>NC_084593.1:42293710-42593710 GCF_033807715.1 Cololabis saira | reverse complement strand
TCCCGGACGCACCTGTCCCTGTTCCAGTGGTGGTCCCGGACGCACCTGTCCCTGTTCCAGTGGTGGTCCCGGACGCACCTGTCCCTGTTCCAGTGGTGGTCCCGGACGCACCTCCCCATGTTCCAGTGGTGGTCCCTGATGCACCTGTCCCTGTTCCAGTGGTGGTCCCGGACGCACCTGTCCCTGTTCCAGCGGTGGTCCCGGACGCACCTGTCCCTGTTCCAGCGGTGGTCCCGGACGCATCTCCCCATGTTCCTGTGGTGGTCCCGGACCCCCTTCAGCCAGCTCCGAGGACCTGTGTCCCCCCCCAGCCCGCCCTGGATGTGGACTGTGGGGACATCTGGGATCTGTCCCTTGAGGGGGGGCCAGCGCCCCGGACCCGGGTACCCCCGCAGCCGGCGCCTCGGACCCGGGGACCTCCGCAGCCACGTCAAGTCCCAGAGCCACGTCAAGTCCCAGAGCCACGTCAAGTCCCCCCGTCACGCCCCCCGCCAAGACCCAGGCCTACGCCTCGGGGACGCCCCCCCGAGCTCTCTCGCCGGCCTGCCCGGCCTCGAGGACGGCCCCCGGAACGCTCTCGCTGGTCTGCTTGGTCCCGAGGGCGGCCCCCGGTGCTTTGGCCGTGTGTGGCCTGGGCCCTCCTCCAGGCCCCCTCCGCCCACCCTGGGTTGGGACTGTTGGGACTTCTGGGATCTGTCCCTTGAGGGGGGGGTACTGTCAGGGTTTGACACTTCCCCCCAGTTTGTGACTTTCAGTTTCTGTCTTGCCCCGCCTGTGTCCCATCTGCCCTGATTGTGTCTGCACCTGTGTCTCGTCATGTCTCGTTATCCCCTCAGTATATCTGGTCTTGTCATTCCTTGGTTCCCTGTCGGTCCGTACTGGTTCTTCCTCCATGTCTCCTCGTCGTTTTTTCCTGTTCCTGGTTTTTTGTTAATCCTGCTCTGCAGCGCTTTGTTTTAGCCTTTTTGTAATTAAACCCTTTTTGTTGTGAACTCCTGGCTCCTGTTCTCCTGCACTTGGGTCCTTAGCAAACCAAACCACAACAGTATCTCTCGGTTGCCTTGAACAGGCTGTGTGCTGCAAAATGTGCTGCAATTCTGGACCCGAATTTCCCGCGCTGTCCTGCCAATGTGACGTCAAATTACGCTGCATGCGCGTTCTCCCCGTTCTCCTGTGCCGGCTTCGCTGTTGGCTGCAGTACCCCCGACGGCCGTCGTGGCGAAGGGTGGCGCTAATGAGTCTCATTTCTTAAAAGGAGCCTCATGCTCCTTAAGTCGATTTCTTTTTTTTTTTTTTTCTTATCTAGAAACGTATACTTTTTTATTTAACTTAACTTAATTTTTTCAAACTATCTCATAGTTACTTTATTGTATATTAGGGGTGTAACGGTATTTGTATTCGTCCCGTCCCGTCACGGTACGGGGGTCACGGTTCGGTTCACGCAGTCATACGGCGAATACGTCTGACTGAGTTAAAAAAAAAAAAAAAAAAAAAAAAAAAAAATCATCGTTTTTTTTCCCTTATAAATATCAACAGTCACGTTCCATTACAGACCTAAATGTGTGCTAGTCTGTGCATATCAATAAATATATGTGCAATTCATATATCATCATAAATTGTAGGCTATAATAACGATAAAATGTTCTAATTCTTAATTTACAACTGTCCTGAACGCACCGGGGCCGCCAGCCAAAGCGGGTTGGGTGTAAAGACTGATTTATGGTTCTGCGTTAAATCGACGCAGAGCATACGCCGTAGGGTACGGCGCAGTCTACGGCGAGGTTATGCGGCGACGCGCAACCTTCGCCGTAGGCGCTGCGTTGGTGTAACGCGGTACCATAAATCAGCCTTAACAGTCACAGCAAATTTGCCGTGAAGGAGATTAGCGCTAAAGTTTAAAAGAGGACTAAATTTGTACAAAGTTTTGAATGTTACCCTGTTTTCCACGTTACCTGGATTATTTTGGGTTATGGAAGAGGCGACTGCCGTTGGTGAGTGAGTGTTACCTTCTTAAATAATGTCTTTATCAGAATGTGTCTTGACCAGCTGCCTGTAATGTGCTTGTGTTGTTGTCAACTAGACCTCCGAGTCTATTCTCTATTAGAGCTCAGAAATGATGTTATAGACCGCTGTGTCTATCTATCTAGATAGATTGTGTCATTTTAGACCAGTTATGTTTTTTTTGTATTTAAGCTGAATCAAAGATGGAACTGAGTCGGTCTGTGACTATCAGAGTTTTCAGCGCCGTGTGATTGACAGCTGACAGGCTTGTGTGTGTGTGTGTGTGTGTGTGTGTGTGTGTGTGTGTGTGTGTGTGTGTGTGTGTGTGTGTGTGTGTGTGTGTGTGACTTTACTCTGCTTTCTGCAGCATAGGCCTATATGCTTGGCTCAATAAAAGTGAGAATAAATGTAGTTTGATGGTAGGATGAGGTGTTGTTGAACGTTAAAATGACTATCATAAGGCCCATGGAGAATGCTCCGCCCCCAGACGGCTCTGTCCATATGCAGCAGTAGAGGAGCCCGGGTTCAAGTATTTATTACAAGTGCTCGAGCTCGTTACAATACCATCCCGCACTCACATAAACCAGTTCGTGGTAAAATTAAAAACACTAATGCACAAGTTAAATGTTTTATTCTATTTATTTTACATTTTAATAAGAGATGCTTTTTAGTTTTGTAGCCAATTGAACAAACTTTAACTTTCAAATGCTATGATCAAAATAAAGGAAGAAAAAACTCGTCTTATACATTTGGGACTTTTTGTATTTTTTTTCCCGTTGTACCGAACCCATACCGAACCCGTACCGAACCGTGACCCCTGTACCGAGGTACGTACCGAACCGTGACTTGTGTGTACCGTGACACCCCTATTGTATATTGATTATTATTTATATTCTCACATTTTCTTAAATTGTATGCCATATAAGATTTTAAATAATTAATGAAAACATTTTCTTATGCAGTGTATTGAGTATCCCTTTACGTGTAAGTGTGCATGTTGCAGGAGTGAGCAGGGGCAGGCACACCCAACCTCTGGGTCTAGAAGTGTAAAGTCCTCCTGGCACATTAATCAGCCTCTTCAGTTTTTTTTTCGGTGTGTCCGAGCGGCACCTGCACTTCATTCTATCCAGAACCACCTCTGCCTAGTAGTAAATATTATGACTGGGGTTGATGCTAAGATCCAGAAGACGTCAATGCCAGAGTCCCGAAAGCCTGTTTAAACCAGCTATGACGGATTCTGCAGCACCTCTTTAACCTTAATGGAAGACATCCTGCCTTGTTCCAGTACCAAAATAACGTAGCCATCTTCTCCTATTGACTGTAGAACTGTAGCTCTAACATCTCCCATCATGAAAGTCCTGGGCAGACTTAATTTGGCTTGAAAATATACAAACAAGCACGTTCTGGGACCCATTACAATTTGCAAATCGCAAGTGGTACGCAGCGCAGGAGCCCCACAAGGTACTATATTCTCACCACTCTTCTTCACACTGTACACCTCAGGTGGCACTACAGACCATTTTGCGTTGGCAATTCTGCTTCATTTAAACTCTACTGCCTAAAAATATAAGTTTATTAAAAAATATTGTTTAACTTTAATTCAGCTATTGGGCCTAGATCACTGGAATCGACAAGATGTATTCACACCACGGTAAACAACATCTATGCAAGTTTGTAGTTATGTAGACAAAGTATGACAAATGTATGATTTATTTGGATTTGATTTCAAATCAAATCAAACTTTATTTATATAGCACTTTGCATACACAAAAAACGCAAAGTGCTTTACATAATAAACTCATTTAATGTAGAAAAACTCAAAGAGTCATGGTTAAAGAAATACATCTGGTCATTTTGACACACATTCTCACTTCAATACCCACACATCACACATATACCCCTCCCCTCTCTCACTTAAACATTCAAACATAGTCACGAACATAAAAAAAACCCATCATAAATAAATAAATAAATAAATAAATAAATAAATAAATACCTGGCTTGACGCTGAGCTGAGAAACGATCTTGGGGATCCATCCACACCAGGAGCCCCCCACCGAAGACCAATGAGGGCATCACCACAGGGTATTTTGTTGTGATAAAAGGCTGGATTTAATAGCAGTGATCCTATTCCTGAAGTGGTCTGTAATGTCCACACATGCAGCATCAGATCCTGGTATGGAGGATTTGTTAAAGGTTTATTAAAATATTTAATATTTAATATTTCAGAGTGATGGACTTCTCCAGACACCATTTGTTACAGTCCCTGTTTTTTCTGTCCTGTCGAAAGGCATCATCCTACAATCTCACTGTCCTAGGATAAACAAGTGATTTTTAATAATTTTTTAATGCGTAGGTACCAGAAATTGAGAGTTCCCATTCAATGGCGAAGGGTAGTGGCTACTAGTTATGACCATGATACACAACGCAGACAATACGGACGATTAGGACAATAATATGTGCAGATTTAATTGTGACTGGATGAACGAAACAGGAATTACTGCACATAATGTGATGAAAAATGTATAACTGACCAAAAAATGTCGCTATGGAGTTCATCCAAGATCGTTATATCCACTCTTTCAGAATGGAAGCCTGATTAAAAGCACACATTTTGGGTCAGATTGGACAAAGTATGTAGAAAAACTTTTATGTTCATGGCGAGACATCAAACTTTGCCACCCTCTCACGGCGATGCCCTCTGATGGGAAATTACAGTTTTCACTGTCAGTCATCGTCAATGTCTTAACTACTGTGTGACCAGGTTTGAGATGCATCAGCCCATCTCGCTTGGAGCACGTATGCATAGTAGAAGACATGACAATTCCTGTTGCCAAAAGATGACGCTACAACCGTTCCTGAATATTCCACTGTAGATGTGTTCAGGCTCAGACTTCAATAATACACATCAGTTTTCAACCAGATCAAAAGAATATATGGCTGAGTTACAGCCAATTGGTGTTTCATGGTGAGTCTTCAAAATTACCTCAAATTTGGCCGCATCATTATGTTCAAGCCGTCTGGTAAAAACTTAAAAGCTTCGCAATTTAGCATCAACAAGTGCTTTGTGGTCCGTATTATAGCAAATGCGTTGTTACTTCAACCCGCCAATGCAAATGCAGCAATGCAATTGATGTTTGAAGCAACTTAACTGACGTTCAAAGTGACATGGCTCGGCTTAGCACCCCGAGCTATGAAAAAACAACCCGGTCCTTCAGACCGCTTCCGGAAATCCTTCCTACCAGTAGCTACAGTATAGCCCTCTACAATGAATCTTTAAAGAGACTTGATTGTAAAAACTACTGTAACAATTATGTTTGAGTTTAAGTGAATTTGTATTGAACATTGGCACCTGTGTCCTTTGTGCAATGTGGTCCCTTAGAGAAATTCGGAGAATACTGAAAGGAGGTTCTAACCCACTGTAAGATATGAAACAACATACCTTTTGAAATGTCTCTGTGTATCAAGATTTGCAAACAAGTTCTTAAAATGTTCCAAAGTTTAACCAACTCTGCACTGGTTTTAGCACCATCCCAGCACCAGAACCTCTTCAGATTGGTCCAGAAATGATACATGTGTTCTGATTCACAGCTGATACTGTGCGATGATTCTTGGAAATAACATCATATTTTTGATTTGGTGTGATGAAAGAATGCAACATGATGAACTGGTTTGTTTTATTTTCTTTTTTTCTTTGTTTTTGTGGCTGGTACCTTGAGACCATCTCTTATTGTCATTACCTGATGTCTTGTTGGTCAGTAACATCACTCAAGGAGACATGCAGTAAAATAAAATCAACCTTTATCTTGACAATATCATTGTTTGCATATTAGATTTATGCCACATTTCAGCCACTTCTGCCCTCAACAATTAGACCAATTACAGATGCACTTTATGCCACCATTAAAGTCATTATAACTGTTCAATAGTGGGCTAGGAATAAAACAAAATATAGCTTCCTGGCAGTTCCTCTACACTTACAGTGTCATGGCTAATATGTGAAAACTCATCTGTAACCCAGGTGCTAAATGAGCAGTTATTTCATATTTATATTTTTTTATATATATTAATGTTTTATATTTATAAACTCATTTCAAGCTCATTCAGACCCCGTCAGTGTGACATCATGTGACTAGCGTTCAGCCAATCAGCTGAGCCGCTCCGCTATTTACAGGAAGCAGACGCTCTCATTGTGGATGAATGGGGCTGATGCACGGAGCGGAGCGGCTGCAGGTTAGTAAACGGTTGCTGGCGTTTTCACAATAAAGTGTTATATGACGGTTAACAGCCACTTTGTTGCCAACTGCAGATTGTCCACTGGCTGTCGGGAGGTTGTCGAAGTCTGAAACCTGTGAATACTTGATTGTCTGTCAGAAACCTGTTGAATACTTGACTGCCTGAATTGGTGAGTTGTGTTTTAAGTTTAGTCATTTAGTTTTTTTTCCAAATGACTGAGTTACCTGAACTTTAACACTTCCAGTAAGGTATGTTTTGTTTTGGTTTGTTTTGTTTGTTTAATTACCGGGTCTTTTGTTAAAATGTTTGTTTTATGTTGACGCAGCGTGTCAATCAGCTGATTGGTAACAGCTGATGCTGCGGTGAGGAACGCACATTCAGTGCGCAAGTACTGTTTAGTTTAAATGCTTGAACTACTTAATCAGTACATTTATGGATGATAAGATGACCAGCAAATAATTATTTTCTGTGTTAATGATAACCTGTAATAAGAGCTCTGGCCTTATGTTTGACTAGGCCAGGTTTTGTGATCCCGGATGGTGAGCTATTCCAGAATCCAGTGATCAGGAGTCCACGTGGAGGAACCAGGAATCATACTCAACAGTAATTGTGTCTGCCACAGCGGTAGGCCACTGCAGCAAAACTCCCCCCCATTCATCTCTTCTGCCCCATTCACTCAACCAAACGCTTGGACCCAGCACCCAGATTGACTAATTGACTGACTGACTGACTGCTTTGACCGGTGCTGAGGACCAGAACTGTGAAGAACAGAACTGAAGAACAGTGAACTTTATTTTTGAGTGGGGAACCCACATTAATTTGTTTACGTTTTGGTGGGTTGTTTTGTTGTTTTTGGGATGGTTTTGAGTTGTTGTATTTTCTTTATTTCCACACTTGAGTAAACAGTGTGGAACAGAACAGAATTGAAACTAATGGTGCACCTGACATAAGCTAACTAAGCTGAAGTCATTGTTTATATTTTTTTGTTAATTTGAATTTCAATTACTTGAAGAAAGTTTATTTTTTACGTGGCCATATTTATTTTTCAACGTTTGAGTAATTTAATTTGTGTTTTTTCTAATACAAGGTACCTAAACTGAAGCCATCTGCCTCTGTGTCATTCATTGTGCATCATACGTGTTCTCCTCGGCTGAATCTAGTCTTCTGAGGTTACTAGCCTACCTCTAGCTATTTGCTACATTTTTATTTCAGTAGTTACAGCCAAATATATGCTACACAATTCTGGTGAGCTAGCCAGGAGAACCAGTTATGATGTGCAATGATCAAGATACCCTCACAATACAGTTATGAATAAGCACTAAGTTTATTCAGTCAGAACACTATCAAAAGATGGAGGTATTTGACAACCTTGGTATTAAAATTCCTAATGCTGTGTTGGTCAGTGGAAACACTAAGGATCTATCTGACGTAGAAGAGGTCATAGATTTTCTCAAACAATATGGGATTATTGGTAGAGCAACAGTAGTGGATGCAATAGAGTCCGACTTTCACGAAAACTGGGTTGTAGAATACAGTTCAGGAACTGCTGTTATAACCTTAGAGTCCCTACTACCATACACATTTGTCACTAAAGATGGGAAAAATACTTATCAGATCAGAGACCTGTCGAGTATGTATGCTGAGAGGGAAGGAGACAAAAAGACTCAAGCATATCTTGAAGACCTGAAGCAACTAGCTAAAGTCAGTGGCATGAACTATGCTGAAGTTCTTAAAGGCATGATGTCTCACATCAGTAAATCCATCACTGCTCTTGAACCTGCCATTACAGCTGAAGAAGAGGAGGAGGAGGAGGGCGGCGCCCCAGAGATAAAATCTCCACCCCAGTCACCCTGGAAAATCTCTCCTGGAAGTGCAGCCCATCCAGTCTTCAAGCCCTTGCCCAGAGCTCAAAGTGCTGGGATAAAATCTAACACTATCGCTGCTGATGACGTCAATCCACCCGAAGTCCAACGGTATGTCGTTGAGCACATAGTAAAGAGCGAAGATACCTCTATGCACATGCTTTCATCCCAGAGACTTCGAGTTTTTTCAGGCAAAATACAGAGGCCTCCACAGGAAGCAGACTATGATACATGGCGTTCTAGTGTTGACTTACTTATGAAAGATCCTGCTGTATCAGATCTTCAGCGGTCTAGAAAATTGCTTGAAAGTCTTCTTCCACCAGCCGCTGATGTTGTCAAGCACTTAAGTCCTGACACTTTGCCTGCTGTATATTTACAGCAACTTGACTCAGCTTTTGGCACAGTTCAAGATGGTGACGAGTTGTATGCTAAATTCATGGATACATTCCAAGATGCAGGTGAAAAGCCATCAGTCTATTTGCAGCGTCTGCAGGTAGCTTTGAACCTTACTGTGAAAAGAGGTGGTGTACCTGTGAGGGAAGTTAATAAACATCTGCTAAATCAGTTTTGTAGAGGCTGTTGGGATAACTCACTCATCTCAGAGCTTCAGCTGAAGCAAAAGAAAGCAAACCCCCCTTCTTTTGCTGAACTTTTACTGCTTCTCCGAACAGAAGAAGATCGTGAAGCAGCTAAAAATCTGCGCATGAAGCAACATCTTGGTGTTACCAAGCAGAAAGTAGCATCTCATCGTCATGTTGTTCACAATGATGAAGAGGAGAAAGGAGCCTATGCTGCACTAACGACACTTACCCAGCAATTGGCAAAGCAAATGGCAGATATTCAACGCCAGTTAGCAGCTCTTACAGCTAACCAGCACAATGCCAAACCTGCTTTTACTTCCAAATCATCACATCCTAAGCAGGTTGATAGACCAAAAACTGAAAAATCTGCAAAACATGTGCCATTATCCCAGAAAACCCCAACTTTCAGACCAAAACCAGGTTACTGTTTCAGGTGTGGGGAGGATGGCCACATCAAACCTCAGTGCGATGGTGAGCCAAATCCTGCATTAGTTGCAGAAAAAAGAAGAGAATTCAATGAAAAGTGTCGCAAATGGGATACTCAACATCCCTCAGCTTCCAACAGTGCTTTAAACTAACCACAGTTCCTATTACAGGACGAATGGGGACTGGAACTGATGAAAAATGTCCTGCTAACCGTCAGCACAAGCGCTGTGCTAATAAGCAGTCAATGGTAAAACACCCACTTGTTAAACTGCCTAAAGGTTTAGTTGGTTCAAGATGCACAGCTGTCATTAAAATAGCTGGTGCTGACCGCAACTGCCTTTTGGATACAGGTTCTCAAGTCACCACAGTCCCAGTGTCTTTTTACAACCACTACCTGTCTGATCAGCCAGTAAAACCTCTTAACAACCTGTTAGAGGTTGAGGGTGCTGCTGGGCAGTCTGTGCCATATTTGGGCTACGTTGAGCTAACAGTTGGCTTTCCCAAAGACTTTCTGGGAGCAGATATTGACGTACCAACCCTTGCTCTTGTGGTCCCAGATTTGCGCCCTGAAACCCCATCTCAAGTCTTGATAGGGACAAACACTTTGGATGTGCTCTATGAGCAATATCTTGATGGCGACGCTACACAGCAGCAGCCCAGTCTTTATGGCTACCAAGCCTTACTAAAAACGCTTGAATTACGGCACCAGCAAAACAAAGAGGGCAATGTGGGAGTTGTGAGGATGCTGAGCAAGACACCAATACTCATCCCTGCCGGCCATAGTGTCATCCTTGAGGGATTAGCCAAAGTTCATACTCTTGTGACAGACCGGTGGACGGTGGTGGAACATCCCACTCAGTCATCCTTGCCTGGTGGCCTTTGTGTCAAAAGTTGTCTTGTTACTTTTCCTTCTACTGCACCATACAAAATACCCGTTATGGTCACTAATGAGACAGAGCAAGCAATTACTCTTCCATCCCTCAGTGTCATTGCAGAACTTGGAGCTTTTCACAGCATAATATTGCAGCACAGTGTCACAAACTTGCCTGCTCCTGAGAAACCCTTAAAGCCAGACTTGAACTTCCACTTTGGTGACTCTCCACTGCCATCAGAATGGAGGGAGCGTATCACCAACAAGCTCCTTGAAATGCCTGAGGTATTTTCTCACCATGACTTGGACGTTGGGTGTACAGATAAAGTAAAGCATCACATCAAACTAAAGGATGACACTCCTTTCAAGCATCGGGCCCGGCCTATTCATCCTCATGATATTGAGGCAGTGCGTCAGCACCTTCATGAGTTGTTGGAGGCTGGTGTCATAAGAGAGTCAGAGTCACCCTTTTCCTCACCCATCGTGGTCGTGAGAAAACGAAATGGAGCTGTACGTCTATGTATAGACTACAGAAAGTTGAATCTGCAAACAGTAAAAGATGTCTATGCCCTACCCAACCTTGAAGAAACTTTCTCAGCATTAACAGGATCCAAATGGTTTACCGTGCTTGATTTAAAGTCTGGATATTACCAGATTGAAGTGGAAGAGGCAGACAAGGCTAAGACAGCCTTTGTTACTCCACTTGGCTTTTGGGAGTTCAATCGCATGCCACAGGGCATAACAAATGCACCTAGTACGTTCCAGCGATTGATGGAAAAATGCATGGGAAAATTACACCTGAAGGAAGTGCTGGTCTTTCTGGATGACTTGATCATCTTCTCTGACACTCTAGAGGAGCATGAAATCCGGCTGATGAAAGTACTCACTCGGTTAAAGGAGTATGGATTGAAACTGTCACATGAGAAATGCAAGTTCTTTCAGACGTCTGTTCGATATCTAGGGCATGTGGTATCTGAGAATGGAGTTGAAACAGATCCTGAAAAAGTCAATGCTTTAAAAACTTGGCCAATTCCCCGAAACTTGAAAGAGCTGAAGTCCTTCTTAGGCTTCTCGGGCTACTATCGACGGTTCATTAAAGACTACGCCGTCATAGTTAAACCCCTTAACGAACTCACTCGTGGTTATCCACCACTGCGAAAAACTGCAAAGGTTAAAGGGACAAGCAATCAGTATCATGATCCGAAGCAGCCATTTGAAGGTCGGTGGACCTCTCAGTGTCAAGATGCTTTCTTAACTCTCATTGACAAACTCACCACTGCTCCAGTCCTTGGGTTTGCAGACCCAAAGCAACCGTACATCTTGCATACTGATGCCAGTACTACTGGGCTGGGAGCCGCCTTATATCAAGAGCAGGACGGAAAGCTGAGAGTTATCGCTTTTGCCAGCCGTGGTCTGTCTTACAGTGAATCACGATATCCCGCACATAAACTTGAGTTTCTGGCACTCAAGTGGAGTGTGACTGAAAAGTTTCATGACTACTTGTATGGAGGTCAGTTTACTGTAGTCACAGACAGTAATCCCCTCACATATATACTCACCTCTGCAAAGCTAGATGCAACCAGCTATAGATGGCTGGCTGCTCTGTCAACTTTCAACTTCAAACTTCAGTACCGCGCTGGAAAACAAAATCTTGATGCTGATGGACTCTCTCGGAAACCTCATGGGACTTACCTGGAAGATAGCCAGTCTCGGAAAGAGCAGCATCGCATAAATCGCTTCACTCAGGAACACCTGGCTGATGCCAATTCCACCGAGGTGCTCTCCTCAGATGTTGTCGATGCCATCTGCCAGGGTTGCCTGGTCAGAACTAATCTTGATTCTGTCTCCAGTCAGTGCAGTCTTACACTGGTGGAGTCTCTTGCTCTTTCTGCAGCTGCAATTCCGGACAGTTATGTCTCGGAGGATCTGACTGGTTTACCTGTCATTCCATCGTTATCCCATCTCGACCTCAAAGAAAAACAGCGAGCTGATCCATGCATTCGTGAAATCATCTTCCAAATAGAATCTGGAGAAAAGATCCCTCCAACTGTAAGGACAGAACTCCCCGAACTTCCACTTCTGTTGAGGGAGTTAAACAAGCTTGAGTTACAGAATGAAATTCTGTATCGGCGAAGGCAAGAAGGGGAACAAATATCTTATCAACTGGTTCTACCTGAAGATCTGAGAGCACTTGTCTTACAGAGCTTACACAATGACATGGGTCACATGGGCATAGAGCGAACTCTAGATCTTGTCCGAACACGTTTCTTTTGGCCCAAAATGGCAGCGGCTGTGCAACACAAAATCAAGACCTGTGATCGCTGTATACGCAGGAAAGCTTTACCTGAGAAAGCAGCTCCACTGGTCAACATTAAAGCAACCCGTCCTTTGGAGTTGGTGTGTATGGATTTTCTCAGTCTTGAACCCGATACCAGCAACACTAAAGATATTCTTGTGTTAACTGATCATTTCACCAAGTTTGCAGTAGCTATTCCCACTCCCAACCAAAAAGCAAAGACTGTAGCAAAATGCTTGTGGGATAACTTTATTGTTTACTACGGTATCCCGGAGAGGTTGCACACTGACCAAGGGCCCGATTTTGAATCTCGCTTGATTAAAGAACTATGTGAAGTTTCTGGAATTCAGAAAGTTCGAACCACCCCATATCACCCTCGGGGAAATCCCGTTGAAAGATTCAACCGAACATTGCTCAATATGTTGGGGACTTTGGAAAATAAGCAGAAATCAAAGTGGCGAGAGTTTGTGAAGCCCTTGGTCCATGCCTATAACTGCACTCGTAATGAGGTAACTGGGTTCACTCCTTATGAGCTCATGTTTGGACGATCACCTCGACTTCCTGTTGATTTGGCTTTTGGTTTACCTGTGAGAGATCAGCCCAAATCTCACTCTCAATATGTGCAAGATCTCAAAAGCCGGTTGCAAGAAAGCTACCAACTAGCTTCTCGGAATGCTCTGAAATCAGCAGAAAGAAATAAAGTCAGATTCGACAAAAAGGTGACTACTTCAGAACTGGATGTGGGTGACAGGGTCTTGGTCAGGAATGTGCGTATCCGTGGCAAACACAAACTTATGGACAAGTGGGAGGCTGACATCTATGTTGTGATCAAGCGGGCTGGAAAGCTTCCAGTCTACACTGTATGTCCGGAAACCAAAGACGGCCCTAAACGCACCCTGCATAGGGACCTTCTTCTTCCTTGCGGGTTCCTCCCTGTGACAACAGCAGAAGAACTCTCTCCGCCTACGCCTGTCAGCCGGCCACGCACACGTCGTCATTCAGCCAACTATGAACCTGACACTGCTGATCTAGACTTTTGTGATGACGAGACTTTCAACACTTGGGTCTCTAAAAGTCATTTTCAGCCGACAGCTAAGTTTACTGTGGGAGGGCATTTCGATGCTGAAGAGGAGATTAAGACCCCCAAAGCTGTCTACCCTGCCTCTCTATCATCCAAACTTTCATCACCGTCACCCTTGGGCCCTCCGCCCACAGCGGAGCATCTGCCTGAACCCATTACTGTGGAGGAAACCATCTTACCTGGATCTGTGGAGGAAACCATCTTACCTGGATCTGTGGAGGAAACCATCTTACCTGGATCTGTGGAGGAAAACATCTTACCTGGATCTGTGGAGGAAAACAACTTACCTGGATCTGTGGAGGAAAACATCTTACCTGGATCTGTGGAGGAAAACATCTTACCTGGATCTGTGGAGGAAAACAACTTACCTGGATCTGTGGAGGAAAACAACTTATTTGACTCTGTGGAGAACTTTCCCACTGATACCCTACTTGACGAAAACCTACCTGAACATGAAGTGCCTGGAGAACTAATATTGGACCCCGCTGACATGTCTACTGAACCTGTTACCAATCCAAGTGACACCCCTGAGACTGAAAGCTCCCTCAGACGTTCACAAAGAGACAGAAAACAACCAGAGAGGTTTCAGTACCATCAGTTAGGCCATCCTTTAATTAATATTGTACAGTCTCTTTTCCAAAGTTTGTCTTCATCCTACGCTGAAGCCTTGAGTGACAGTAATGGTTCCAAGTCCTTTCCTACTTCAAAGATCCATGTAGTATAGCCTCTTAGCATGCAACGGGACGTGCATGGATTTAGAGGGGGAGGATGTAACCCAGGTGCTAAATGAGCAGTTATTTCATATTTATATTTTTTTATATATATTAATGTTTTATATTTATAAACTCATTTCAAGCTCATTCAGACCCCGTCAGTGTGACATCATGTGACTAGCGTTCAGCCAATCAGCTGAGCCGCTCCGCTATTTACAGGAAGCAGACGCTCTCATTGTGGATGAATGGGGCTGATGCACGGAGCGGAGCGGCTGCAGGTTAGTAAACGGTTGCTGGCGTTTTCACAATAAAGTGTTATATGACGGTTAACAGCCACTTTGTTGCCAACTGCAGATTGTCCACTGGCTGTCGGGAGGTTGTCGAAGTCTGAAACCTGTGAATACTTGATTGTCTGTCAGAAACCTGTTGAATACTTGACTGCCTGAATTGGTGAGTTGTGTTTTAAGTTTAGTCATTTAGTTTTTTTTCCAAATGACTGAGTTACCTGAACTTTAACACTTCCAGTAAGGTATGTTTTGTTTTGGTTTGTTTTGTTTGTTTAATTACCGGGTCTTTTGTTAAAATGTTTGTTTTATGTTGACGCAGCGTGTCAATCAGCTGATTGGTAACAGCTGATGCTGCGGTGAGGAACGCACATTCAGTGCGCAAGTACTGTTTAGTTTAAATGCTTGAACTACTTAATCAGTACATTTATGGATGATAAGATGACCAGCAAATAATTATTTTCTGTGTTAATGATAACCTGTAATAAGAGCTCTGGCCTTATGTTTGACTAGGCCAGGTTTTGTGATCCCGGATGGTGAGCTATTCCAGAATCCAGTGATCAGGAGTCCACGTGGAGGAACCAGGAATCATACTCAACAGTAATTGTGTCTGCCACAGCGGTAGGCCACTGCAGCAAAACTCCCCCCCATTCATCTCTTCTGCCCCATTCACTCAACCAAACGCTTGGACCCAGCACCCAGATTGACTAATTGACTGACTGACTGACTGCTTTGACCGGTGCTGAGGACCAGAACTGTGAAGAACAGAACTGAAGAACAGTGAACTTTATTTTTGAGTGGGGAACCCACATTAATTTGTTTACGTTTTGGTGGGTTGTTTTGTTGTTTTTGGGATGGTTTTGAGTTGTTGTATTTTCTTTATTTCCACACTTGAGTAAACAGTGTGGAACAGAACAGAATTGAAACTAATGGTGCACCTGACATAAGCTAACTAAGCTGAAGTCATTGTTTATATTTTTTTGTTAATTTGAATTTCAATTACTTGAAGAAAGTTTATTTTTTACGTGGCCATATTTATTTTTCAACGTTTGAGTAATTTAATTTGTGTTTTTTCTAATACAAGGTACCTAAACTGAAGCCATCTGCCTCTGTGTCATTCATTGTGCATCATACGTGTTCTCCTCGGCTGAATCTAGTCTTCTGAGGTTACTAGCCTACCTCTAGCTATTTGCTACATTTTTATTTCAGTAGTTACAGCCAAATATATGCTACACATCTCATTATGAATCTCTCCAGCATTTGTCTGCTTATATGAGTGAAAACTAAACTTTGATGGATTCACAACAATTTTGAATGTGCTTTCAAATTAATGCTGAGAGGTAGTGAGGGAGCTAAGCGAGGACACGGCTGTGCTGAGCCTCTAAGACGGTAAACTGATTAAGGTTTATATTTAGCACTGCACATTAATGAATTCCTCAACGAGGAGTTGCAGCACTCCTGGGTGTCATTTTTCTCATTCACCTTTGTGTATTTTTCCACAGAAAAAAAATAAGTCATAAAATGTATCAATGGTTTAAAAACAGCCACATAATGTAGGCCAAAGAGCAGTTGGCTTCATCAGTAATCTGGTAACAAGTTAGTCGGAAGTCATTAAGGGAGCAATACCCATGAGGGTTTTTACTCAACTTATATTTCTTGGCAGAAAGTATGAACCCAAGATATGTCTTTTTCGTTATTGTTAATATGCATGCATTTTTGCTTTTAGGGCCAGCAGTGTTTATGAAAGGCTGAATGTTTGAAATCAAAGGGTCACAGGGCAGAAAATCTCCACTTTGGCAAGAAATTAGTAAATGTCATAAAAATATCATTAAACCGTTCGAGGAATCTGTAGGAATGTCAGTAGTTAAAGGGAGCAAGTCCCACTGGCCGTGGAAGTGTTGCCAAATGGCTGCTTCACTACAGTCAACGAGAATAGCACGCTAGAAGCACCACAGAGCAGTTTGGAGGTGTCCCAAAAGCTAAAGTGGCTGGACTGCAATCTCAACTGTACACACAACTGATCAAGCTTGCAGTGAGTATATGGTATAGAGAATCCTGTCACCTTGGGCGGGATCTGACTTGTACATTGTACATGACATTACATTAACCTTGGGAGGCAATTTTGAGGATTGTAGAAGATATTTGAACCACGTCAATGTTCATATTAAATGTTCAAGAGCACAATTTTTTTTACAACTCTTTATCTTGAATATTTTCAGAAATTATAAGATTATGGTGGCATATATGCTGCACTTCTAAAATTTGATGAAATTTGAAATTTGAAATTTGATGATTGAAATTTGGCCTGATTTTGAGCTCAATTTCCCCCCAATCACAGTACTGGAGTGGCCCAATCTGAAGCTGGTTGTGAAATATTTACAAGCAAGATTTCTGGCTTTCACAGACCTGTTACTACCTTTTTAAGAGGCTCCTCTGTCCTCCACTCATTACCTGCAGGAGTTGCAAGAATGGTGTTTAATAAAGCAAACAAAATAAAAAGTGCTGCAAAGCAGGGTTAAACAAACAAACACAAGAGAAGAAAAACCTGACTAGTGGGGTTGGATGCATATGTAATTTTTCTCAGTCATTTCAAATTGGTGTTAAAGTTTGGTTTTCACTTCTAAGTTGAAGTTTAGGGTCTATAGAACAATTTGAGTCCGAGTGTCAAACACACAGATAAAAAATGGCCTCTAGGGGGCGCCGCAAAATATGTAAACTGCTACAACTTTTGATTAGATTAACCAAATTTAACATATGAGGTATGTATGGATTCAGAATTAAAAGGAGAAACTGGTATACTAAGCATTTGGCGCCCAGATTAAAAATAAATACACTTTTAGCCCAATATATTAAATGGACACAAGCAAAATTTTGCTTTTTTTGAAGATAAAGTCTGGGAATGTCCTCAAAGTTGCTATGAAACATGATTTTTAAAGTTATTGTAAATAAAGGCTGTGTAATGACTCAACTGGATTTAAGATTGGTGTTCAGAATATCCCTATAGCACAAAGATAGCTAGGAGCCCAATATATTAAATGGACACAAGCGAAATGATTTTTTAAAGATAAAGTCTGAAAATATCCTCACAGTTGCTAAGGAATTTTACTTTGTAATGTTATTTCATTAAGTCAATACCGTGTGGCGATTAAACTGAAATTGAAATGCTCCTCACTCTTCTATTCTATGCCCAAAATGTAGTATCAGCTATAATCTTTGTATGTATGGATTTCGGATCAGAAGTCCCAACTTTTTTCAATCAATCAATCAAGCCATCACGTCATAATTTTATACACACAAGAAATTTCCAATAAAGAACTTTATAACTGGAAGAAAGTAAATCAATAACAATAAGAAGAGAAACAATAGTTTTTTTCTGGCATTATAAAATGAACAGGGCTAACATTTATTCTGAGATCTTCACTTTACAATGATAACTATGGTATACTTCTTTGATTTATTCTATTAAGTCTTCTGACATGTGCACTTGCACAGACGTGTGCACTTTAACTTTGCCTTCATGCACTTGCACCG
Source organism: Cololabis saira (assembly GCF_033807715.1). Taxonomy (NCBI): domain Eukaryota; kingdom Metazoa; phylum Chordata; class Actinopteri; order Beloniformes; family Belonidae; genus Cololabis; species Cololabis saira. Next base: position 42,575,828 of record NC_084593.1, on the reverse strand, counting down.
AGAACTGGCAGGTCGACTTGTACAAGTACTTGTACAACCGCACTTCACATCTAGATGGAATACGTCTTTGGCAAGTGGTAGCGTAGTCCAAATGGGAAGAAGTTTGCTGTCCTCTTCTTTCCACCCATGGTCAGTGGGGTTGTTGACAGGCATTTTTGACCTAAATGAATGAATTAATGAATAAATGCATTATTTTGTTTGTAATTATATAGTACAATACTCAAATGCATACAGGTGCATACTTACATGTGGGCTGTCGTCCAGATGCTTGCTTGGAACACACTCCTTTTGAGATGTAGATCCAAAGCATCCATTGTTGGGGGGATTCTTTCAACATCCCTTGTCTTCTGTGAGAATAGCCTCATTCGAAGAAGATCAACATCATTTTCCTGATTTGATTCACTGGAGTACAGCCTACAGACAAAGTTTATTGCAACTTCTTTCAGCCATACCCTGCTCGTTGAATTTCTGTATTTTGTCAACAGGAAAGATAAAATATAATAGTTTTGTATCAAACTTAAGTATGTCATGTAAAATAAACAACTAAAAACCTAAATTTTACGCCAGTACAAGACCCAGTAGAAGACCTATTCATTCCATCTTGCTGCCAGCATTAAAGTTAGCTTTAACTAGTGCTAGCAAAATGACAAATTTTAATGCTAGCTACTGTTTGGATTTATTAGCTACTAGCTGCTGTTGATATTTCACAATTTATCACACATTATTTGTCTGTAAGTTCATTAAAAACATAACTTAGCATCCAAACGTATTCATTGTTGTTTTCTTACCTTCGAAATACCAATATTGCCGTTGAGAAATTAGCACAGATGCTTAATTGTCAAATGAAGGGAAATGTGTCTGCTAGTCTGCCCTCTTGTGGCAGTAGATGGCATAACTCTACCAAAACCTTATTTTTGAAAAATCACAGTATTATCTATATGGATGAAGACAGTAAAAATAATTAAGAAGTGCAACAATAACAAAAGGTCTGCAATTTGGGTGCTTCATATCACATAGGATATATGCAGCCATTTGTGTATGGGTATCCTAGCTATCTTTGTGCTATAGGGATATTCTGAACACCAATCTTAAATCCAGTTGAGTCATTGCACAGCCTTTATTTACAATAACTTTAAAAATCATATTTCATAGCAACTTTGAGGACATTCCCAGACTTTATCTTCAAAAAAAGCAAAATTTCGCTTGTGTCCATTTAATATATTGGGCTAAAAGTGTATTTATTTTTAATCTGGTCACCAAATGCTTGTTATACCTGTTTCTCCTTTTAATTCTGAATCCATACATACCTCATATGTTAAAATTGGTTAATCTAATCAAAAGTTGTAGCAGTTTACATATTTTGCGGCGCCCCCTAGAGGCCGTTTTTTTATCTATGTGTTTGACACTCGGACTCAAATTGTTCTATAGACCCTAAACTTCAACTTGGAAGTGAAAACCAAACTTTAACACCAATTTGAAATGACTGAGCCTTAAACGACCCCACTAGACAGGACACACGGAGGAATCAAACAGTACGGACCAGCAGGGAACAAGGGAAAGACAAGACCAGATAAGGGTTAACGAGACACAGGTGCAGACGATCAGGGCAGATGTGAAACAGGAACGTCAAACAGGAACTCAAACACAAAGACATGGCCTTCAAAATAAAACAGGAAGTGACAAAACCGTGACAGAATATAGGGATATTCTGGAAAAGATATGTGAATTTAGGGACAATTCATTTTGCCCAAATGAATACGCCCAGCCAGTTATAATGGTAGCAAGCGCCAGCGCTCCATATCACATTCACATTTTTCGAATAAAGGGAGAAATTTAGTTTGTACAATAGCTGAAAAACAATTATCCCCAAATATTTGATTTGGGACGTCACTGTCTTGAAGGGGAACATGGAAGCAGGGATATTGAGAGCAGCAGTGTTCAAAGGGAAAGCTTCACTTTTTTGCATGTTGACCTTGTAGCCCGAGAGTTTCCCAAAGTCTTCTAGCTTAGATAAAATGGACGGTAGGGATAATGCAGGGTTGCCGCAAAATAAGAGAAGGTCATCAGCGTATAATGACATCTTGTGTATCCTGTCACCTCTGGATATCCCCTCAAAGCAGCGACACTGTCTTAAGGAAACTGCGAGCGGCTCAATCACTAGGTCAAAGAGCAGCGGAGACAGGGGGCATCCCTGTCTCGTCCCTCGCTGTAGAGGAATGTAGCTTGATTGCACCTCATTTGATCAAACAGCGGCTAGAGGGCTGTTATACAGTAATTTGACCCATGGGATAAAAAAGGGTCCAAAGCCAAATCTCAAAAGAAAAAGGAAAGAAGCCCCATCCCACCCGATCAAAGGCCTTTTTGTCCTCCAGAGCTGCAATGATCTCAGGTGAGCTAGACTCTGATTGGGTGTACACTATATCAAGAAGCCTGCGGGTGTTAGAGAAACAATGTCTTCCTTGTACAAATCCTGTTTGATCGGGTGAAATGAGGGCTGGGAGAATCCTTTCGAGGTGCCTTGCAAGACACTTTGCTAGAATTTTGCAATCTACATTAAGTAGGCTTATCGGGCGGTAGGATTCAGGATGGAGAGGATCTTTAGCCTTTTTGGGAATGAGACATATAGAGGCTTGCCTTAATGTTTGTGGTAGCTGACCATGCAGGAGGGCTTCATTATACATTTTCAAAAGTAGTGGGGGAAGATTGCTAGAGAATTTCTTAAAAAGTTCCACTGGGTACCCGTCGGGCCCGGGAGTCTTCCCTGATTGCATGCAATTAATGGCTTCCCGAACTTCCTCAACCTTCAGTAAGTGTCAAGTTATGCGTTTTTCTGACCACAACGCTGCCCAAACTTGAAAAACTGCTTGATTGATTGTAGAAGGATGCAAAGGACAACTCAAATCTTCTTAATCCAAAGTTTTATTTTCTTGAAGATGGGTTTAGTTTGATGGTTTAAATGGGGGTAATCAAATAATGGAATGGGATAAAGAAGAGTAGTAGTAGGTTGATAACCATTAAAACAAACAGAAAAGAAATTAATCACTTAATTTAAACAAACAATCAGTAAGCATGGTTCCTTTAAGTGTCCTCAGTGTTACTCAAACATTTAAATTAACTTCTCAAAGTCAATTTCTTAACTTAATAATCTCTCAAAATGATCAATATTAACTAAACATAAAGTACCATCATGTTTAACTATTTTCAAAAATCTATACATGCTTAAATTAAAATAAACAAATTAAGTCAACTTAAATTGCATTGGATTTACTAAACTAAAAAACCCAATCACATCCACATTCAAACTGGTTCTTTCCTACCAGTTGCGTCTTTCAATCGATCAGGTGTGTGGTCAGGAGTTGTTACCAGGGGAGAGATGAGCGCTAACTGAGACCAGACCAAACATTTCCTGCCATGCCTTCCTGTGCACAGGTGAACATGGCCCCAATTAGTGCACTTCCTGGGAGCGCCAGTACTTCTGTTTGGCTTTCAGGGTTTCCCAAAGAGTGCTGTGAGAGACATCTGGTGTAGCTTGTGTAGCATTTTTTCAGTTTCAATACAGAACTCGATCTGGGTGCTCACAAATTTAATAAATTCAGAGTCTGAGAGTAAGAGAGAGTTCAGGCGCCATGTTCTAAATGTCTGAGGTTGCTCTGGGAAAGACAATTCAAAAGAAAGGGGGGCGTGGTCAGAAACAACAATTCTATAGTATGTGATGCGGTCAGTAACAGTCATTAACCGAGTGTCGAGGAGAAAATAATCGATTCGAGAATTAGTAATGTGAACTGGGGAGAAAAAGGAGAATGCTCCTCCGGTTGGGTAATTAAACCTCCATGGATCGAACAACCCGTACTGTTCTATGTAGTAATGACTGATCTTGGCGGTTCTAGAAAGCGGTCCAGGTTTAGCAGTGGAGCGATCTAACTCAGGACAGAGGACACAGTTAAAATCCCCACCGATAATTCAAAAACCTCGGGCAGGGCTGAGAAAAAAGACTTAAAGGAGCATGAGGCAGGATTGAGAAAATTCGTATACGTTTCAAGTTTTCTAGTAATAATGTCAGATGAAGCGTTCCAAACCAAAAAGAATGAGCCCTCTAGTGTATCTCTCCGTTGCCTTGAACAGGCTGTGTGCTGCAAAATGCGCTGCAATTGTGGGGCCGAATTTCCCGCACTGTCCTGCGGATGTGACGTCAAATGACGCTGCATACGCGTTCTCCCCGTTCTCCCGTGCCGGCTTTGCTGTTGGCTGCAGTACCCCCGACGGCCGTCGTGGTATGCTAATGAGTCTCATTTCTTAAAAGGAGCCTCATGCTCCTTTAATAAAAGTCTCGTCATCCCAGTTAGTTGCATATACATTTGCTAGGATTACAGGTTTATTTAGGAGTTTACCAGTGACTATCACATATCTACCGTTTGGATCGGCAATACTTTTCTCAGCTTTAAATGAAATATTTTTATGAGTAAGTCTGGCAGTTCCCCTGGCCTTTGCATTGAATCTCGAGTGGAAAACCTCCCCAACCTCCCCAGCTTCTTTTGATTTTATTAACCCCAGCGTTGCATAAGAGTGTTTCCTGCAGGAACGCTATGGCCACATTCAGTTGAGAGAGGTGAGCCAGTACTCCTTTTTACTGGGAGGTTCAAGCCCTTTACGTTCCATGAGATCAAATTGAGCTTTCTATTGTTAACCCCATTGGCAGGAGAGGTAAAACTGTATATATAAAGTAAATCCATGAAAGAATATTTTGTTCAATAACCAGGCAATGTAGGTGAACATAGCTGTTGTTATTATAATGGGAAAAAAGAAGGTGCGAGACAAGAAAAAGAAAAGGAAAAAACAACAAAAAAAACACAAACAAGAGGATAATCCCCCCACCCCCCTAACCTCACAGCACTTAAACCAACCAGGTGCTGTCTACCCGAATATTACAATTACCTTTAAGATGCATTAAACCTAACACATGCATCTTGGCACTCGTCACTGAACACTCAAACTGGAAGTGGCAGCTTATCTTATCCAAAATTAACCAACTAAGAGCTGATTAGTAAAAAGTGAGTGGGAAGTGACAATAACAGCAACGCCGCAGTTACAAAACAGCATTGACTGTGACCGTAATTTCTATCAGCGTTGCCATTACCATCATCATCATTATCACCACCGTTATTAGTTTAGAAAAGCAAATAACTAAGGAAAAAATAAGTGGAAAAAAAATAAATTAGAAAGTAAAAAAAAAGAATAGAATTGGTGTTAAAGAATAGAAAGTGACTGTTAGAAACGACAAATCGTAGCATATTTGCATTTCGTGCAAAACGTATCACTGTCACAGCAGGTCATAAATGCACGCTTGCTGTAAATGGTAACCTTAAACTGTTTCCTCCAAAAACACAAATAGGAACAGGAACAAGTGAAACAGATGCATCTGGCCGGAAACTTAATTATAATGTTCCCCGTGGGAAACAAGTAACAAGTGGTAGCCTTAGATTGTTTTTCAATACAAAAAATAGTTAAATTGAACAGGGTTATGTCTGAGACTCAGTACTATAATTGACAGCAGTCCGACACAGGCAGTGAACACATCCTCACTTACCGGCTGTGACAAGGTGAAACCTGTCCAGAGTCCACAGTGCTCAACTGCCTGTCCGATGGTGCACCACGGGCTGATCGTGAGACCAGCCAGGTAATCCTCCAATGCGGGCATATTGTCACTCTCTGTCACACCTGGCGTACACCTCAGTCGTTAGCTTTGACAAAGGCAGCTGCATCCTGCGGCATTTTGAACTCTTGTTTGGACCCACTGAACATGAACCAGAGCGTTGCAGGATATGCAAGCGAGTATTTCACACCCGCCTGCTGAAGCTGCTTCTTCACTGGGTTGAAAGCGGCTCTCCTTCGTACCAGATTGGTGCTGAGTTCCGGGTAAAAACGAATCTTCTGCCCACGGTATTTCAGCTGGCCAGCACGCTCCAAGGATAAACGCAGAATCAGTTCTTTCGTTGTAGTGATGCAGACGTGCAATCATGGCTCTTGGAGGCCCGTTTGGCAGCGGTGATCTGAGGGCATGGTGGGCGCGATCCACTGCTGGTTTATTAGGGAAGCTCTTCTCTCCAAAGACCTCGACTAAGAAAGTTTCCATGAAGATGGCGGGATGACCACCTTCAACTTTTTCTGGGAGGCCGATGACTCTGATATTCTGCCTTTGTGATCTGTTTTCCTGATCATCCACACGAGCATGGAGCTTTTCATTCTCAGCCTTCAGGTCCGTGTGAGGGAGCACTCCCGGACGGCTACCCTGTTATCCACGTCATTCAAACCGTCCTCCACGTCCTGGATTTTTGCGGCATGAGAGGAGACTGTGGACTGCAGTGTGGCAACCGTGCAACGAAACTCTGACAATATTTCGTCTTTCATGCTGTTCAGCATTCCCTTCAAATCTTCACGTGTAAGTTGAAAGCCAGTGCTGGCGATGGTGTTAGCTTTAGCTTCTGTAGCTTTGTCGGATTTGCTTTCGGTAATTGCGGTTTTGCTCGTGAGGGCTGCTCTCGTGCTGGGTTTTACGCTCATCATGAAGTCCTAGGTGGTTGTTGACTTTAACCACAAAGTCGTATACACAATAAATGTGTGTTTCACGGAATTAAGTTGACGGTTTAAGCTAAAAAATGTCGAAATCAGTGAGGAGTGCAGGAGTTTGTGTCTTCACTCCGCCATGACACCCGGAACTCCCAAACTGATACTATTCTTGACTTAGATTCCACTTCAAAGCTGATGATCATCACTTGCATCTATAATTAAAGTTGTTTTAATACCCATGTCTTCTTTCAGTCTGACAAATAATAATGTAATTTCATTTAAAAGCAATGTGCTCAAGGCAAAATATCATCTGAACATGACCACATATCTTCATAGTATCTTTTATTTTTTTAAACTTAACCCACAAACAAATATTCTCACCACTTCAACTTACCATCACTAAAATAACATTTTAAATATTTCCTGTAAGGTCCAACTTTATCTTAAACTTCTGGCTCCTACAGAAACTATCCTTGAGCAAAAAGTTGCTGTAATCTGCAGACATTAACACACTTCTCATGCAAAATGGGTATAAATAATTCCCCATGTAAAGGGTTTGAGATAACACGCGTGCCTGAAAGTTATATTCTGGGCACGTATAAGGATTATGAGTCATGCTATCGTTTAAAATAGCTGAAAGGGCACAGAGATCTGCACATAACTTGTCAGGCTTCACACAGACACACACGCACACCCGCACACACACACACACACACACTGACGCGATAATAATGGTGTTAAACAAGTGTAGTAGCAGGGAGTGAGACAAGCTTTGACTTTCATTATTCCAGGAAAAGGCTTGTCACATTAAATAGCAACATAATGGGAGGACTGTGGGGGATGGTGGGGATGCAAGAAAACAATTAGCGGTTGAATTAAGATGTGAAATAAAATGTTGGGTTGATAGTTAAAGGAGGATCCACTTCACTGTGGCCTGCTGTATGTGTCAAATCAACATTTTGGTTTATTGTGCTAAATATTTTATACATTTGTCTGTTTAAAAATGAATGAAAGCTTAGATCAATTGAATTGTCTGGAGGGAAAAACTCATCTCTGTTCATTCCTGAGCAAATAAATGCCGATTTATTAGCAGACCAGAGGAGCTGGCCTTGATACTGAAATATGGTACAGCACTGGTTTTCTAAATAGCACTGCATTAGTAAGAGTTGTGCTTTATCTTACTCACCACTTTTACTGACTGTGTGCACAGTGAAGGTCAATACATCTGAACTAAATCCTACAAACCAGTCTCCGAGGCCGTGCTTTTGTAATAGATACAGTATGAGGGCTGGCATTGTTTGGCTGAATGATGCAAGAGCTTCTCTGAAAATGACGCTGTCTGGATCGGAGCATAGTTTTCTCTAAAACCAACTTTTACGTTTCAGCTTTGATGGAAGGGCCACACTGAGAGTCTAAAATGAAGTTAGGACTGTGAGTTCAACCCCTGGGGGAAATTCCCATCAAGAAATAACCAACAAATGAGTTTTTTTAGTGCCCTAGGGCAAAACATGTTCTTTGGCATTGATCAGGCAAGGGGTGTGAAATTCCAGTCTAAAACCTTTTTAACACAGAGTCAAACACGCAAGCATGAACGTACGCACGAACGCACGCAAAAACACAGATACTCACACACACACACACACACACACACACACACACACACACACACACACACACACACACACACACACACACACACACACACACACACACACACACACATTACAAAAACAAACAAAATGGAGCCAAAATAGCACACACAATACAATCAAAACATTAACTCGATTTACCAGACCCAGAAATGGCCATGACCTCAGACAGATGAAACAATGACCAAAACACAGAATTCAAATCAAATTGCCGAAGCAGCAGAGAAAAAAGCATGTTGTGAGATGAAGGCAGGTGATGTTGGGGCAGCGTTGTACACGGTCAGGCCTAAAAATGAAATGCACAGAGCGAATTCAGTGATATAGTGTTTTGAGGAAATGTCCTTAACCTACTGGCATCCAGGGTGCAGACTTCAAGCAAGGAAAACAGAAAGCAAACAGCTACAGGCTGTTGTTATCTTTAAGAGCAAAAAAGATCCAACATCAGACAAGGGACAGAAAACTGTAAATCACTGTAACTGTGTCTGACTTTCAACATTTAAACAATGATTGCTATTCCTTCTTAATCCTGTATAGGGTCATGATGCTAGAGCTTATACCAGCTCATTACAGGGGTACACCGTGGTCAGCTAGTCCATCACTGTGCCTCATGTATCAAAATACAACCATGCACACTCACGGAGTTTACAATCATTAGTCACCCTAATTTACATGTTTAGGGATGTTGGAGGAAGGTGGAGTACCTGGAGAAAACCCACGCCAGCCTGATTTACTAAGATCCTAAATAAAGAGTACTAAATTGCGTGTGCACTGAAAAAGTTTGCACGTGCTGTTGTTGTGTGTTTTGCGGGTGATCAACTAAGATTGCGTGCGCAATTGATAACAGGTGCAAACAGCAGTATTTAAATGAGGTGTTGCGTGTCTTACGGTTTGCGAGCGCAAAATGAAATTTGACGAGTTGGAGTTAGAGATATTAGTGGAAGAGGCAAATTGTTGTGTCGTATTCAGCACCCCTGCCTTGAAAAGCACCCCCTCGTATATTCAATGATAAGTAGACCAAGAAAAAAAACAACACACTGACACTTCAATATATTTATATATACACACTCACACAAACACATACTTAGGAGTTTATATTATATATATTTACAAATATTATGGAAGACAACACAGTAAGCAGGCTATTAATTAATGACATCAATAACCATTTACCTGATTTTTGTTATCTGTGACTGTGATTGTGGGAAAGTATGACTATTGTGGAATCCATGAGCGCATTTAAACATGAATCATTAACACAAAACTGGATGCTAAACAAAACGTGACACGGAATGAGAATATAATTTTTGTCAGACGAGGGGGTTCTTTTCACGGCAGGGGTGCTGAATACGGCACAACACCGGGGTATGACTGCAGAACAAGTATAGGCGCACAATAAGAAACACTTTTTTCTCCATGAAAACACGTGATTTATTTATTATCACAAATAAAAAAATGAATGTGCCTCCTGTGGCAACCTTTTGCTGAATAATACTCGATTTAACATTCAAATAAAATATTTCTCCTTTTGCATGTGGAGAATCCTCACAATAAGTTGAGCCATCCCCACCCCAGTCCTCAAATCAGGCACCAACAAGCATTGGTGCGTAATGCTGGGCAGATTAGCACCTTCCTTTCGAACGTATTAAATACAGACGCAATCACAATCCCCGCAATTACTTTCGGGCTTGGTAAATCTCATTGCGTGTGGTAAATGAACCTATTTGCATTTTCCCCTCCCAGTATTTAGCGCTTTCTGGCGGGTACGCCCCATATTGATTATTCATCAGGGCAAAAGTACTAAATGAACAGCCTGTGCTATTTTGCTCATTTGAGAGGCGCAGTCCTCTTTGCACGCTGTTAGTAGATCAGCTTGCACATTGGTTTGCGGGTGATGTCAAGTTTGCACACGTTTTTACGCACGCAAACCTTTAGTAAATCAGGCCCTGAGTCTTTTACATTTTTCATTCTCACTTTCTCTCACTTTCACATGACCCTGGATCTTTTTTTAACTTGGCCTTCTCACCAGAACTGCCTCTCTTCTTTTCATTCAGCACTCAGACTCTTCGGGTTATTGGTCATGGGCTTGTTGTTGTGGAAACAGTATACAGTTGTGGTGGGGATGGCAGTGCACACACAGAGGTGGGGGTAGTTATAGTGATTAAGCTCATGTGATCCCCGGGTGCAAATAACATCACAGGCCATGTTTTCAAATAAAGGAAGAACAGGGATGGCTGTAAACAGAAAGTCAATAGTTTGGATTCAAACAGTACTGTCAAGCCCACATCAATACACAGAGGAGGGTGAAGACAAATTCAATAATAAACAATAAAACACTCATAGATGATGCTTCATTTTCAACAATGAACTCAATCAGATTTACATAAGTCTTTTTGTCGATGTCCAATGCTGATAACTGTTAAAAATCCAATAACCTCCTGCCACACAAGTTCTTGTTAATCTTGTTTGAATTTCGGAATATTTTTGTTATTTTTTACTAGTTATTTTGCACTATTAAATTAATCTTATATCTCTGCCTTCATATTCATCCCCCATGAGTCTGTAAATTGAAGAATCCTTCTGATTAAAGTAAATTTCTAATCAGAGGGGCAATCTTAATTAATTAATTTATGAATTAATTAATTCATTTTCCAACAGTTTCCATGAGGAGAATTATCATAATCAAATCAGTCCAGTATTCAGATAATGATGGATTATTAGAACATGTCGTGTATCCCACCTCTGCGTAGCTGGTTCTACACATGCATAAGCATGTTTTCTGGGGTAAAGGATCTGAAGCCACTGGCTTCATACATCCTCCTCCCACTCATCAGAATCTCACCATGACTTGACATCAACTCCTGACAACTTAAGTCCACTTCTTTGTATTGGTAAAAATACAAAATGACTTGGCTCAGTTCTTCAAGAGTTCACTGAGAGCCCTCCAGAGATGTTTTTCTTTCTGCTGTCCAGATTACTTATTGTGACAGAGATATTGCTGCTTGTCTGCCCTCTTACACATCTCCATAAATGAGTGACAGGTCTTGTATGACTCACTGTAAGGGTTTAGCTGGAGAAAGTTGGAGAAAGTTGTGGCACATCCAGTCATTAATCTCCTCAATGCATTTACCAAGAGCCTGTATAGGGCCTCTGCCTCCTGGTGACACTGTAATATATATCTGCTTGTCATCTGCATAGCTATGGTAACTCATTTTGTTGTTCTTTATAATCTGTGCCAGTGGGAGCATGTAGATGTTAAACAGAAGAGGTCCTAGGATGGGACATCTTTAGAAAGGTTCCATCCCTTCTAAAGGATGCACGATTTAAGGTTTCCTATTGACACAACGTACTTCCTGTTCTCTCACTGTTTTGAACCAGTTTAGTACATATCTGTAAAGACCTGCCCAGTTCTCCAGTCATTTGAGTAAAATATTGTGATCAACTGTATCATATGCAGCACTGAGATCCGGTAAAACTAAGACCGACATGTTCCCAGTGTCTGTATTCAGTCATATGTGAACACTTTGGTCAGAGAGACTCAGTGCTGTGGTGCTGTCTAAAACCTGACTGGAAGGCGTCATAGCAGTTATTTTTGGTTAAAAAGTTATTTAGCTGTTGAAAACCCCCTTTTTTCAATGATCTTCCTTAAAATGGAAGATTTGAGATGGGCCTGTAGTTGTTCATTTGTGTCCCAAGATTATCCTTTTTCAGCAGATGTTAAAATTATAGCAGTTTTTTGTGCCTCGAGATTACACCTGACATTAAAAACAAGTTCACAATCTGTAAAAGTTCTGACTCCAAAATATTTTAGACCTTTTTGAAAAAAACTTGTGTGTAGGATGTCTAAACAGGAAGAGTATGAGTTCAGCTGACTTAAGATGTCCTCCAGGTCTTTGCTGTTAATGGGATGCAACTGAGTCATAGTATTTAAACAGGTTTTCTTTTTCAAACCAACATGGAATATAGATGGACCTTTAGTAAACTTACAGACTTCAGTCAATAAATCAGACATTAGAGATAGACACAAGGTATGAAGAGCTTCAAAGTCGTGATTTCATACAAATAATCTGTGAGAACAGGTAGTCAAGTAACTTTTAGTAGCAGAAATTGTGGTTATCAAGCCTTGTCTAATGTGCAAGATCAAAAATGTGACATAATTCATTGAAGGTAATAACTGGCTATTTTTTTCACATAGTACTTTTACCCTTTTATGTGGCAGTGTGCTACATTAGTGCACTAAACCTAACAGAAATAATGACTTAAAAATACATTTTTGATTCGCATAAACTATGTTTGAGTTTTCAACCAAATACTTAAGCAATGCTCTGCTCACACGTACTTCTCTTTATGTCAAACCATTCAAAAGTTATGGCAGAAAGTAGGAACTATCAAATATGGACCAATCAGATGAAGGTGGGGGGGGCTTTGGCGTCTATCATCGCCACGGTATGGCTGACAAAGTCACGTGGTGACTGAGTTGCACACTTTTCAAAACAACGGGGGAAGGTTTCTCCACCCAGTGGTGACTGAAAGTATTGGAGGCCTGATGGTCGGGGTACTAAAATGTCTGTGTGGGTTAGTAATAACGAAAGTAAAACTACATGAAAACATGGTCTGCATGAGAGACCGTCGGCACGTTACACAGTAATGGGCAAAACCAACAATGCAAACATAATCATTATGTTTGCATTGTCGTTTCTGCTTATTCTTGTGACTTCCTCAGCCTTCTTCCCTTTTGCCTCACCACGTGTATGAACAGCCATTGTGGCGTGGTCCGCCATTTTGTTGTAGGTCCACGTGACGTTGTCCGCCATTTTTCTTTTGTTCCGCGTGATGTTACGTGGTCCGCCATTATGGTTGTATGTCCACGTGATGTGACGTTCTTCTTATACACACACACACACACACACACACACACACTCACACTCACACTCACACTCACACTCACACTCACTCACTCACACACACTGACACACACATACACGCGCCGACACACACACAGATGATCAGAAGTTTGTGTTTAATGTTTAGTTAGTTGTTGTTTATGTGTAGTTTAGGCATCGGAATTTAACCCAAGTGTTGTTTTACCATCTTTTTGACACTTGTGTAAATAAATTCTGATTTGAATGAGAGAAGTTGTTTGTTTATTTTATACATGTTTGTCACAACTGCTGGTTGCAAAGGTCTGTGCTCAGACTAATTCCTTCACTATTATTCTGAGGAATAACTGTTACCTTGAGACACTTTATTACAATATTAGTATAACACACTATTTATTATACTGTACTTACTATGTTTATAGTACATTTAGTTTACAGTACACTTGTTCAGTTTCCTTTTTACTGTATTTTTTTATTTTTTATTTTTCATACTTATAATTTATCTTTATAGTTTATTTAGTCTGAGTTCATGTTGTCCGAATTTGAGCTGCTGAAGCACCCGAATTTCCCCTCTGGGGATCAATAAAGGACTATCTTATCTTATCTTATCTTATCTTATCTTATCTTATCTTTCCATAACGCGGTAGACGGTTGTCATAAGCAATAACAGGGACACAGATCCAAAGTTAATGTGGCTTTTTTTAAACAGTTAATTGACGCTTCTTAATAGGAAGCAAATATTCCTTCACACGAAATAGAAACTGATATTTTAACCTGGAAGAAAAAGTCTTGTGCTTTAACTGCAGATTAAACTAGGCTTTATCTTCAGTGACATTAAACTGTGTTCTCTCACAGTTTTGATAATTAGTTCCTGTTTTATTTTGAATTCTGTGTCTTTGTTTCAGTTACGTCTTGACTGCCCTTGTTCCAATCTGCCCTGATCGTCTGCACCTGTGGCTCGTCAAGCCTTCTGTGTATATCTTGTCTTGTCTTTCCCTTGCTCCCTGCTGGTCCACACTGTGTCGTCCCTCCACGTTTCCGGTCTGGTTTTTGGATTTTGTCATGTTCATGCTCTGTTTTTTTTTTTGCAATCTTGCCCAAGAGCACTTTTATTTAAGTTAATAAACACGTTTTTTGGAACTACTGCCTCCACAGTCTCATGCGTCTGTGTCCTATCAACCACTGCCTTGACATGTTCAGTACAAGCAGAAAGTCTCGTTATGATTTTGTCCTTTAACTGTAGCCTCAATTAACATTTGGCATCAAACCAAATTGTTTGTGGGGAAAGTTTTGGGTGATCAGCTGCCTGTTCATCTTAGCAGCTCAGTTGGTTGTCGGTTGGTGGTTCAATCCCTCTTCTCACGGTACTTGTAACTGCATCTGTGGTCTCTACATACTGTATTATTTCCCCAACCCAGCCACAGATCATTAGTGATTATCGTGAGAAAAGTGTTCCAACCTATTTTGAAGGAGATGATTATTGCTTTGAAAACTGAATCATGTGAAGAATACCACTTCTGACACCAAGATTATTCTGTAAAAATGACCACAGTCAGATTCGAAAGCAAAGGCTTGTCTGTTTTCTATTTTCAATCATTTGTTTCTTAAGGGAGTGTACTTGCTATCATATGATAAAAAGCCACTGGGTTTATTAAAAACAAGATTATTTATGCTTCTCTAAGACACATGCCCTGTGGCTTCATTTATAAAAGAGTGCGCAGGATTCATACTAAAAGTGCACGTAAAGCCAAAATCCGGATTTATAAAACCATGTGCACGCACACTTGCACGCAATGTTCGCTTTATAAATCACAGTCCAGCTGGAAGGTTGCGCAGGTGAATTCGGCTCATATCCCGCCCTCTACACGCCCACTTTTGTACCATTAATGGCCAATGCAAAGTAGTGTTTGCGTATGAATGAGCCTGCTGAGCATGCGCAGCGGCTTCCTGCAGCCTGTTTGGGCGTCAGGATGAATGAGACGCATGATGAGATGTTTCGAGCCACCGTGCCACTAAATTTCACGGAGACTGAGATCGAGATCTTGTGGATGAGGTGGAGGCCAGGAAAACTACTGTACATTATTTGGTGGTCACAGTAAAAGTATAAATAGTATTAAATAAAGCGAGTGAAAATAAAACGTTGTGAGGCGCAAGGGCGCAATTTCCACTGGGAACAGGGGGGATATGCCCCCCCCCCCCCCCCCTCCCCACTTTTCAAACTCATGTTTTTGTCCCCCCCACTTTTTACAGTTTAAGAACTAACGGTAGGCTCAGCCTGTAATTATAAATCATCAAGACACCCTGTGCGAAGACGGGACGGGAGCCCCGCTCCCCCTCCTCCCCTCCCCTCGGGGAGGGGAGGGGTTGCCGCGTAACCTACGGCGTAACCCTACGATAGGCTCTGCGTTGATTTAACATGGAACTATAATTTAGGCATAATTAGGCTTAACTAGTGTGTGGGTGTGTGACAGACGTGCATGGGACAATTGTGAAATACGGAATAAACTGCGTTCCGTATTGGTTCAATACGTAACGCAACTTTTAATTCCCAATTACGTAACAATTCCGTATTTCAAGGGACGGGTGGCAAGCCCACTCACCGCGGCTGCAGCTCCAGCAGCAGCTGAGCTGAGCGACGCTGTGCTTCAAACACAGACGGACACAATCAGCGGTATTATATTATAAGTCTGATATGTGATGACATTATTAAGAGTATGACATGAATCTGGCTTCATTTCACCACCTGACCGCCTGCGTTGCCAGTTCCCAATTTCTTAAGAATGTTCCTATGGGAGGGTCCAGGTTGGCGTAGGGATACGCAGATTTTTCGGTTAGTTTTTTCTTTTTAAATCCCAACCTTTTCTATAAAGGGTGGCTTGCGCATCTTTCAAGCCCTGTTTTGTGCGCAAGCAAGCTTTATAAATGAGGCCCCTGGTCATTATGTTTTAATATGATTTCAGAAGGCAAAACAACAGAGTTTGAGCCTGTAGAAATACACAAATTGATCTGAAGGGGGAGACAATCTCCTGTCTTACAGGCCTACATTTCACATTCACTGAGCTGACTCTTTGTGAGACCTAATAGGACATGAAGGTGGAGTAAATAAAACAAAGCTTATATCAATTGGAGTCCATACATGTGGCGCCACAGTAGTTTTTAGTGACAGTGCAGCAATCTGCTGCTCTAATTGGCTTGAAACCAATTCAGAAGAAGTTGAAGCGGGCGGTATAGGAAGGAAATACAATGCTACCAAGTGGACCTATCATATTTGTCGCAATCCATGTCAAACTGAAGCTTAAGTGCGTTTCTGGGCAGGTGCACATTCAGACTGGTTGAGGTCACAACTCCAGTTCTCCCTGCTGTGGTGGACATAAATCATCATTTTGACATATAAGTTATAGAAAGCAGACGGAACATTGTAATGTCTTACTGTATGTAATAGAAATTGGTATTGTGTATATACACACATATATGTAGTATATTAGACAGACAAAATGTATAAGCTTGATCTAAAGTTGACCCAGGCCGTGTTCCACAGAAGGATCCTTCTGTTGTTTAATCTTTGGACATGTACCATGTAACTGGGTCATTTGTGTGACATTTTGCAGTCCAGAAAATGACAATGTAAATCATCATGTGGTAGAAGAAGGATGTAGTGCATATGCAGTATATGAAATAGTGTTTGGTCTAACATGGAATGTATGAGGTTTGAGTTGTTTAGATGGTGAAAAGGGGCTCCTCTATGACCCTCCCTCCATCTAGAGCATGAAACTGTGGGAACAGCAGACAGGCAGGGTGCCTTCTCTCAGCAGCACGGTGCTTGCGGCAGTGGCAAGATGAAAGCTGGGAACGAAACGACAGGGACTGTTGCAGCCTGGGGAGCATGTTTGCTGTATCAGGGATGAGCCCCCTGGGTTTTTAGTGTCCCAGCAAATCGGAGGCTCATTTCTGTCTTTTGCTCTTCTCATATCCAGGTGTGAAGTGCTGCAGCTCTTGAGATATAAAGTTTGGTCCTCTGTTCTTTTGTTCAGACTATGTATTCCGGCTTTAATTACACACAGTCCTGACTGCAATCTTTACTGTGCAGCCTCCCACCAACCTTGATAGGTAATGAAACATGGAGCCAAGTACTCTGTCTCTCTCCCCGTCTCTCTATATATATATATATATATATATATATATATATATATATATATATATATATATATATATATATATATATATATATATATATATATATATATATATATATATATATTTTAACAACCTTGTGAGATATATATGTATATATTATATACATGTCTCACAAGGTTGTTAAAAGCTTCTAAAACTAACATTTTCTCTTTCTCTCGTTCTTCTTAGCATTTTATTACTGCCCCTGTTCATGGATCACTTTGTTGCCCCAAGTGAGACATTTAGATTTATTCTTACAGCCAGTGTGTACAGGACTTTAAAGCACTACTTAGTAAATTTCAACTGGTTGCATATTGACTCTTGTTAAGGAGCTTGACTTAGTTGGTACTCCCTTAATGTAATTTTTCAGCTCCCTGGATTGTGATCTATATCAGCATTGAAATGGCTCAGGATGTGTGAAAAAATCCTCCAACAGCTGTAGTCTGGTGATAGATGAGACCAGTTATGGGAGGTGAAGATGATTGATGGTGAAGTACAGTAGTAGTAGTACTCGTTATTTGTGTGAAATTACTTAGTGGATACTTCTTTACTGTCATTCCAGCATTTTAAACATCTTCATCTCAAATGAGACTTCAATTCCTAGTCACTGATTGTTTCCTTACCATCTTAAACTCGTATAAGGCTTCCTGGCCAGAAACATCGGCTATCACATTGTTAGAATGCGCACTATAGTTCAGAAAACTCCTCCTTTACTTGTTTACAGTTTGAAATGCTTAAAGCACTGGCCTATTGTTATTCTATCAAACATTAATACTTTAACTGACTGACAACTGAATTCATTCTTTCTGTTTGTTTGGAGTCTAGCCTAAGGAATACTCAGTGGCATTTCTAATTACTGCCTCAACTCTTCCAGCTACTCTCACCATATTACATCAAAGTTTTTACCATGAAGTCTTTGGTACTGATAGTTCCAGTCTCGGCTGAAAATTTGAAAAGAGAGACTTAACCAATACAGATGGTTCTCAGAGAATAAAGAGTTGGAGGACATTTTGCAGATATAAAAATAAGAGATCTGCTACTCTTCTAACTGTTTTCCAACCAAATTCATTTTTTCTATTTTTCCTATTTTTTAAATCTACTTCTTTTTCATTCATACTTCACAACATGGTTTCGCTTTGAGGATACATGAAGACCTGAAGTCTTATTATGTGCATGCCGTGGCCATATTGCAATCGTCCAGAATGGCCCAAATGGCAATGTTGCTGGCATTTTGCTAACAAACTAAAGTTGTAAAAGTCCCACTGCGCACCAGCGGGTGTACAGCATGACCCCGCTCTGATATGGAAAAAAAAAAGTCCAATAAAACATGGCCTGGAAAACCTGAAAAATGAAGGCGATATATTAGTATACAGAAAAGGTTTCCCTTTTCTTATTATTAGGGCCCGAGCACTTAAAGTGCGAAGGCCCTATTGTATCTGTAGGAATTTTTTCTTCTTTCTTTATTTTTCCAAAGAAAGGAGGGCCTTTTTCCCACCCTAAACGTGCCCCACAAGTCACTAAATTTTGCACGCAAGCCAGGCCTGGCGAAAAATTTGATATTTAATTGTTTGCATTGATGGGCGTGACAAAATGGCTCAACAGCGCCCCCTAGAAAACTTTGTGCCTCAAGCCCCACAATGGCGCCATGGCTGAAACCAAACAGGAAGTTGGCCATATTGAATTAATCGTGTAATTTTGGCGCAATTTATGCCATTCCTTCGGCAGTTAATGCAGACCGAACTGTAACGTGCACCTAGGTGTTTTATACATCAAAATGTGCGTCTCCATCCTGCGACGATGCGCTCTACTTTTCTCAGTCAAAAGCGTTACCATGGCGACGCAAGACGCCTCTTCTTCTGATTGGTTGGTATGTGATAGTTCTTATTTTCTGCAATAACTTTTGAATGGTTTGACATAAAGACTCGTGGGTGGTGTCATCGGACTCCGTTAAGCTTAAATAGGGGACTTATGCTTTAAGGTGCATACACTCATCATTCTGAAGTATTTTTTATTTCTGATCATGTATTGTTTTTCATGTTTAAAAAAAGGCAAAAAACAGCTAAAAAGATTTTCTCTTCAAGTATTTACACATCTGATTCTTTCCATGCCATTTTTATTTTTCCGTCTTTTGTTAAAGGGGACCTATTATGCAAAACACGTTTTTTCTTGCTTTAACATATATAAAGTGGTCTCCCCTCAGCCTGCCAACTCAGAGAAGGAGGAAAGCAACCAAATTCTGCAGTGTCTCTACAGCCGCCCGGATGATCCGTCCAGTGACTTCATGTCATGTGACTTCTACGAGCCGTTCAGATTATTCGCATTTTCGTCACGTAACCAAAATGCAAACCACGCCCACAACAATAAAACTGTGTAACTGCATGCGAGCGTCCGACTATCGCGTAGCACTGCGTGACATCGGACGCTCTCTGTCCATCTCCCTCCAGCCAGCTGCCACTTTATTGAGGTTTTTGTAGTGAAATGAGGAGGAATCATAGAGATATTTTAACTAACTGGATCAGCCGTTCCTCATCCATGACTGTTCCCTACAGCGCTTTCAACCGGCTTTCAACCGTCTTTCAACACGAGCGGTTGGAAGAAAATAGAAGCAGGGCGTCCGACAAATGTTCAGCTCAAAACGGCGCGCCGCGCAGCTCTGCGTCGCTGTGTCGCTGCTGCCAGTTAGGACAGTCCAATAGAAAATAAAGCAATGGAATTGATTTTGTCGCTAACGCTCGCTCGCATTGCATGCAGTTATGACACGGTGTATCTCCGCCGGGTGGAGCTTCCGCCATTTTTTCGTAGCGTTGTATCGTGTCATTCAGGCAGCCAATCAGCACAGAGCCTCATTATCATAGCCCCGCCCACTCAGAATCCCGCATAGAGAAGGAGGTTAGAGAATGGGAAGATAAAGACATGGCTCAGAGGCTGAATTTCTAATTTATTTAGCAAAAACAATCAAAAGCTTGTTTTTAAGACATTCAAGGCCTGTCTAAAATAGGGATTAGATGCCATAATAGGTCCCCTTTAAATAAATAAAACCCTTGTCTGCGGTCTGAGGTGACGGTCCATTGTCTGCCAGAGCTGGTGGCAGTTTCTCGGTGCCGTCTCGTCAACACATTCTGATGATGAAATGGAAGATGATTACATGCTGACACACCATCAGATTAATTGTGTTTTTGTGTAACCTGAAGCACTATCAGACCTAAAGTCATTTTGAACTCCATCAAAAGTGTGTGTGCGTGTGTGTAGTTACATCATTACTTTAATTTGTGAATGTGAATGAGATTCCTTTGATTCATTCAGACATTCTGGGTCTACAAAACATCAGTGTGTGTGTGTCTCTGTGTGTGTGTGTGTGTGTGTGTGTGTGTGTGTGTGTGTGTGTGTGTGTGTGTGTGTGTGTGTGTGTGTGTGTGTGTGTGTGTGTGTGTGTGTGTGTGTGTGTGTGTGTGTGTGTGTGTGTGTGTGTGTGTGTGTGTGTGTGTGTGTTCTTCTTAGTGTAACACCCAGCAGCCTACTTACCTTGGTGGTGCAGTAGAAAAACAAAAATAAGCCTTTTAAGACAAAAAAAGACAAGCTTAAATAGGGGACTTTAAGGTGCATACACTCATCATTCTGAAGTATTTTTTCTTTCTGATCATTTATTGTTTTTCAAATACATGTTTAAAAAAAGGCAAAAAACAGCTGCAACATTTTTCTTCAAGTATTTACACATCTGATTCTTTCCATGCCATTTTTCTTTTTCCGTCTTTTGTTAAAGGGGACCTATTATGAATAACACATTTTTTCTTGCTTTAACATATATAAAGTGGTCTCCCCTCAGCCTGCCAACTCAGAGAAGGAGGAAAGCAACCAAATTCTGCAGTGTCTGTACAGCAGCAAATCACAAACACCCCTCTTACTGTTACGAATATTTATAACTTAGATTAGTGTTAAATTGGGTCGTGATTCTTTTTCATCTGAAGAAAATGCAAAATTGGATGAAATCTTTAATCCCAGCACGGACCCTATTAATCCTATTCTTGATTGCTTTTTGGCTTTGAGTGTTTGCTGACCCTCAAAGTCTACAACGAAGAACGGCTCCTGGTCAAGTGCAACAGCTTAAATAAAAATGATCTATCATGATGGAACAGGAACTGACACAGCTGCTGTTTAATGTTAACCATAATTTAAATGATCAGCATAGTAATTTATTATTAGGGCCCGAGCACTGACAGTGTGAAGGCCCTATTGTATCTGTAGGAATTGTTTTCCTCATTTTTTTTTTCTCGTTTTTATTTTTCCGATGAAATTAGGGCCTTTTTGCCCCCCCTAAACGTGCCCCAAAAGTCACCAAATTTTAAACACAAGCCAGGCCTGGCAAAAAATTTGATATTTAATGGTTTGCATTAATGGGCGTTGCCTAATGGCTCAACAGCGCCCCCTAGAAAACTTTGTGCCTCAAGCCCCACAATACGGTTTGACGTACATGCACGAAGATCGGTACACACCTGTATCATGTCGCAACTTAAAGAAAAGTCTCTTGGCGCCATGGCCGAAACCGAACAGGAAGTAAGCCATTTTGAATTAATCGTGTAATTTTGCCGCAATTTATGCCATGTCTTCGGCAGTTAATACAGCCCGAACTGTAACATGCACCCAGGTGTGTTATACATCAAAATGTGCGTCTCGATCCTGCGACAACGCGCATTACTTTTCTCAGTCAAAAGCATTAACGTGGTGATGATAGATGCCCCTTCTTCTGATTGGTTGTCCCTATTTTCTGACTATAACTTTTAAATGGTTTGACATAGAGAGTCGTGGGTGGTGTCATCGGACTCGGTTTTGAGTACTTGACCTTCATTGGCATGAATTATCCCCGCCCCTTTTTCTGATTGGTCGATATTTGATAGATCCTATTTTCTGCCATAACCTTTGAATGGTATGACATACATAGTTGTGTGGGTGGTGTCATTGGATTCGGTTTTGACTCCTTCACCTTAATTGGTGTAAATTAGCCCCAGCCCTTCTTCTGATTGGTCGATATGTGATAGTTAATGGTTTGCATTAATGGGAGTGGCAAAATTGCTCAACAGCGCCCCCTAGAAAACTTTGTGCCTCGAGCCCCACAATACGGTTTGATGTACATGCACAAAAATCGGTACACACCTGTATCATGGCGCAACTTAAAGAAAAGTCTCTTGGCGCCATGTCCGAAACCGAACAGGAAGTCGGCCATTTTGAATTAATCGTGCCATTTTGCTGAAATTTATGTCATTCCTTCGGCAGTTAATACGGCCCGAACCATAACGTGCACCCAGGTGTGTTATATATCAAAATATGCGCCTCCATCCTGTGACAACACGCATTACTTTTCTCTTTCAAAAGTGTTACCGTGGTGACGCTAGACGCCAAAAAGTGCACCCACCCTTCATCTGATTGGTTCAGACAGAAAAAACTTTGTGCCTCAAGCCCCACAATACGATTTGAAGTACATGAACGAAAATCGGTACACACCTGTATCATGTCGCAACTTAAAGAAAAGTCTCATGGCGCCATGGCCGAAACCGAACAGGAAGTCGGCCATTTTGAACATTTTGAATTAATCATGTAATTTTGGCGCAATTTATGCCATTCCTTCGGCAGTTAATACGGCCCAAACCGTAACGTGCACCCAGGTGTGTTATACATCAAAATATGCGTCTCCATCCTGCGACTACGCGCATTACTTTTCTCTTTCAGCAGTGTTACTGTGGCGACGCTAGACGCCAAAAAGCGTGCCCTCCCTTTCTGATTGGTCCATGTTTGATAGTTCCCCAAAAGTCACCAAAGTTTGCATGCAAGCCAGGCCTGGTGATAAATTTGATATTTCATGGTTTTCATTAATAGGCATGGCAAGATGGCTGAACAGCGCCCCCTAGAAAACTTTTCTTTACCATAACTTTTGAATGGTTTGACATAAAGAGTCGTGGGTGGTGTCATCGGACTCAGTATTGAGTCCTTGACCGTAATTGGTGATAAATAGCCCCGCCCCTTCTTCTGATTGGTTGTCCCTATTTTCTGACTATAACTTTTGAATGGTTTGACATACAGAGTCGTGGGTGGTGTCATCGGACTCTGTATTGAGTCCTTGACCTTCATTGGCCTGAATTAGTCCCGCCCCTTCTTCTGATTGGTTGTCCCTATTTTCTGCTATAACTTGTGAATGGTTCGACGTAGGAAGTCGTGGGTGGTGTCATTTCTGATATGATTATGGGGGACGGTGGCCATGAGTGCGAGAGCCCGTTCATCGCTGCTTGCAGCTTTGTTATTGTTTTAGACTTCAAAAGTCTGATGGAAGCCAATTTTTTTTATTTCCCATCTCCCTTATAGATCATAAAAAGCAATCCCAACTCCATGCTATTGTGTCAGTTTACTGTATATCAGCCACAGAAAAGGAAATAACCTCTGTAATGGAAAAGAAGAAGTGTTAGCAAATGCATCAAGTAACGTAGCAGCAGGGGAATCAGATGTGCTGCACGAACAGTAAAACACCTGCAGATTAAATTACAAGCAGACCCTGGAAACAAGATACCCTCAAGAAGTGAACATTGTTGAAAAGTGTTAGACATGCAGATACATTACTTGTATTATTTGAAATGTACCTTTTTCCTGCATTAATTTTTTGTAAAATATGATATGATCATCAGAAGTCACAATAACAAACATAAAGTCATGAAGTTAATAATATTTATAATTTCTATTGTCTTTATTGTCTAAATTTGGAGCCTGATCTGCCTATTAACTATAGGCCTATATCTAAACTCCCCTTCTTGTCAAAAATCTTAGAAAAGGTTGTTGCCAACAAACTCATTTCTGTATTAGAAAGGCACAATATTTTTGACAAGTTCCAGTCGGGATTGAGAAAGATGCACTCTCCTGAAACTGCTCTCTTGAAAGTTTCCAATTACATTTCAATGTCTACTGATGCAGGTGACTGCATTGTGCTAGTCTTACTTGACCTCAGCTCTGCCTTTGATACAGTTGACCACCATATCCTGATCAAATGACTCCGTGACAGTGCAGGCATTACCCTAGACTGGATAACATCTTACCTCTCTGACAGAAACTTCTCAGTTTCAAATGGTGACCTTTCATCAGACTCCTCTCCACTGTACTGTGGTGTCCCGCAAGGTTCAGTTTTGGAGCCACTTTTATTTTCTCAGTATCTGCTACCCTTGTGACATAAACAGTTACAACTTCCCCTATAATTTATATGCTGATGACATCCAACTACATTTTTCTGTTAACCCAGATGAAGTTACAAAGCTATCCATACTCCAAGATTGTATTGGTGCAATAAGAAACTGGATGACAGACAACTATTTGCAGCTAAACGACAGTAAAACTGAGGTTCTGCTTATTGCTCCAGATAAATCACTCCACTAGTTCTTGGACGCATCACCACATTTTCCAATGCTGTTCACTCTAACCCGCGCAATCTGGGGGTAATATTTGACCAATCACTATCATTTGATTCCCACATTAAACAATTGACAAACCGGGGTGATGGTCCCTCTGTTTAAAAAGGGGGACCGGAGAGTGTGTTCCAACTATAGGGGGATCACACTTCTCAGCCTCCCCGGGAAAGTCTACGCCAAGGTACTGGAGAGGAGATTACGGCTGATAGTTGAACCTCGGATTCAGGAGGAACAATGCGGTTTTCGTCCCGGTCGCAGAACACTGGACCAGCTCTACACCCTCTGCAGGGTTCTCGAGGGTTTATGGGAATTTGCCCAACCAGTCTACATGTGCTTTGTGGATCTGGAGAAGGCATTTGACCATGTCCCTCGTGCCATTCTGTGGGGGGTGCTCGGTGAGTATGGCGTCCGGGGCCCTCTACTAAGGGCTGTCTGGTCTCTGTATGATCGGAGCAGGAGTCTGGTTCGCATTGCCGGCAGTAAGTCAGACTTGTTCCCGGTGCATATTGGACTCCGGCAGGGCTGCCCTTTGTCACCGGTCCTGTTCATAATTTTTATGGACAGGATTTCTAGGCGCAGCCAGGGGCCGGAGGGGATCCGGTTTGGGAACCACAGGATTTCGTCTCTGCTTTATGCGGATGACGTTGTCCTGTTGGCTTCATCGGACCGGGACCTTCAGCATGTACTGGGGCGGTTTGCGGCCGAGTGCGATGCGGCAGGAATGAGGATCAGCACCTCCAAGACCGAGGCTATGGTTCTCCACCGGGAAAGGTTGGCGTGCCTTCTCCGGGTGGGTGGAGAAGTCCTGCCTCAGGTGGAGGAGTTCAAGTATCTCTGGGTCTTGTTCACGAGTGAGGGAACGATGGAGCGTGAGATTGACAGACGGATCGGTGCAGCGTCCGCAGTTATGCGGTCGATGTACCGGACCGTCGTGGTGAAGAAGGAGCTGAGTCGAAAGGCGAAGCTCTCTAGTTACCGGTCAATCTACGCACCTACCCTCACCTATGGTCATGACCTTTGGGTAGTGACCGAAAGGACAAGATCGCGGATACAAGCGGCCGAGATGAGTTTCTTCCACAGGGTGGCTGGACGCTCCCTTAGAGATAGGGTGAGGAGTTCGGTCACCCGGGAGGAGCTCGGAGTCGAGCCGCTGCTCCTTCACATTGAGAGGAGTCAGCTGAGGTGGCTTGGGCATCTGTACCGGATCCTCCTGGACGCCTCCCTAGGGAGGTGTTCCAGGCATGTCCCTCCTCCCTAGGGAGGTGTTCCAGGCATGTCCTACCGGGAGGAGACCCCGGGGAAGACCCAGGACACGTTGGAGAGACTATGTCTCTCGGCTGGCCTGGGAACGCCTCGGACTCCCCTCGGAGGAGCTGGAGGAAGTGTCTGGGGTGAGGGAAGTCTGGGCATCCCTGCTGAGGCTGCTGCCCCCGCGACCCGGGAACGGATAAGCGGCGGACGATGGATGGATGTATATTATTATAAGATGTTTCCCTGCTTCAACACAGTCGCTGAATCCATTTATATGGGGATTTACTGGCCTTCAGCACTAAACCCAGGACCCGATATCACTGAGAAAAACAACCCCTGAGGGACACATGAATATCCACAAAACTCATGTCGACAAACTTCCACACCCACTCCAGGACCGAAGAGGAATTACAATTTCACATGATGTAGATGTGCAACCATTTTGAAGCCCTGACAATATGTTTTCATCTTTATTATAAAGTGGCTATGTATTGTTCTGTGAACCAATGAAGTGACACCACTGTTGACCGGAAATACTTTTCAGATGCTGTGGTCCATTTTTAATACATGCTTATGGAACAACTCCCATCTACGGAGCCCCTCTGGTGACATTTGAAAAAAATAAAATGCGTGGCCACGAGATATTAACTTGTGGCCATGCATTAATTCTCTCGTGGCCATGACTTATTAATGCGTGGCCACGTATTTATTTTTTTTTTTCAAAATAATGCGTGGCCATGAGTTAATATCTCGTGGCCATTTTGATGTATAACACACCTGGGTGCACGTTACGGTTCGGGCTGTATTAACTGCTGAAGGAATGGCATAAATTGCGCCAAAATTACACGATTAATTCAAAATGGCTTACTTCCTGTTCGGTTTCGGCCATGGCGCCAAGAGACCTTTCTTTAAGTTGCAACATGATACAAGTGTGTACCGATTTTCTTGCATGTACGTCAAACTGTATTGTGGGGCTTGAGGCACAAAGTTTTCTAGGGGGCGCTGTTGAGCCATTTTGCCACGCCCATTAATGCAAACCATTAAATATCAAATTTTTTGCCAGGCCTGGCTTGAGTGCAAAATTTGGTGACTTTTGGGGCACGTTTAGGGGGGCAAAAAGGCCCTCATTTCGCCGGAAAAATTAAAATGAAGAAAAAAAAAATCCTATAGATACAATAGGGCCTTCGCACTGTAAGTGCTCGGGCCCTAACAGTGGACTCCAAATGTTAAACCCCTACTTTATATTCAGTTTTCTTTTTCCACTGCAGCAGAACTGAACTGCTTCACTAAAACTTATGACCAATAAGCCAGTGTTGGATGGTTACATTTTTCTAAATTAAAGGAGCAAAATATTATTTTCTACCTTTTTTTCCCCATTGTACCAAGCTTGTACCTAACCGTGACTTCTGTGTACCGTTAAACCCCTATGTATGCCAAGGTAAATTGCGCCCCCCCCCCCCCAAATTTTTAGCACCAGCCGCCACTGGTATATACATCAAGCAAAGTAAATCATTTAGTAAATTAATTATTCTCTGACTCTTCAGCAGGTTGTCCCTGTATTTTTGTTAGTTCCCAAAGTTTGAAATCAGTGCATCTGTACCTTGAAGTCCTCTCTATTTAAGGACCGTGGATGACGTTCTTTGTGTAGTTCTCCAGGCCTTTTTTTCCTCCGAGGTTTTGAAGACGATGCAAAGTTTACTGACTTGGATTAATTTCAGTCAAAACCTTTGCTGCTATTTCTGATTGATCCAGAAATAACTCTGAGCTCCCATTTGGACTGTTGGAAAAAGAATGGGGCAGGAAAAAGATCAATCTGAGCCAGCAAGAGAGGGGAATGTGAAAGAGAATTTAAAAGACATAGTGAGTGACAGGAGAAAGAGGAAAAAATGGAAAATATCACCCAATGGTTGGTATCTGCTTCAATCACCGGTATGCTCACTGCATGGTGTTAAAAGGAGGGAAAACAAGTGCACAGTATGTGAAGAAGAGACTGCATTATTAGTGACACAAGAAAATATGAAAGATGAGCACGATAAAACCATGAGTTTCACTTAAACTTCACTGGATGTCATTTTGAATCAACATTAATGGTTATTGGCTAGAAAATGAATAATAAAGCACCATGAAATGGGGCATTCAGTAATACCAGCACAAGCTCACAATCAGGTGGTAGAGTGGCACCATTCAACAGCTAAACCTTTAACGCTAAATATTTAAGCAGCCTTCATATTACGGTACACAATTCTCATTTTTACTATGGGAACTATGAGGAAGGAAGCAAGGAGACAACGAGCTGCAACATTCAACGAGAGGATGACAACAAGAGAGACGAAGCATCCATGTCTGAATAAATCATTGCACAAACAACTCGCATCTCGCACTACTGCTTTCTTCCCTTGCCCTTTTCAAATGAAGCGCTCCCGCTGTATATGTGGTTTTACATCATTTCCCAAATCACTTCTCCAGTGTGTTTTGTGGAAAAAATATGATCTGGAGAGCAGATTTGCTGTTTTCCTGACATTAAACCTGGTTATTTAACATCGTGCAGCCCAGATGCTGAAAGAAAACATCACCACTTTTACACGTGGATGGTTATGTTACGACACACTTTACTGTCATTACAGTACATACTATCTTATCACAAGTGCAACAAGCAGCAGTATACAGTAGCTACAATATATACAAATATGTGCAGGTACAAGCAGTACTATAGACAGAATTAAAGGTGGGGGCATACTATCAACATGGTAAACTGATGGTTAGAAATATTAGGAAGATACAAATGGATTTGTGCAACAAACGTATGTACATTAAGCAGAACTATGGGCGTAATTTAGAGATAGATACGTACAATTATATTTTGAATGTACACAAAGCAGTGCAGGGGACCTAAAACGGCAAAAGATATCACTTCAGTATAATTGTATATAATTTTAACTAATGGGGATTAAGGAGGAGACTTACTTGCCTTCAAAGCCTCTAGTGGCCATTCAATGAAGTGCACCTCTTGATTTGTTTCAAGCAGGAAAACCAGATGTTACCCTTCGAACCCTTCGACAGTGTTATCTCCACAATTGAAGTCCAGGCCTGTATTCAAATATAAGACTTTCACCATCTTTTAGTTTCATGTTGATCAAAAGATTTTAGCTTTAAGCAGACTGAATGTTTTGCTGTTGCCAGTAAAATGAAATGAATGTTCTTATTTTTAAACATTTTATACATCCAAAATCTGCACAAAGAATGTTTGAAAAAAAAAACATTTTTCATTATGTTTCTTCATGAATGTGAAATCATTCTGGCAGCTCTTCCTCCACGTGACTGCATTAGGGGGTTAATTAGCATTCACAAAACCGGTCCATCTGGTCTTTTGGAGTATCATCACCAAAGGATGTAATACAGGAATGGTGTCCCAAGGCAGCCCATATGTTCCTGGTGCCAAGGCATGGCATGCAGCCACCCAAAACATTGTCATTGTTCACTAAGAGGCGCATTTAATGACATTCAGGTTCTTTTTAATAGAAACTGTCAGGCCAAACAAATAAAGAGCTGGCAACAAAAAACCTCTCAAAGGTCTATTACTGCCTGGCATATGAAAAATAAACAGAGAAAAGGGCGAAAAGTGAGTCATTAATTGAAGCGTGTGTTCTCTAAAACCCTCCAGAGCGTCATAGATGAATCCCACTTTATGGTTCACGAATGTTCCAAAAGGAACATTAAATCAAAAGGCAACAACAGTCCAAAATGTTGGTTATAAGGATGTGATAATCTTGATTGTTTAAGTTTAAATGGACAGCACTGTAATTGATCACAACATTCTCTCGCAGAATCTTGGACGTATTTCTGGGATTGAAAGATCCACTTTCTGATGGCTTGAGTCATTTTTGATATGCTTGAATCAAGTTTGTTCTTATAAACCTATTCAACAGCACAATCTCGGTCCAGTGATATTGTACATCAGAGCATTGGTGCATATTTAGTTTTGACCACAGTGTTTGTACAGCTGGAACCAATACTGAGATACATACAATAATATTTTATATAAGAAACTGATTTTTATTGACTGATAAATCTTTAGCAATAAAATGTATCACAGACAGAAAAGAGACAAGAAAGTAAGGGAAGAGTGATGGGGGGTCGAAGACATGGATAGATAAGAGAGCAGCAACAAGTTAACGAATTGCAAGATGAGGGGAGTTAGAAGAGGACTGAACTGTTTCCAGAAGAGATGTAGGAGTAGGAAGTAAAAATAAAAAAAAATAAACCCAACCTCACTGTCACTAGTCTTCAGTGTCTTCTGTTGCTTATTAAGGGATTACAGTTGGTGTGATACCGATACCAGTACCGGGAACACTCGCAGATACTCTTAAACATGATATGACATCTGATTGATTGCAGATCCTTCCGTGTTAAAAAAAAACGCATTTGTGGATTGAGTCACGTCAGGGGAGTGTGAAAAGTCACACACAAATGCAACGCAGCCCACAGATTGTAAATTAGGTTACATTTGTGTGTGTATCTTGTCCTACGCACGTGTGAATTGTTCTGTGCATTTTTGAATCGGCCTGTGCATTTATAACTCTTGTCCTGTGCAGTTGTGGAACGGTCTGTGCATTTGTGGATCGGCGTGTGCATTTGTGAATCGGTCTGTGCATTTGTGAATTATGAGACTGTTCTAGCCCCATAGAACTGCAGCAGGAAACTCTGTAGTGAGCCTTTTAGAAATGAGAGAAATCCTCAAAAGAAAGCTAGAAATCAGATCAATGATGGACAAAACTCTGTCTCCTGGATGACCAGCTCCTGTCAGTCATTGGAAATGGTTTGTAATCAAAATTCAGCTATTGGAAATCTAGATGTCTAAATGAGATGACGGCATGTCTTTTTCCAGCCTTCTACAGATCAATTACTCCTGATCGTTTGTCTTCAGAGAGCTTTCTTTTGTGAGGTATGGTTCATGCCAACAGATTAGATTTAGACAGATTTTATTTGTCATATTGGATTAGCATCGGAATTGGAATTCCGATGCAATGGCAATGTGGCACAGTAGTGAATATATAATATTTTTAGTTTCGATAAATAAACTAAAAAATAAGTATATTTACACAAAATGAGATGTGATATGTAATGTTTGTTTCACAGCAGTATGGCAGATAGATCCTGAGTGGGTGAGGTAGTCCCGTGTAGGTGGGGTGGGGGCATGGTTAGGAAGATAGTGCTCAGCAGTCTTATGGCATGTGGGAAGAAACTGTTTGTGAGTCTGGCTGTCCTGCTCTGTACGCTTCGGAATCTTCTTCCAGATGCCAGCAGGAGGAACAGTCCATGGTGGGGGTGGGAGAGGTCTCTGGTGATGTTTTGAGCCCAGGTCAAGAAGTGTTTTTTTGCATTATCCTGGAGTGAAGTCCCAGTGATTTTCTCCGGTGTCCTCACAACCCTCTGTAGGGACTTCCATTTTGAGGCACATCAGGCCGCCGCCCAGACTGAGATGGAGCTCGTGAGGATGCTTTCTATAGTTCTTCTGTAGAAGGTGGTGAGAATGGGAGGGGGAAGACTTGCTCTCCTCATCCTTTGCAGAAAGTGCATGCACAGCCAGTGTGGTTTGACCAGGTGAGAGAGTCAATTATCAGCATTCCCAGGAACCTGATGCTGCTGGCCATCTCCACTGCAGAGTTGTTTATGGTGAGAGGAGTGTGGCTGGGCTGGTTATTCCTGAAGTCCACCATGATTTATTTTGTTTTAGAGACATCCATGATCAAGTTGTTAGTTACACACCAGTCGGCCAGATGTGTTATCTCCTCTCTGTAGTCCTGCTTGTCATTGTTCCTTATGAGGCCCACTACTGTAGTGTCGTCTGCAAACTTCACGATGTGGATGGTGGGCAACCTGGCGCAGCAGTCGTGGGTCAACAATGTAAACAGCAGTGGACTCAGGACGCAGCCCTTGGGGGAACCGGTGTTCAGGAGATGGCATTTGAGAGGTTTTTTCCCACCCGCACGCGCTGAGGTCTGTTTCTGAGGAAATCCCAGCAAACCAGTTGCACAGGTGGTTACTGTATCCAAGAGGGAGCAGTTTATGTATCAGGTGTTGTGGGATGATCATGTTAAATGCGGAGCTGAATTCCAGAAAGAGCATCTGCACGTGTGTTTTTCCCCTCCAGGTGTTATAGGCTCCGATGCAGTGTAGAGGAGATGGTGTCTTCCGTGGTGCAGTTGGGGCTACAGTGGTTCCTCGTTTTTTGAGGGGGTTGCGTTAAAAAAAGAACGCTTGATAGGAGAAATCTGTGAAGTAGTAACCTTTATTTTTTTTCCAATTATTATACAAGGTTTCAAATTGCGGAGATCAGCACCGCCCCACCGCGACCCGATTGATTGGATTTAAACAGGAGAAAATGAAAAATGATTATAAAAAAAACAATAAGTACAGTAGGACAAATTGTGACTCGCTCGTATTTCACCGCTCTTCTGACTGTGCCGCTGCATCCTGACTCTGCTTTCCTCTGCCTTTTGGGCCCAACCGCAAGTGCCTCAGCAGTGCAGAACGTTTGTCAACATTATGGGTTTCGGAGAAAATTTGAGAACATTTGATGCATTTGATTAGCTGATTTACGTACATGTACATGTAAAGTAAATATTAAACCGTAACGTTATTGAAACAGGACACTGTTTAGCCGATCAGAATGCAGAACACAATGCACAATTCAAATCCGTGAAGCAGCCAGACCGTGAAAGGTGAACCGTGTTATAGTGAGGGATTACTGTATACGCAAACTGGTTTGGGTCAAAGGTTGGAGGGAGTCTGGAGACCATGTGCTTCTTTACCAGCTGCTCAAAAGACTTCATCATGATAGGTGTGAGTGTTACAGGAGGGTAGTCGTTGAGGGAGGAGTTTGTGTTTTACTTGGGTACTGGTATGATGGTGGCAGTCTTGAAGCAGGATGATACCACAGCCAGATGCAGTGAGGTGTTGAAGATGTCTGTGAAAACCCCAGTCCGCTGGTCAGCACATTCCTTCAGCACCTTTCCTGGTATGTTGTCAGGTCCAGCTGCTTTCTCAGAGTTGTATGGACATCAGTTGGTTCCAGACAGAATATCTGCTCGTCTGGGTGAGGAGTGTTTTTTGTTGCTGGGGAGGTGTTTAATTCCTCGAATTGCTCCTGTCTGTACCTGAATGTTGTTAGCCCTTCGAAGCTAACGGCGTCGTCTGGTACTGATGGGTTCAGCCAGGTTTCTGTGAGAATAATGGAACAGCAGTCCCTTGTTTCACTTGTGGTTGCCAGGTACAGCTTTAGGTGGTCCAGTTTGTTCTCAAGGGATCGGAACCGGTTAACCTTTAGCTTAGCTTTTAGCCCCAGTCAACACTCCCGCTTACACTTCCTGCTGCACCATCACTGTCTCCACCACTGGCAGACAGTGTTGATACGAGGCTCCGCTACTCCTCCGGCTCCTGGATGTGAACGCCGCAGTAGTCTGAGGCTGCATAGAAGCTCCAGAGTGGTCACAACTATGTTCCCGGAGCTGCTGAAGTTTAGTATTTTCCTGGCGGTCATATACCGTGTCGGAGTAGTTTCACTGCTAGTTTCTGTCAGAAATATGCAAACTATTGGTATTTTTTGGTATAAAATTAAATGTAGCTATCAGAGCATTTGCAGCCGCTGCCATCCTGGGCACCGCCAGCTGCTTTTAATGAACAGCAAACCATGTTTGAGTGTCTTTCATCAGTCAAGTAGCTCTAAACCACACTTCCAAACTTAATCTACTCAAAAACAAACTATAAACTGATATGAAGGATTGTGTGCATGTGTAGGCTATTTTTTAATTATTTATTGGTTTCAATCAGGTTTTATTTTATTTTATGTGTAAGTATTTTATATACTATGTGAGAAAGTGAGCAACCCCTCCCCTTCTCACCATCACCGGACTTTTTTTTAATGTGTGTGGCAGATTGGAGGATTGGTCGTGGTCTGCGGGGGAGCAGCACACAGGTCTGCCTGGTTCTGCTGATTGTGGCACACCTGTGTCCAATCAACCTCTCCACCCTGCCTGGGTTTATAAACAGCAGCTGTATACCAGAAGAGGGGTCTTCTGAATGGAGGAAGCTTGTGGAGAGGCTATCCTCAATGTGCCATTTTTTTAGAACTGATTTTGCCTTCGCCTGTATGTCTTTGTGCTTTTTTTTTTTGCACACAATAAAAAGCCTTATTTTTTTGGCATTCCACGCTCTGCAAGGTTCTTTTTACACCTCATCACCCAGGTCCAGTTTTGCCTTGTCCCCTTGTACGTGAGGAGGCCGCTCTGGTTCCTCACATTTGGTGTCAGGAGTGGGATCATTGGCGCCACCTGAAAAACTGGAGAGAAGAGGTGGGAAGCGAGGCCGTGGGTTTGAAGGAGTCTGGGAGACCCGGTGACCAGGAGGAGTCTGGGAGACCCGGTGACCAGGAGGAGGCTTGTAACCGGGAGGAAGCGTCCTCGGCAACCGGGAGGAAGCGTCCGGCAACTGGAGGAAGTGGCTGATTTCCTGTCTCGCAACGGGGTTGGCGAGACTCCAGAGGGGGAGGGAAGTGTGAGAAAGTGAGCAACCCCTCCCCTTCTCACCATCACCTGACTTTTTTTTAATGTGTGTGGCAGAGTGGAGGATTGGGCGTGGTCTGCGGGGGAGCAGCACACAGGTGTGCCTGGTTCTGCTGATTGTGGCACACCTGTGTCCAATCAACCTCTCCACCCTGCCTGGGTTTATAAACAGCAGCTGCATACCAGAAGGGGGGTCTGCTGAATGGAGGAAGCTTGTGGAGAGGCTATCCTCAATGTGCCATTTTTTTAGAACTGATTTTGCCTTCGCCTGTATGTCTTTGTGCTTTTTTTTTTGCACACAATAAAAAGCCTTATTTTTTTTGGCATTCCACGCTCTGCAAGGTTCTTTTTACACCTCATCACCCAGGTCCAACTCATGCTGCAAGTCTGAAATTAGAGAAACACAGGAAAACACTCAACGGGCACACAAGACCTTTGGAGTCTGCAAGACAGAAAACAAACAAACAGAAACGGGAACAGGCAGAGACACAAACAGCAACCATTCCAGGTCTCTAAAACTAAATCATGACTAGGCTACTGCGATTATCTGTCCCAAAACTGTGGGGTGAGTATGCAGGTGAGTGAACAGGTGTGTACATCTAGAATAGAATAGAAAGATTTCATTGTCATTGCATGTCAGACATAAAATGAAATTTGGAATTCTTCTCCATTTTGTGCCACAATAAATAAAATGCCATTAAAGTAAGATAAAATAATTAAAAAATATAAATAAAAGCAAGGCAGAGTAGAATTACATTTACAGTGTCTGTATTCCTTGCTGTTGTATGATTTCACCAGGATTTGTTCTTATGGACTGGTGTGGTTTTTATTTTTGTTTGTTTGTTTTTAAGTGCTGATGGCTCTGGGAAAAAATCTGTCTCTGAGCCTTTTGGTCCTGGCATTAGCGGTCCTGTAGCACCGGCCTGAGGGCATCAGGTTGAATAGATGATGTCCTGGGTGAGTCCTTCACAATGTTTGTCGCTCTGCTTGCGAATCGTGAGCTGGCAATATTGTCCAGGGAGGGTAGAGAGGACCTGGTGATGTTCTGAGCTGTGTTGATCACCCTCTGCAGGACTCTCCAGTCTGGTGCTGTACACCCAGCGTACCACACTGTGATGCAGTATGCCAGGATGCTTTCCACGGTTGCTCTGTAGAAGGACACCAGCAGCTTCTTCTCCATGCCGTTTCTCCTGAGAATCCTTATGAAATTGAGATGTTGTTGAGCCTTCTTCACGTCTTGGTGTTGGAAGACCAGGAGAGGTTGTCCATGAAGTGGACGCCCAAGAATGTAAAGGTCTGGACTCTTTCAACGCAGTCTCCATTGATGAACAGAGGGGCCAGCTCTGCCCTGTGTTTACGGAAGTCCAGGTTGGTGATATGCTGTATTCCCTGCCACATCTTTCGTGGGTTATTTTCAGTGAAGTGCTTGTCAATTTTCCTTTTAACGGGATCCTTGGCTTTTTTGATGCCTCTCCATAGGTTGTTTGTATAATAGTGTGAAAACAAGGCTTTACCTGAACTGCAACTACAGTGGAGGAGGGAGGGCACAAACCCCACCACCCGAGAGACCAGAAGCTGACAAGGAAGAAACCCGAACGCAGGCCACCAGCAGCCAAACGGAGGACCAGAAGAGGGACAGGAGGAAACCTCCCGCCAGCATCTTGTGATGTGTACATCTGTTGAGTGTAAAGATGTCTAAAACTGAGGAGCAGAGAGTCCCGGGGTTTGTAAGACAGCGTCCCCCACGCCTGGACCCCCCAACCCCTCAGACCTAAGTGAATGTGTGGGTGAGTCATGTAGAGGTGCAGGAGGAGTAGAAGAGCACAAAGCCAGGATGCAGGGCCAGCGGTACTGGCCCTGATAGGCACCCACGTTCCCCACAGGCCAAACCAGGGCGGGGTGGCTCCGGTCCACCAAGCCCGGCCAGGGCCACGCCACACTCCCAGGAGTGGGCCCCTTCCGCTGTCAGAGCCCCCACTGTGGAGCGGGACATGGTACAAACAATCCTCCATTCAGACCCACCACAAAGAACCTGAGAATAAGTCCCCCGGCTGCCACGCCCTTCCGGCACCCCCCACGGGGGGAGACCCACCCCCCGAACGCGGGGCACAGACGCCGGGGCACATGCCCCCCCGCCCCAACGATGTGTTTTAGGCTGAGCTTATAGCAACAGATACTAGTCTAATAAAACAGCATTTTAAGCAAATGATTAATAACAGGCCTCTACGGATATGTCTGTGAAATAAGATGCTGCCCACCCACACAAACAGACATTTTCTGTCAAATGAGCTGCATATGTTTACCACAAGACACAGATACATGTAAATCTCTGATGCGTATGCACACAAAGTCATTATTCTGCATTTAGATGTTCCGTTTGCAACAATCAAATGCAAATGAAGACATTTACAAAACCAAATAACGCAGCCTGATTTAATTTGCATGCATTTTGCTGAGATACTTTTGGTACACAGGTTTATTAATGGGACTTACTGCCTGTATTCAGCAGCAAAGCTTTTGAATTAAGCACACTACCCCACTAAGCTTCCATGTGAACTAAGATTACAGGAGGTGGGACGGCATGTTCCCTGTTATTCAAGCGGATGATTCATCTCAGGATTTCCCATGAGTTTTTAGACTTAACTAAATTTTACAATTTGAACATAACCCCCCCCCAGAACTCTGAGATCATTTTTGCCAACAGTAACAGCATTGCATCACATAACTTCTGAGCTTCATCTAGTGGACAGACACCTGACACCATCCTGGTGGAGCTCGCAATAATTCATTTTTCCCTCCATGATGGCAAACGTTGCCAACCGGGAGACATAAAAAAAAAGCCAACTCACGATGCTTCCTATACTATGTAGCTAAGCACCATACAAAGTGCTTTGTATTCTTGACCAACATAAAATAAAAATAATTCACCCAATACCACGTCTATTGGGTGAAAAAGAGAAGTTGTAGGCCTGGAGTATGGAGCTAGATCAGTCTCATAATTCACAATTGCACAGACCGATTCACAAATGCACAGGACAAATTCACAAATGCACAGACCGATTCACAAATGCACAGGACAAAATTCACAAATGCACAGACCGATTCACAAATGCACACACCGATCCGCAAATGCAGAGGACAAGATTCACAAATGAACAGGCCGATTCACAAATGCACAGAACAATTCACACGTGCGTAGGGCAAGATACACAAATGTATTTTTGATGCACACACAAATATAACTGATTTACAAAGGTTTTTTTTGTCTGTGAGCTGCGCTGGATTGGCATGTGACTTTTGAGACTCCCCTGACGTGACTCGATTCACATATGCGTTTTTTCTTAACACGGAAGGATCTGCAACCAATCAGATGTCTTCCTTTGTTTCAGCCAATCATAAGAGCGAACCCCACGTGGGGGACGATTTACTCATGAACCAATCAGATTAAAGGGGCGGATACACCTGCTGTTTGAATTGCGTTCGCGTCGTTTGCTTAGAAAAGAGATTCAATATTTTGAGTTGGTGGAGTAAAGATAGATAAACAAGACAGCAACATGGGATGGAGAGGAGATCACTGCTCTGCTTTTCTTGTGATCTCGTAAAGAAAATAGCACGATCGGAGATGGTTTGTCGGGCCGTTCAACCAGAGCCGTCGGGAGACTGGAGAGCTCTAAGTCCTGCCGATGCAGGTAATTGATGATGAGAAACAGCAGAGGTATTTATGTATTTGCTCGTTTTGGTTTGACGACGTGTTACATGGGATTGTTCCGCTGATTCAGCTCAGAACCAGACGGACCGCAGTAGAGAGCAGGCTGTGCTACCTGACGGGAACGAGCTGAAGCGGCCAGGTGGAGCAGCATGCGCATGTCGTCAGGAGATTAATTTACCGAAATATCTGGAGCAAAGTTGGTATCAGTCGACTGATAACTGAAGAACCTCTGTATCCAGCTCAGATGATTGATGATCGGTGGGTAAACCCTCCACCAGCAGCATCACCGCTGCATCTTCTGACGAGCCCTGACCTATGCATCTCTTGCCTTGGCCCAGAGCAGCTGGACCCATCAGCCACCCTCCACTCATCCCAGCCAGGGGACTTCGCTGAAGAGGTCGGCGAAGAGAATGGTGGGTGCCCCCAAACGACGGAGCTTGACGAGCCAGCTCTCCTCTAAAGTGGATCGCTTGGCCGCCGACATGGAGCAGATGAAGGCGCTCCTCCTTAATCGACAGCCTGTTGCTGGCCAGGTGGAACCTGCCATGCCAGGGTCTGTTCTGTGGTCGCCGCCGCCAGAGGAGGCCATGTTAGGTTCCTAAATCAACATACATAAATTAATAACTTAGGAAAGACACAGAGACTGTTAGAAATTATTTTTCAGGCCTTCTGCGCAAAGTCGGAGCCCTGCAGAGCAACATGGCTCTCTGTGGCTCTCGATGAAATGCTTGCTGGCTCCTTCTTTGCATCACGCTTTTATTGAGAAAACTGACAGGAACATGACCATTTTAAGACAACCAATGGTAGACAGTGGATGGACAATGGGAGGAAACAAACAGATAAACAGGACATTTCAGTTGAAGAGCAACTAATCTATGATATGCAGAGCCAACAGACATCTTTTCGTCCAGGAAGCAGGAACACATGGAGACACACACGTCAAGCACCGGAAATCTGCAACAAAAAAACCACAAACCGGCACGGAGCCGACCAAAGCACTGATCGCAGTCTGAGCTAAGCTACTGCTACCGCTACCTAACCCCAAAAACTACAGAGCAAGCATGCAGGTGAACAAGCCAGTGTGTGTGTCTATGTGTGTGTATGTGTGTGTGTGTGTGTGTGTGTGTGTATATGTGTGTGCGTGCGTGTGTGTGTACATGTCTTTGTGGCTATGTGTGTGTGTGTATGTATATGTGATTTCCACCTTAACCCAGAGGTAGGAATTGCAGTTCTGATACCGGCCCCCTACCTCCGGCCGGGTCAAGATGACCCTCATCAGAGACCCGGCGAACATTCTGGCTCTGACTCAGGAGTTGTCCGTCCTACTGGCGAAGGGCGCCATCGTGCCAGTAGACCCCCTGCTGCAGCCCCAGGGGTTCTACTCGACTGCTGCTGTTTGACACGGCAGGCCTGCCCAAGGGCAGTGGTCTGCCCAGGACCGCACACACTAGTGCTGGAGCTCCGCGCTGTGCACCTCGCACTCAAGCACTTTTTACCTCACCTGTGGGGGAGGCACATGCTGATTCGGTCGGACAATATGTCCACTGTCTCCCAGATCAACCACCAGGGGGGCACCAGGTCTGCACAGCTGCTGCAGGTGTCCCGTGGGCCGCTCCTCGCCTGCTCAGCCTGTGGGTGATGTACCTGCCAGGGGACAGGAATCAGGTGGCGGACTTCCTTTCCCGGCAGAAGCCTCCCCCGGGAGAGTGGCGGCTTCATCCGGAGGTAGTGGGGATGATTTGCGTCCTCTTTGACAGAGCAGTGGTGGACCTCTTCACCTCGGGCGACTCGGCTCACTGCCCCCTCTGGTTCTCTTGGACAGAGGAGACCAGTCCTCTGGGTCATGATGCCCTAGGGCACGAGTGGCCCGACGGGCTCCTGTACGCCTTTCTCCCACTACCTTTGATCCTGCCGACGTTGCAGATGGTTCAATTCAATTCAATTTTATTTATATAGCGTCTAATACAACAGATGTTGTCTCTAGACGCTTTCCAGAGATCCAGAACATGAACATAAACATAAACATAAACATAAACCCCCGATCAATTATTATATAAACAATGGCAGGTAAAAACTCCCATAGTGGGAGAAAAGCCTTAAGCCAAACAGTGGCAAGTAAAAACTCCCCTTTAGGAGGGAAGAAACCTTGAGCAGGACCAGGCTCATAAGGGGGGACCCTCCTGCCGAAGGCCAGACTGGGGGAGTCAGGGACGTCAGCAGCACACAGCAGGCAGGTGGAAGCAGCAGCGGGATGACCAGAGGTGTGGGGGGGGGGGGGGGGGGGTGCGTCAGCAGCACACAACAGTCATGTAGAAGCAGCAGTGGGATGACCAGAGGGGGGGGGGGGGGGGGTGCAGGCAGGCGGAATCAGCAACAGCAGACATCCATGTAGGCAGGTGGAAGCAGCAAGGGGATGACCGGGGATGGGGGGGGGGGGGGGGGGCGGGAACACAGGCCAGAACGCAGCTCCCGAGGCTCCAGCCTGGAAACATGCACAAAAGAGAAAAAAGGGGGGCCGGCACAAGAAACTACAGGAACGATGGACAAAAATGATAGCTATGAGATATTTATAATAAATAAAAATGGTAATGGAGAAGAGAGGCAGGGAAAAGGAGAGGAGAAGAAGGGTGAGAGGCACCGCCCAGCGGATCATGTCGGTGCCCCCCTGCAGCATAAGCCTATAGCAGCATATCTACCGCAAAGCTATATTTGAGACTAACTATTATAGTTTTGTTCTATAGCTGCAACTATGACTACTGACTCTAACACACTAGACTAGCCACTTGGTGGCCCCTTCTGGCCAGGGAAACCATAATTCCCACTGCTGCGGAGGCTCTGCTGCGGCGCGCCATGGCGCCTCCCCAACCGGAGGGACCTTCTGTCCCAGCTGGGAGCTCGGATTTGGCACCCCGACCCCCGTCGCCTTCAACTTTGGGTCTGGCCACTGCAGGACCCGACCCATTAGTGTCAAGCTGTACTGAGCCCGTCAGGGCTACCATCTTGAATGCCTGTGCACCTTCCCCCCGCCTCCAGTATGAGTGCAAGTGGAGGAGATTCTCTGCCTGGTGTGCAGACAGGGCAGAGGACCCTGCGCTTTGTCCCCCCCATTTCTCAAGGGGGCTCTGAGGCGGGTCCTGCCTGAGATGGAACCCAGATGGCTCAGGGGATAGGTTGTGGCCGAACGTGGCGTTCCTGCCCAAGGTCCTGCCACGCACCCATACTAATCGGCCTATCCAGCTGGCCCGGTTCGACCCCCAGCCTGTGGAGAGTGGGCCCAGCCCTTTGTGCCCCGTACGGGCCCTCGCTGCTTATGTTGATGCTACAGCGCCTGTGAAACGGTCGGAGCAGCTTTTTATCTGCCATGGTGGCCATAACCGAGGTCGTGCTGTTTCTAGACAGCGCCTGTCCCAATGGGTGGTGGACACCATCGAGCATAAATACAGGGCCAGTGGCCGCCCCTTGCCAACGGGAGTGAGGTGCCACTCGACCAGAAGCGTCTCAGCTTCTTGGGCTGCCCTGAAGGGGGTGCCTCTAGAGGACATCTGCACTGCGGCTTCATGGACGTCGCCTGACACATTCTCCAGATTCTACAGAATCAACGTCGCCACTCCCCAACAGTTGGATGTGGTTCTGCTCCCAGGTTCTTCTGCCCCTGGTCAATGATGTAGGTGACCGGGATTATTTGTGACGTTGTTGGTATTTGGCATCCAGTGCTTACAGCACCGCCTGGCGGTCATTAATGGACGAAATAGAATGAAAGTTACGACTGTAACTACGGTTCTATGAGTCCCAGATGACCGCCAGGTCTTCCGATCACTCAGAATCCTCGTGCTTTTGCGAGAAGATTCTAGGAACCGATCCCATGCCGATGCCGGAAGATATACCCCTTCCGGGGGTCATGCAGGGGTCACGGGGGACGTGACATTGTTGTTATTTGTACTCAACATGCGCATGCGCGAGCGGAGATATCCAGTGCTTACAGCACCGCCTGGCGGTCATCCGGGACTCATAGAACCGTAGTTACAGTTGTAACTTTCATTCTATAAACCCTGAGTCCTTCCTTCATCAACAATCCTAACAGTTATCAGCCATGCAATGCTCCTGTGTAGCACACTGGCAATTCAATTATTTGATGCTCACAAAGGAGAAGGAGCAGGTTGAGGATCCTGCCAGGGCCTTCACCATCTCAAACATCATGAAACATCTGTGGATGGAATTGAGATGAGCAGTGCATGAATTGTTTTTTTTTTAAATAAAAATAAGTGAAAATCTCCCCAAAAAGAAGTAAAACAGTAATTAAAAAAACATGAATACATGCACAAATATGACTTTTCCTACCTTTTGATCCACATTGGACAAAGTTTTGCTGCAGAACTGATTTGAAAGCTGTAGATGATAGGAAAAAAAAAGTATTTTCCTTAAAATATTTAAATTTGTCAACTTTAATATTATGCTTAAAAATCAGGTCATCTTACTTCCTCTGAGCTTTCTGCAGGGATGCCAACTACTGTGAGAGGAAATCATCTCTCTTGAATCCAACCATGAAATACAGGTGATTGGATAGTAATAGATTTGCTGCAGTAAAATGAATGAGAAGTATTTATTAAGGATGCAAGTGTAGGAGAAGGACTACAGGCCATGGAGGTGAGGAAAACTCTTAATTTAGCAAACACACTTTTTTAAGTTTCATCTAATTTTACTGATGAACCCTAAACAAGGGCACATACGTTCCAGGTGAAATAAATATTTCTTCAAGGTATCACTGCAATTCAGCAATGAAGTTCACAAGAGTTTTTCTTACTGGATCTTCAAAAAGCACCACAAATTCATCTACAAAATGACTGATATCTATCGAAGAGAAAACTCGGGTCCAACAGCTGTATGCACCAGTTCATGTGTGGAAAAAGTTACTCAAGTGCTGTCAGGGTATATTTTTTCAACCGTTTCTCAAACAAGAAGCCCCAAAGCCAATATGTCAAAACTCCAAGTACGTTTTGTCGACAAAGTATTTGATTTATAACAACTTAAAAATACATATGCAACAAAGATGGTGCCCCCAAAAGGAACAACACCCGCAACAAAATGCAACAGAACGCAAGATCAATTTTCTCCACCCCAATGTAGTGGGTATCATATGAAACTAAAAAAGCTACACTTTCAGATGATACTGAATCTAATAATTTCCGGGCCGACCACTTCATGCCAATTTCAAAAACAATTGGAAAGCAAAAATTAACATTTCACAGCCCGCACATCCGATTGCGTGTTCATCACACACTACGTCAGCAAATCCCCAAACTATTAAGCAGTATATTTTAATTCCTTACCGTTTCATTGTCATTTTCAGTGTATCCACACCATTCTTTGACCATAATTCACAGCTTAATCCTTCATAGTAGTGAAACTGCTTCATCCGCCGTCATTTCATATCCTGCCGGTCGCAGCCATTTTGTTGACTACTTGTGGCTTTTGAGAATTTACGTAAACCCCTTTAGACATTTTACATGTTGCAACCTTTCATCAGCATGAGTTAACATCAGCATGAGTCTTTGAGAGCAGCCAGGAGAAAACCTGCAGTATCCATCTTACTGTCAAGAATTGTAGCAGAGTTTTTTACAGGATTTTATTTTTATGCCCGCCATTTTCAAAGCATGTCTGTTTCCGTAGTGTAGTGGTTATCACGTTCGCCTCACATGCGAAAGGTCCCCTGTTCGAAACTGGGCGGAAACATGTATGACTTTGCAATAACATTATTTGGACTTGGAAAACCACTCCAGTCCTCTTCTTGGTGCACAGGACAGGAAGGCCGACCATCTCTTTCTCGCATTGGGTCTCATGCAGAAATTAATTTTGTTGCAGTTCCACAACTGACCAAAAGCCAGTCATTCTCCATTAACGTACACTAGCTCCACCACCAGACCCCAGCAGCAGAGGTTCCGAGAGGGGGTCCTCGGAGGTGCGGGGAACCCCGGACCAGCTGGACCAGAGCCTCGCGGCAAACCGAGCCGAGGCTCGCGGGGCTTCACCTGCATTCCCGTCGCGCTGAGACCGCGGAGAGCCGAGAATCGAGGACCGATATAATAGATTAAAAAGAGATGGACACTGACTTTCCAATGACATTGGTACACAGTTATTAAGTTCCTGCAATCAGGAAGATCTTTTGGCACAAAGCTGTCCTCGTTAGTATAGTGGACAGTATCTCTGCCTGTCACGCAGAAGACCGGGGTTCGATTCCCCGACGGGGAGACTTCTTGTTTCGTACGATGATACCTACATGATTGAGTCAAGTAAACATTGGTCATTAAGAAAATAGACTAGCAGTTGCTGTCTGCCTGCCAAAGAAGCTTCTAAATGCTGCAGCGTGATCAGAGGAAACTCTGATTGAGGGTGGTTTTTATACACACAGAAAATGTCATTGAAGAAGTAAAAAGAGCAGTTATTTAGGACAGCATCTAGAGCATCTCTGGGAGAATCGCTTTTTATGCCCGCCGTCGCCTCGTCCCAGACACAGACTGACAGAACGGCCCTGTAAGCCACTCACCAACCCGTCTCACCGCCCCGCTGCTCAGAAACTCACCTTTG
This sequence comes from Cololabis saira, assembly GCF_033807715.1. Taxonomy (NCBI): domain Eukaryota; kingdom Metazoa; phylum Chordata; class Actinopteri; order Beloniformes; family Belonidae; genus Cololabis; species Cololabis saira. The sequence continues at coordinate 42,531,023 of NC_084593.1, read as the reverse complement.
ACTCACCGTCCAGACCCGGAGCCATCCAAAGACCCGGCTCACCGTGTGAACCCGGGGACCCGCTGTTAAGCTCCCCCCCGACCAGCCACCGGAGTGAAAGAGCCAGCCCGCAGAAAGCCACTCACCAACCCGTCTCACCGCCCCGCTACTCAGCAACTCACCTTTGACTCACCATCCAGACCCGGAGCCACCCAAAGACCCGGCTCACCGTGCGAACCCGGGGACCCGCTGTTAAGCCCCCCCTCACCAGCCACCGGAGTGAAAGAGCCAGCCCGCGGAGCTGGAGGACCGGGGCCCTGGTACCCTAAACACCCAGACGCTCTCGGTACCTTGGACAGCACTCATGGACAGCACTCTGTCAGGTGCCACCACCACAATGTCAGACCACAATAACAGCAGAAATGGGTTCCATGGTGTAATGGTTAACATCAGCATGAGTCTTTGAGAGCAGCCAGGAGAAAACCTGCAGTATCCATCTTACTGTCAAGAATTGTAGCAGAGTTTTTTACAGGATTTTATTTTTATGCCCGCCATTTTCAAAGCATGTCTGTTTCCGTAGTGTAGTGGTTATCACGTTCGCCTCACACGCGAAAGGTCCCCTGTTCGAAACTGGGTGGAAACATGTTTGACTTTGCAATAACATTATTTGGACTTGGAAAACCACTCCAGTCCTCTTCTTGGTGCACAGGACAGGAAGGACGACCATCTCTTTCTCGCATTGGGTCTCATGCAGAAATTAATTTTGTTGCAGTTCCACAACTGACCAAAAGCCAGTCATTCTCCATTAACGTACACTAGCTCCACCACCAGACCCCAGCAGCAGAGGTTCCGAGAGGGGGTCCCCGGAGGTGGGGGGAACCCCGGACCAGCTGGACCAGAGCCTCGCGGCAAACCGAGCCGAGACTCGCGGGGCTTCACCTGCATTCCCGTCGCGCTGAGACCGCGGAGAGCAGAGAATCGAGGACCGATATAAAAGATTAAAAAGAGATGGACACTGACTTTCCAATGACATTGGTACACAGTTATTAAGTTCCTGCAATCAGGAAGTTATTTTGGCACAAAGCTGTCCTCGTTAGTATAGTGGACAGTATCTCTGCCTGTCACGCAGAAGACCGGGGTTCGATTCCCCGACGGGGAGACTTCTTGTTTCGTACGATGATACCTACATGATTGAGTCAAGTAAACAATGGTCATTAAGAAAATAGACTAGCAGTTGCTGTCTGCCTGCCAAAGAAGCTTCTAAATGCTGCAGCGTGATCAGAGGAAACTCTGATTGAGGGTGGATTTTATACACACAGAAAATGTCATTGAAGAAGTAAAAAGAGCAGTTATTTAGGACAGCATCTAGAGCATCTCTGGGAGAATCGCTTTTTATGCCCGCCGTCGCCTCGTCCCAGACACAGACTGACAGCACGGCCCTGAAAGCCACTCACCAACCCGTCACCCCCCTTTGACTCAACCTCCAGACCCGGAGCCACCCAGAGACCCGGCTCACCGTGCGAACCCGGGGTCCCGATGTTAAGCTCCCCCCGACCGGCCACCGGAGTGAAAGAGCCAGCCCGCAGAAAGCCACTCACCAACCCGTCTCACCGCCCCGCTGCTCAGCAACTCACCTTTGACTCACCATCCAGACCCGGAGCCACCCAAAGACCCGGCTCACCATGCGAACCCGGGGACCCGCTGTTAAGCCCCCCCCCCACCAGCCACCGGAGTTAAAGAGCCAGCCCGCGGAGCTGGAGGACCGGGGCCCTGGTACCCTAAACACCCAGACACTCTCGGTACCATGGACAGCACTCATGGACAGCACTCTGTCAGGTGCCACCACCACAATGTCAGTCCACAATAACAGCAGAAGTGGGTTCCATGGTGTAATGGTTAACATCAGCATGAGTCTTTGAGAGCAGCCAGGAGAAAACCTGCAGTATCCATCTTACTGTCAAGAATTGTAGCAGAGTTTTTTACAGGATTTTATTTTTATGCCCGCCATTTTCAAAGCATGTCTGTTTCCGTAGTGTAGTGGTTATCACGTTCGCCTCACACGCGAAAGGTCCCCTGTTCGAAACTGGGCGGAAACCTGTATGACTTTGCAATAACATTATTTGGACTTGGAAAACCACTCCAGTCCCCTTCTTGGTGCACAGGACAGGAAGGCCGACCATCTCTTTCTCGCATTGGGTCTCATGCAGAAATTGGCTTTTGGTCAGTTGTGGAACTGCAACAAAGTTAGTCATTCTCCATTAACGTACACTAGCTCCACCACCAGACCCCAGCAGCAGAGGTTCCGAGAGGGGGTCCCCGGAGGTGCGGGGAACCCCGGACCAGCTGGACCAGAGCCTCGCGGCAAACCGAGCCGAGACTCACGGGGCTTCACCTGCATTCCCGTCGCGCTGAGACCGCGGAGAGCCGAGAATCGAGGACCGATATAAAAGATTAAAAAGAGATGGACACTGACTTTCCAATGACATTGGTACACAGTTATTAAGTTCCTGCAATCAGGAAGTTCTTTTGGCACAAAGCTGTCCTCGTTAGTATAGGGGACAGTATCTCTGCCTGTCACGCAGAAGACCGGGGTTCGATTCCCCGACGGGGAGACTTCTTGTTTCGTACGATGATACCTACATGATTGAGTCAAGTAAACAATGGTCATTAAGAAAATAGACTAGCAGTTGCTGTCTGCCTGCCAAAGAATTTTCTAAATGCTGCAGCTTGATCAGAGGAAACTCTGATTGAGGGTGGATTTTATACACACAGAAAATGTCATTGAAGAAGTAAAAAGAGCAGTTATTTAGGACAGCATCTAGAGCATCTCTGGGAGAATCGCTTTTTATGCCCGCCGTCGCCTCGTCCCAGACACAGACTGACAGCACGGCCCTGAAAGCCACTCACCAACCCGTCTCACCGCCCCGCTGCTCAGAAACTCACCTTTGACTCACCGTCCAGACCCGGAGCCATCCAAAGACCCGGCTCACCGTGCGAACCCGGGGACCCGCTGCTAAGCTCCCCCCCGACCATCCACCGGAGTGAAAGAGCCAGCCCGCAGAAAGCCACTCACCAACCCGGCTCACCGCCCCGCTGCTCAGCAACTCACCTTTGACTCACCCTCCAGACCCGGAGCCACCCAGAGACCCGGCTCACCCTGCGAACCCGGGGTCCCGCTGTTAAGCTCCCCCCGACCGGCCACCGGAGTGAAAGAGCCAGCCCGCAGAAAGCCACTCACCAACCCGTCTCACCGCCCCGCTGCTCAGCAACTCACCTTTGACTCACCATCCAGACCCGGAGCCACCCAAAGACCCGGCTCACCGTGCGAACCCGGGGACCCGCTGTTAAGCCCCACCCTCACCAGCCACCGGAGTGAAAGAGCCAGCCCGCGGAGCTGGAGGACCGGGGCCCTGGTACCCTAAACACCCAGACGCTCTCGGTACCATGGACAGCACTCATGGACAGCACTCTGTCAGGTGCCACCACCACAATGTCAGACCACAATAACAGCAGAAGTGGGTTCCATGGTGTAATGGTTAACATCAGCATGAGTCTTTGAGAGCAGCCAGGAGAAAACCTGCAGTATCCATCTTACTGTCAAGAATTGTAGCAGAGTTTTTTACAGGATTTTATTTTTATGCCCGCCATTTTCAAAGCATGTCTGTTTCCGTAGTGTAGTGGTTATCACGTTCGCCTCACACGCGAAAGGTCCCCTGTTCGAAACTGGGCGGAAACATGTATGACTTTGCAATAACATTATTTGGACTTGGAAAACCACTCCAGTCCTCTTCTTGGTGCACAGGACAGGAAGGCCGACCATCTCTTTCTCGCATTGGGTATCATGCAGAAATTAATTTTGTTGCAGTTCCACAACTGACCAAAAGCCAGTCATTCTCCATTAACGTACACTAGCTCCACCACCAGACCCCAGCAGCAGAGGTTCCGAGAGGGGGTCCCCGGAGGTGGGGGGAACCCCGGACCAGCTGGACCAGAGCCTCGCGGCAAACCGAGCCGAGACTCGCGGGGCTTCACCTGCATTCCCGTCGCGCTGAGACCGCGGAGAGCCGAGAATCGAGGACCGATATAAAAGATTAAAAAGAGATGGACACTGACTTTCCAATGACATTGGTACACAGTTATTAAGTTGCTGCAATCAGGAAGTTATTTTGGCACAAAGCTGTCCTCGTTAGTATAGTGGACAGTATCTCTGCCTGTCACGCAGAAGACCGGGGTTCGATTCCCCGACGGGGAGACTTCTTGTTTCGTACGATGATACCTACATGATTGAGTCAAGTAAACAATGGTCATTAAGAAAATAGACTAGCAGTTGCTGTCTGCCTGCCAAAGAAGCTTCTAAATGCTGCAGCTTGATCAGAGGAAACTCTGATTGAGGGTGGATTTTATACACACAGAAAATGTCATTGAAGAAGTAAAAAGAGCAGTTATTTAGGACAGCATCTAGAGCATCTCTGGGAGAATCGCTTTTTATGCCCGCCGTCGCCTCGTCCCAGACACAGACTGACAGCACGGCCCTGAAAGCCACTCACCAACCCGTCTCACCGCCCCGCTGCTCAGAAACTCACCTTTGACTCACCGTCCAGACCCGGAGCCATCCAAAGACCCGGCTCACCGTGCGAACCCGGGGACCCGCTGCTAAGCTCCCCCCCGACCATCCACCGGAGTGAAAGAGCCAGCCCGCAGAAAGCCACTCACCAACCCGGCTCACCGCCCCGCTGCTCAGCAACTCACCTTTGACTCACCCTCCAGACCCGGAGCCACCCAGAGACCCGGCTCACCCTGCGAACCCGGGGTCCCGCTGTTAAGCTCCCCCCGACCGGCCACCGGAGTGAAAGAGCCAGCCCGCAGAAAGCCACTCACCAACCCGTCTCACCGCCCCGCTGCTCAGCAACTCACCTTTGACTCACCATCCAGACCCGGAGCCACCCAAAGACCCGGCTCACCGTGCGAACCCGGGGACCCGCTGTTAAGCCCCACCCTCACCAGCCACCGGAGTGAAAGAGCCAGCCCGCGGAGCTGGAGGACCGGGGCCCTGGTACCCTAAACACCCAGACGCTCTCGGTACCATGGACAGCACTCATGGACAGCACTCTGTCAGGTGCCACCACCACAATGTCAGACCACAATAACAGCAGAAGTGGGTTCCATGGTGTAATGGTTAACATCAGCATGAGTCTTTGAGAGCAGCCAGGAGAAAACCTACAGTATCCATCTTACTGTCAAGAATTGTAGCAGAGTTTTTTACAGGATTTTATTTTTATGCCCGCCATTTTCAAAGCATGTCTGTTTCCGTAGTGTAGTGGTTATCACGTTCGCCTCACACGCGAAAGGTCCCCTGTTCGAAACTGGGCGGAAACATGTATGACTTTGCAATAACATTATTTGGACTTGGAAAACCACTCCAGTCCTCTTCTTGGTGCACAGGACAGGAAGGCCGACCATCTCTTTCTCGCATTGGGTATCATGCAGAAATTAATTTTGTTGCAGTTCCACAACTGACCAAAAGCCAGTCATTCTCCATTAACGTACACTAGCTCCACCACCAGACCCCAGCAGCAGAGGTTCCGAGAGGGGGTCCCCGGAGGTGGGGGGAACCCCGGACCAGCTGGACCAGAGCCTCGCGGCAAACCGAGCCGAGACTCGCGGGGCTTCACCTGCATTCCCGTCGCGCTGAGACCGCGGAGAGCCGAGAATCGAGGACCGATATAAAAGATTAAAAAGAGATGGACACTGACTTTCCAATGACATTGGTACACAGTTATTAAGTTGCTGCAATCAGGAAGTTATTTTGGCACAAAGCTGTCCTCGTTAGTATAGTGGACAGTATCTCTGCCTGTCACGCAGAAGACCGGGGTTCGATTCCCCGACGGGGAGACTTCTTGTTTCGTACGATGATACCTACATGATTGAGTCAAGTAAACAATGGTCATTAAGAAAATAGACTAGCAGTTGCTGTCTGCCTGCCAAAGAAGCTTCTAAATGCTGCAGCTTGATCAGAGGAAACTCTGATTGAGGGTGGATTTTATACACACAGAAAATGTCATTGAAGAAGTAAAAAGAGCAGTTATTTAGGACAGCATCTAGAGCATCTCTGGGAGAATCGCTTTTTATGCCCGCCGTCGCCTCGTCCCAGACACAGACTGACAGCACGGCCCTGAAAGCCACTCACCAACCCGTCTCACCGCCCCGCTGCTCAGAAACTCACCTTTGACTCACCGTCCAGACCCGGAGCCATCCAAAGACCCGGCTCACCGTGCGAACCCGGGGACCCGCTGCTAAGCTCCCCCCCGACCATCCACCGGAGTGAAAGAGCCAGCCCGCAGAAAGCCACTCACCAACCCGGCTCACCGCCCCGCTGCTCAGCAACTCACCTTTGACTCACCCTCCAGACCCGGAGCCACCCAGAGACCCGGCTCACCCTGCGAACCCGGGGTCCCGCTGTTAAGCTCCCCCCGACCGGCCACCGGAGTGAAAGAGCCAGCCCGCAGAAAGCCACTCACCAACCCGTCTCACCGCCCCGCTGCTCAGCAACTCACCTTTGACTCACCATCCAGACCCGGAGCCACCCAAAGACCCGGCTCACCGTGCGAACCCGGGGACCCGCTGTTAAGCCCCACCCTCACCAGCCACCGGAGTGAAGGAGCCAGCCCGCGGAGCTGGAGGACCGGGGCCCTGGTACCCTAAACACCCAGACGCTCTCGGTACCATGGACAGCACTCATGGACAGCACTCTGTCAGGTGCCACCACCACAATGTCAGACCACAATAACAGCAGAAGTGGGTTCCATGGTTTAATGGTTAACATCAGCATGAGTCTTTGAGAGCAGCCAGGAGAAAACCTACAGTATCCATCTTACTGTCAAGAATTGTAGCAGAGTTTTTTACAGGATTTTATTTTTATGCCCGCCATTTTCAAAGCATGTCTGTTTCCGTAGTGTAGTGGTTATCACGTTCGCCTCACACGCGAAAGGTCCCCTGTTCGAAACTGGGCGGAAACATGTATGACTTTGCAATAACATTATTTGGACTTGGAAAACCACTCCAGTCCTCTTCTTGGTGCACAGGACAGGAAGGCCGACCATCTCTTTCTCGCATTGGGTCTCATGCAGAAATTAATTTTGTTGCAGTTCCACAACTGACCAAAAGCCAGTCATTCTCCATTAACGTACACTAGCTCCACCACCAGACCCCAGCAGCAGAGGTTCCGAGAGGGGGTCCCCGGAGGTGGGGGGAACCCCGGACCAGCTGGACCAGAGCCTCGCGGCAAACCGAGCCGAGACTCGCGGGGCTTCAACTGCATTCCCGTCGCGCTGAGACCGCGGAGAGCCGAGAATCGAGGACCGATATAAAAGATTAAAAAGAGATGGACACTGACTTTCCAATGACATTGGTACACAGTTATTAAGTTGCTGCAATCAGGAAGTTATTTTGGCACAAAGCTATTCTCGTTAGTATAGTGGACAGTATCTCTGCCTGTCACGCAGAAGACCGGGGTTCGATTCCCGACGGGGAGACTTCTTGTTTCGTACGATGATACCTACATGATTGAGTCAAGTAAACAATGGTCATTAAGAAAATAGACTAGCAGTTGCTGTCTGCCTGCCAAAGAAGCTTCTAAATGCTGCAGCTTGATCAGAGGAAACTCTGATTGAGGGTGGATTTTATACACACAGAAAATGTCATTGAAGAAGTAAAAAGAGCAGTTATTTAGGACAGCATCTAGAGCATCTCTGGGAGAATCGCTTTTTATGCCCGCCGTCACCTCGTCCCAGACACAGACTGACAGCACGGCCCTGAAAGCCACTCACCAACCCGTCACCCCCCTTTGACTCACCCTCCAGACCCGGAGCCACCCAGAGACCCGGCTCACCGTGCGAACCCGGGGTCCCGCTGTTAAGCTCCCCCCGACCGGCCACCGGAGTGAAAGAGCCAGCCCGCAGAAAGCCACTCACCAACCCGTCTCACCGCCCCGCTGCTCAGCAACTCACCTTTGACTCACCATCAAGACCCGGAGCCACCCAAAGACCTAGCTCACCGTGCGAACCAGGGGACCCGCTATTAAGCCCCCCCCTCACCAGCCACCGGAGTGAAGGAGCCAGCCCGCGGAGCTGGAGGACCGGGGCCCTGGTACCCTAAACACCCAGACGCTCTCGGTACCATGGACAGCACTCATGGACAGCACTCTGTCAGGTGCCACCACCACAATGTCAGACCACAATAACAGCAGAAGTGGGTTCCATGGTTTAATGGTTAACATCAGCATGAGTCTTTGAGAGCAGCCAGGAGAAAACCTACAGTATCCATCTTACTGTCAAGAATTGTAGCAGAGTTTTTTACAGGATTTTATTTTTATGCCCGCCATTTTCAAAGCATGTCTGCTGTTAAGCCCCCCCCCACCAGCCACCGGAGTTAAAGAGCCAGCCCGCGGAGCTGGAGGACCGGGGCCCTGGTACCCTAAACACCCAGACACTCTCGGTACCATGGACAGCACTCATGGACAGCACTCTGTCAGGTGCCACCACCACAATGTCAGTCCACAATAACAGCAGAAGTGGGTTCCATGGTGTAATGGTTAACATCAGCATGAGTCTTTGAGAGCAGCCAGGAGAAAACCTGCAGTATCCATCTTACTGTCAAGAATTGTAGCAGAGTTTTTTACAGGATTTTATTTTTATGCCCGCCATTTTCAAAGCATGTCTGTTTCCGTAGTGTAGTGGTTATCACGTTCGCCTCACACGCGAAAGGTCCCCTGTTCGAAACTGGGCGGAAACCTGTATGACTTTGCAATAACATTATTTGGACTTGGGAAAACCACTCCAGTCCCTTCTTGGTGCACAGGACAGGAAGGCCGACCATCTCTTTCTCGCATTGGGTCTCATGCAGAAATTGGCTTTTGGTCAGTTGTGGAACTGCAACAAAGTTAGTCATTCTCCATTAACGTACACTAGCTCCACCACCAGACCCCAGCAGCAGAGGTTCCGAGAGGGGGTCCCCGGAGGTGCGGGGAACCCCGGACCAGCTGGACCAGAGCCTCGCGGCAAACCGAGCCGAGACTCACGGGGCTTCACCTGCATTCCCGTCGCGCTGAGACCGCGGAGAGCCGAGAATCGAGGACCGATATAAAAGATTAAAAAGAGATGGACACTGACTTTCCAATGACATTGGTACACAGTTATTAAGTTCCTGCAATCAGGAAGTTCTTTTGGCACAAAGCTGTCCTCGTTAGTATAGGGGACAGTATCTCTGCCTGTCACGCAGAAGACCGGGGTTCGATTCCCCGACGGGGAGACTTCTTGTTTCGTACGATGATACCTACATGATTGAGTCAAGTAAACAATGGTCATTAAGAAAATAGACTAGCAGTTGCTGTCTGCCTGCCAAAGAATTTTCTAAATGCTGCAGCTTGATCAGAGGAAACTCTGATTGAGGGTGGATTTTATACACACAGAAAATGTCATTGAAGAAGTAAAAAGAGCAGTTATTTAGGACAGCATCTAGAGCATCTCTGGGAGAATCGCTTTTTATGCCCGCCGTCGCCTCGTCCCAGACACAGACTGACAGCACGGCCCTGAAAGCCACTCACCAACCCGTCTCACCGCCCCGCTGCTCAGAAACTCACCTTTGACTCACCGTCCAGACCCGGAGCCATCCAAAGACCCGGCTCACCGTGCGAACCCGGGGACCCGCTGCTAAGCTCCCCCCCGACCATCCACCGGAGTGAAAGAGCCAGCCCGCAGAAAGCCACTCACCAACCCGGCTCACCGCCCCGCTGCTCAGCAACTCACCTTTGACTCACCCTCCAGACCCGGAGCCACCCAGAGACCCGGCTCACCCTGCGAACCCGGGGTCCCGCTGTTAAGCTCCCCCCGACCGGCCACCGGAGTGAAAGAGCCAGCCCGCAGAAAGCCACTCACCAACCCGTCTCACCGCCCCGCTGCTCAGCAACTCACCTTTGACTCACCATCCAGACCCGGAGCCACCCAAAGACCCGGCTCACCGTGCGAACCCGGGGACCCGCTGTTAAGCCCCACCCTCACCAGCCACCGGAGTGAAAGAGCCAGCCCGCGGAGCTGGAGGACCGGGGCCCTGGTACCCTAAACACCCAGACGCTCTCGGTACCATGGACAGCACTCATGGACAGCACTCTGTCAGGTGCCACCACCACAATGTCAGACCACAATAACAGCAGAAGTGGGTTCCATGGTGTAATGGTTAACATCAGCATGAGTCTTTGAGAGCAGCCAGGAGAAAACCTGCAGTATCCATCTTACTGTCAAGAATTGTAGCAGAGTTTTTTACAGGATTTTATTTTTATGCCCGCCATTTTCAAAGCATGTCTGTTTCCGTAGTGTAGTGGTTATCACGTTCGCCTCACACGCGAAAGGTCCCCTGTTCGAAACTGGGCGGAAACATGTATGACTTTGCAATAACATTATTTGGACTTGGAAAACCACTCCAGTCCTCTTCTTGGTGCACAGGACAGGAAGGCCGACCATCTCTTTCTCGCATTGGGTATCATGCAGAAATTAATTTTGTTGCAGTTCCACAACTGACCAAAAGCCAGTCATTCTCCATTAACGTACACTAGCTCCACCACCAGACCCAGCAGCAGAGGTTCCGAGAGGGGGTCCCCGGAGGTGGGGGGAACCCCGGACCAGCTGGACCAGAGCCTCGCGGCAAACCGAGCCGAGACTCGCGGGGCTTCACCTGCATTCCCGTCGCGCTGAGACCGCGGAGAGCCGAGAATCGAGGACCGATATAAAAGATTAAAAAGAGATGGACACTGACTTTCCAATGACATTGGTACACAGTTATTAAGTTGCTGCAATCAGGAAGTTATTTTGGCACAAAGCTGTCCTCGTTAGTATAGTGGACAGTATCTCTGCCTGTCACGCAGAAGACCGGGGTTCGATTCCCCGACGGGGAGACTTCTTGTTTCGTACGATGATACCTACATGATTGAGTCAAGTAAACAATGGTCATTAAGAAAATAGACTAGCAGTTGCTGTCTGCCTGCCAAAGAAGCTTCTAAATGCTGCAGCTTGATCAGAGGAAACTCTGATTGAGGGTGGATTTTATACACACAGAAAATGTCATTGAAGAAGTAAAAAGAGCAGTTATTTAGGACAGCATCTAGAGCATCTCTGGGAGAATCGCTTTTTATGCCCGCCGTCGCCTCGTCCCAGACACAGACTGACAGCACGGCCCTGAAAGCCACTCACCAACCCGTCTCACCGCCCCGCTGCTCAGAAACTCACCTTTGACTCACCGTCCAGACCCGGAGCCATCCAAAGACCCGGCTCACCGTGCGAACCCGGGGACCCGCTGCTAAGCTCCCCCCCGACCATCCACCGGAGTGAAAGAGCCAGCCCGCAGAAAGCCACTCACCAACCCGGCTCACCGCCCCGCTGCTCAGCAACTCACCTTTGACTCACCCTCCAGACCCGGAGCCACCCAGAGACCCGGCTCACCCTGCGAACCCGGGGTCCCGCTGTTAAGCTCCCCCCGACCGGCCACCGGAGTGAAAGAGCCAGCCCGCAGAAAGCCACTCACCAACCCGTCTCACCGCCCGCTGCTCAGCAACTCACCTTTGACTCACCATCCAGACCCGGAGCCACCCAAAGACCCGGCTCACCGTGCGAACCCGGGGACCCGCTGTTAAGCCCCACCCTCACCAGCCACCGGAGTGAAAGAGCCAGCCCGCGGAGCTGGAGGACCGGGGCCCTGGTACCCTAAACACCCAGACGCTCTCGGTACCATGGACAGCACTCATGGACAGCACTCTGTCAGGTGCCACCACCACAATGTCAGACCACAATAACAGCAGAAGTGGGTTCCATGGTGTAATGGTTAACATCAGCATGAGTCTTTGAGAGCAGCCAGGAGAAAACCTACAGTATCCATCTTACTGTCAAGAATTGTAGCAGAGTTTTTTACAGGATTTTATTTTTATGCCCGCCATTTTCAAAGCATGTCTGTTTCCGTAGTGTAGTGGTTATCACGTTCGCCTCACACGCGAAAGGTCCCCTGTTCGAAACTGGGCGGAAACATGTATGACTTTGCAATAACATTATTTGGACTTGGAAAACCACTCCAGTCCTCTTCTTGGTGCACAGGACAGGAAGGCCGACCATCTCTTTCTCGCATTGGGTATCATGCAGAAATTAATTTTGTTGCAGTTCCACAACTGACCAAAAGCCAGTCATTCTCCATTAACGTACACTAGCTCCACCACCAGACCCCAGCAGCAGAGGTTCCGAGAGGGGGTCCCCGGAGGTGGGGGGAACCCCGGACCAGCTGGACCAGAGCCTCGCGGCAAACCGAGCCGAGACTCGCGGGGCTTCACCTGCATTCCCGTCGCGCTGAGACCGCGGAGAGCCGAGAATCGAGGGACCGATATAAAAGATTAAAAAGAGATGGACACTGACTTTCCAATGACATTGGTACACAGTTATTAAGTTGCTGCAATCAGGAAGTTATTTTGGCACAAAGCTGTCCTCGTTAGTATAGTGGACAGTATCTCTGCCTGTCACGCAGAAGACCGGGGTTCGATTCCCCGACGGGGAGACTTCTTGTTTCGTACGATGATACCTACATGATTGAGTCAAGTAAACAATGGTCATTAAGAAAATAGACTAGCAGTTGCTGTCTACCTGCCAAAGAAGCTTCTAAATGCTGCAGCTTGATCAGAGGAAACTCTGATTGAGGGTGGATTTTATACACACAGAAAATGTCATTGAAGAAGTAAAAAGAGCAGTTATTTAGGACAGCATCTAGAGCATCTCTGGGAGAATCGCTTTTTATGCCCGCCGTCGCCTCGTCCCAGACACAGACTGACAGCACGGCCCTGAAAGCCACTCACCAACCCGTCTCACCGCCCCGCTGCTCAGAAACTCACCTTTGACTCACCGTCCAGACCCGGAGCCATCCAAAGACCCGGCTCACCGTGCGAACCCGGGGACCCGCTGCTAAGCTCCCCCCCGACCATCCACCGGAGTGAAAGAGCCAGCCCGCAGAAAGCCACTCACCAACCCGGCTCACCGCCCCGCTGCTCAGCAACTCACCTTTGACTCACCCTCCAGACCCGGAGCCACCCAGAGACCCGGCTCACCCTGCGAACCCGGGGTCCCGCTGTTAAGCTCCCCCCGACCGGCCACCGGAGTGAAAGAGCCAGCCCGCAGAAAGCCACTCACCAACCCGTCTCACCGCCCCGCTGCTCAGCAACTCACCTTTGACTCACCATCCAGACCCGGAGCCACCCAAAGACCCGGCTCACCGTGCGAACCCGGGGACCCGCTGTTAAGCCCCACCCTCACCAGCCACCGGAGTGAAGGAGCCAGCCCGCGGAGCTGGAGGACCGGGGCCCTGGTACCCTAAACACCCAGACGCTCTCGGTACCATGGACAGCACTCATGGACAGCACTCTGTCAGGTGCCACCACCACAATGTCAGACCACAATAACAGCAGAAGTGGGTTCCATGGTTTAATGGTTAACATCAGCATGAGTCTTTGAGAGCAGCCAGGAGAAAACCTACAGTATCCATCTTACTGTCAAGAATTGTAGCAGAGTTTTTTACAGGATTTTATTTTTATGCCCGCCATTTTCAAAGCATGTCTGTTTCCGTAGTGTAGTGGTTATCACGTTCGCCTCACACGCGAAAGGTCCCCTGTTCGAAACTGGGCGGAAACATGTATGACTTTGCAATAACATTATTTGGACTTGGAAAACCACTCCAGTCCTCTTCTTGGTGCACAGGACAGGAAGGCCGACCATCTCTTTCTCGCATTGGGTCTCATGCAGAAATTAATTTTGTTGCAGTTCCACAACTGACCAAAAGCCAGTCATTCTCCATTAACGTACACTAGCTCCACCACCAGACCCCAGCAGCAGAGGTTCCGAGAGGGGGTCCCCGGAGGTGGGGGGAACCCCGGACCAGCTGGACCAGAGCCTCGCGGCAAACCGAGCCGAGACTCGCGGGGCTTCAACTGCATTCCCGTCGCGCTGAGACCGCGGAGAGCCGAGAATCGAGGACCGATATAAAAGATTAAAAAGAGATGGACACTGACTTTCCAATGACATTGGTACACAGTTATTAAGTTGCTGCAATCAGGAAGTTATTTTGGCACAAAGCTATTCTCGTTAGTATAGTGGACAGTATCTCTGCCTGTCACGCAGAAGACCGGGGTTCGATTCCCCGACGGGGAGACTTCTTGTTTCGTACGATGATACCTACATGATTGAGTCAAGTAAACAATGGTCATTAAGAAAATAGACTAGCAGTTGCTGTCTGCCTGCCAAAGAAGCTTCTAAATGCTGCAGCTTGATCAGAGGAAACTCTGATTGAGGGTGGATTTTATACACACAGAAAATGTCATTGAAGAAGTAAAAAGAGCAGTTATTTAGGACAGCATCTAGAGCATCTCTGGGAGAATCGCTTTTTATGCCCGCCGTCACCTCGTCCCAGACACAGACTGACAGCACGGCCCTGAAAGCCACTCACCAACCCGTCACCCCCCTTTGACTCACCCTCCAGACCCGGAGCCACCCAGAGACCCGGCTCACCGTGCGAACCCGGGGTCCCGCTGTTAAGCTCCCCCCGACCGGCCACCGGAGTGAAAGAGCCAGCCCGCAGAAAGCCACTCACCAACCCGTCTCACCGCCCCGCTGCTCAGCAACTCACCTTTGACTCACCATCAAGACCCGGAGCCACCCAAAGACCTAGCTCACCGTGCGAACCAGGGGACCCGCTATTAAGCCCCCCCCTCACCAGCCACCGGAGTGAAGGAGCCAGCCCGCGGAGCTGGAGGACCGGGGCCCTGGTACCCTAAACACCCAGACGCTCTCGGTACCATGGACAGCACTCATGGACAGCACTCTGTCAGGTGCCACCACCACAATGTCAGACCACAATAACAGCAGAAGTGGGTTCCATGGTTTAATGGTTAACATCAGCATGAGTCTTTGAGAGCAGCCAGGAGAAAACCTACAGTATCCATCTTACTGTCAAGAATTGTAGCAGAGTTTTTTACAGGATTTTATTTTTATGCCCGCCATTTTCAAAGCATGTCTGTTTCCGTAGTGTAGTGGTTATCACGTTCGCCTCACACGCGAAAGGTCCCCTGTTCGAAACTGGGCGGAAACATGTATGACTTTGCAATAACATTATTTGGACTTGGAAAACCACTCCAGTCCTCTTCTTGGTGCACAGGACAGGAAGGCCGACCATCTCTTTCTCGCATTGGGTCTCATGCAGAAATTAATTTTGTTGCAGTTCCACAACTGACCAAAAGCCAGTCATTCTCCATTAACGTACACTAGCTCCACCACCAGACCCCAGCAGCAGAGGTTCCGAGAGGGGGTCCCCGGAGGTGCGGGGAACCCCGGACCAGCTGGACCAGAGCCTCGCGGCAAACCGAGCCGAGACTCGCGGGGCTTCACCTGCATTCCCGTCGCGCTGAGACCGCGGAGAGCCGAGAATCGAGGACCGATATAAAAGATTAAAAAGAGATGGACACTGACTTTCCAATGACATTGGTACACAGTTATTAAGTTCCTGCAATCAGGAAGTTCTTTTGGCACAAAGCTGTCCTCGTTAGTATAGTGGACAGTATCTCTGCCTGTCACGCAGAAGACCGGGGTTCGATTCCCCGACGGGGAGACTTCTTGTTTCGTACGATGATACCTACATGATTGAGTCAAGTAAACAATGGTCATTAAGAAAATAGACTAGCAGTTGCTGTCTGCCTGCCAAAGAAGTTTCTAAATGCTGCAGCTTGATCAGAGGAAACTCTGATTGAGGGTGGATTTTATACACACAGAAAATGTCATTGAAGAAGTAAAAAGAGCAGTTATTTAGGACAGCATCTAGAGCATCTAGAGCATCTCTGGGAGAATCGCTTTTTATGCCCGCCGTCGCCTCGTCCCAGACACAGACTGACAGCACGGCCCTGAAAGCCACTCACCAACCCGTCTCACCGCCCCGCTGCTCAGAAACTCACCTTTGACTCACCGTCCAGACCCGGAGCCATCCAAAGACCCGGCTCACCGTGCAAACCCGGGGACCCGCTGTTAAGCTCCCCCCCGACCAGCCACCGGAGTGAAAGAGCCAGCCCGCAGAAAGCCACTCACCAACCCGGCTCACCGCCCCGCTGCTCAGCAACTCACCTTTGACTCACCCTCCAGACCCGGAGCCACCCAGAGACCCGGCTCACCGTGCGAACCCGGGGTCCCGCTGTTAAGCTCCCCCCGACCGGCCACCGGAGTGAAAGAGCCAGCCCGCAGAAAGCCACTCACCAACCCGTCTCACCGCCCCGCTGCTCAGCAACTCACCTTTGACTCACCATCCAGACCCGGAGCCACCCAGAGACCCGGCTCACCGTGCGAACCCGGGGACCCGCTGTTAAGCCCCCCCCCCCCCCCACCAGCCACCGGAGTGAAAGAGCCAGCCCGCGGAGCTGGAGGACCAGGGCCCTGGTACCCTAAACACCCAGACGCTCTCGGTACCATGGACAGCACTCATGGACAGCACTCTGTCAGGTGCCACCACCACAATGTCAGACCACAATAACAGCAGAAGTGGGTTCCATGGTGTAATGGTTAACATCAGCATGAGTCTTTGAGAGCAGCCAGGAGAAAACCTGCAGTATCCATCTTACTGTCAAGAATTGTAGCAGAGTTTTTTACAGGATTTTATTTTTATGCCCGCCATTTTCAAAGCATGTCTGTTTCCGTAGTGTAGTGGTTATCACGTTCGCCTCACACGCGAAAGGTCCCCTGTTCGAAACTGGGCGGAAACATGTATGACTTTGCAATAACATTATTTGGACTTGGAAAACCACTCCAGTCCCCTTCTTGGTGCACAGGACAGGAAGGCCGACCATCTCTTTCTCGCATTGGGTCTCATGCAGAAATTGGCTTTTGGTCAGTTGTGGAACTGCAACAAAATTAGTCATTCTCCATTAACGTACACTAGCTCCACCACCAGACCCCAGCAGCAGAGGTTCCGAGAGGGGGTCCCCGGAGGTGCGGGGAACCCCGGACCAGCTGGACCAGAGCCTCGCGGCAAACCGAGCCGAGACTCACGGGGCTTCACCTGCATTCCCGTCGCGCTGAGACCGCGGAGAGCCGAGAATCGAGGACCGATATAAAAGATTAAAAAGAGATGGACACTGACTTTCCAATGACATTGGTACACAGTTATTAAGTTCCTGCAATCAGGAAGTTATTTTGGCACAAAGCTGTCCTCGTTAGTATAGTGGACAGTATCTCTGCCTGTCACGCAGAAGACCGGGGTTCGATTCCCCGACGGGGAGACTTCTTGTTTCGTACGATGATACCTACATGATTGAGTCAAGTAAACAATGGTCATTAAGAAAATAGACTAGCAGTTGCTGTCTGCCTGCCAAAGAAGTTTCTAAATGCTGCAGCTTGATCAGAGGAAACTCTGATTGAGGGTGGATTTTATACACACAGAAAATGTCATTGAAGAAGTAAAAAGAGCAGTTATTTAGGACAGCATCTAGAGCATCTAGAGCATCTCTGGGAGAATCGCTTTTTATGCCCGCCGTCGCCTCGTCCCAGACACAGACTGACAGCACGGCCCTGAAAGCCACTCACCAACCCGTCTCACCGCCCCGCTGCTCAGAAACTCACCTTTGACTCACCGTCCAGACCCGGAGCCATCCAAAGACCCGGCTCACCGTGCAAACCCGGGGACCCGCTGTTAAGCTCCCCCCCGACCAGCCACCGGAGTGAAAGAGCCAGCCCGCAGAAAGCCACTCACCAACCCGGCTCACCGCCCCGCTGCTCAGCAACTCACCTTTGACTCACCCTCCAGACCCGGAGCCACCCAGAGACCCGGCTCACCGTGCGAACCCGGGGTCCCGCTGTTAAGCTCCCCCCGACCGGCCACCGGAGTGAAAGAGCCAGCCCGCAGAAAGCCACTCACCAACCCGTCTCACCGCCCCGCTGCTCAGCAACTCACCTTTGACTCACCATCCAGACCCGGAGCCACCCAGAGACCCGGCTCACCGTGCGAACCCGGGGACCCGCTGTTAAGCCCCCCCCCCCCCCCCCACCAGCCACCGGAGTGAAAGAGCCAGCCCGCGGAGCTGGAGGACCAGGGCCCTGGTACCCTAAACACCCAGACGCTCTCGGTACCATGGACAGCACTCATGGACAGCACTCTGTCAGGTGCCACCACCACAATGTCAGACCACAATAACAGCAGAAGTGGGTTCCATGGTGTAATGGTTAACATCAGCATGAGTCTTTGAGAGCAGCCAGGAGAAAACCTGCAGTATCCATCTTACTGTCAAGAATTGTAGCAGAGTTTTTTACAGGATTTTATTTTTATGCCCGCCATTTTTAAAGCATATCTGTTTCCGTAGTGTAGTGGTTATCACGTTCGCCTCACACGCGAAAGGTCCCCTGTTCGAAACTGGGCGGAAACATGTATGACTTTGCAATAACATTATTTGGACTTGGAAAACCACTCCAGTCCTCTTCTTGGTGCACAGGACAGGAAGGCCGACCATCTCTTTCTCGCATTGGGTCTCATGCAGAAATTAATTTTGTTGCAGTTCCACAACTGACCAAAAGCCAGTCATTCTCCATTAACGTACACTAGCTCCACCACCAGACCCCAGCAGCAGAGGTTCCGAGAGGGGGTCCCCGGAGGTGGGGGGAACCCCGGACCAGCTGGACCAGAGCCTCGCGGCAAACCGAGCCGAGACTCGCGGGGCTTCACCTGCATTCCCGTCGCGCTGAGACCGCGGAGAGCCGAGAATCGAGGACCGATATAAAAGATTAAAAAGAGATGGACACTGACTTTCCAATGACATTGGTACACAGTTATTAAGTTGCTGCAATCAGGAAGTTATTTTGGCACAAAGCTGTCCTCGTTAGTATAGTGGACAGTATCTCTGCCTGTCACGCAGAAGACCGGGGTTCGATTCCCCGACGGGGAGACTTCTTGTTTCGTACGATGATACCTACATGATTGAGTCAAGTAAACAATGGTCATTAAGAAAATAGACTAGCAGTTGCTGTCTGCCTGCCAAAGAAGCTTCTAAATGCTGCAGCTTGATCAGAGGAAACTCTGATTGAGGGTGGATTTTATACACACAGAAAATGTCATTGAAGAAGTAAAAAGAGCAGTTATTTAGGACAGCATCTAGAGCATCTCTGGGAGAATCGCTTTTTATGCCCGCCGTCGCCTCGTCCCAGACACAGACTGACAGCACGGCCCTGAAAGCCACTCACCAACCCGTCTCACCGCCCCGCTGCTCAGAAACTCACCTTTGACTCACCGTCCAGACCCGGAGCCATCCAAAGACCCGGCTCACCGTGCGAACCCGGGGACCCGCTGCTAAGCTCCCCCCCGACCATCCACCGGAGTGAAAGAGCCAGCCCGCAGAAAGCCACTCACCAACCCGGCTCACCGCCCCGCTGCTCAGCAACTCACCTTTGACTCACCCTCCAGACCCGGAGCCACCCAGAGACCCGGCTCACCCTGCGAACCCGGGGTCCCGCTGTTAAGCTCCCCCCGACCGGCCACCGGAGTGAAAGAGCCAGCCCGCAGAAAGCCACTCACCAACCCGTCTCACCGCCCCGCTGCTCAGCAACTCACCTTTGACTCACCATCCAGACCCGGAGCCACCCAAAGACCCGGCTCACCGTGCGAACCCGGGGACCCGCTGTTAAGCCCCACCCTCACCAGCCACCGGAGTGAAAGAGCCAGCACGCGGAGCTGGAGGACCGGGGCCCTGGTACCCTAAACACCCAGACGCTCTCGGTACCATGGACAGCACTCATGGACAGCACTCTGTCAGGTGCCACCACCACAATGTCAGACCACAATAACAGCAGAAGTGGGTTCCATGGTGTAATGGTTAACATAAGCATGAGTCTTTGAGAGCAGCCAGGAGAAAACCTACAGTATCCATCTTACTGTCAAGAATTGTAGCAGAGTTTTTTACAGGATTTTATTTTTATGCCCGCCATTTTCAAAGCATGTCTGTTTCCGTAGTGTAGTGGTTATCACGTTAGCCTCACACGCGAAAGGTCCCCTGTTCGAAACTGGGCGGAAACATGTATGACTTTGCAATAACATTATTTGGACTTGGAAAACCACTCCAGTCCCCTTCTTGGTGCACAGGACAGGAAGGCCGACCATCTCTTTCTCGCATTGGGTCTCATGCAGAAATTGGCTTTTGGTCAGTTGTGGAACTGCAACAAAATTAGTCATTCTCCATTAACGTACACTAGCTCCACCACCAGACCCCAGCAGCAGAGGTTCCGAGAGGGGGTCCCCGGAGGTGCGGGGAACCCCGGACCAGCTGGACCACAGCCTCGCGGCAAACCGAGCCGAGACTCACGGGGCTTCACCTGCATTCCCGTCGCGCTGAGACCGCGGAGAGCCGAGAATCGAGGACCGATATAAAAGATTAAAAAGAGATGGACACTGACTTTCCAATGACATTGGTACACAGTTATTAAGTTCCTGCAATCAGGAAGTTATTTTGGCACAAAGCTGTCCTCGTTAGTATAGTGGACAGTATCTCTGCCTGTCACGCAGAAGACCGGGGTTCGATTCCCCGACGGGGAGACTTCTTGTTTCGTACGATGATACCTACATGATTGAGTCAAGTAAACAATGGTCATTAAGAAAATAGACTAGCAGTTGCTGTCTGCCTGCCAAAGAAGTTTCTAAATGCTGCAGCTTGATCAGAGGAAACTCTGATTGAGGGTGGATTTTATACACACAGAAAATGTCATTGAAGAAGTAAAAAGAGCAGTTATTTAGGACAGCATCTAGAGCATCTAGAGCATCTCTGGGAGAATCGCTTTTTATGCCCGCCGTCGCCTCGTCCCAGACACAGACTGACAGCACGGCCCTGAAAGCCACTCACCAACCCGTCTCACCGCCCCGCTGCTCAGAAACTCACCTTTGACTCACCGTCCAGACCCGGAGCCATCCAAAGACCCGGCTCACCGTGCAAACCCGGGGACCCGCTGTTAAGCTCCCCCCCGACCAGCCACCGGAGTGAAAGAGCCAGCCCGCAGAAAGCCACTCACCAACCCGGCTCACCGCCCCGCTGCTCAGCAACTCACCTTTGACTCACCCTCCAGACCCGGAGCCACCCAGAGACCCGGCTCACCGTGCGAACCCGGGGTCCCGCTGTTAAGCTCCCCCCGACCGGCCACCGGAGTGAAAGAGCCAGCCCGCAGAAAGCCACTCACCAACCCGTCTCACCGCCCCGCTGCTCAGCAACTCACCTTTGACTCACCATCCAGACCCGGAGCCACCCAGAGACCCGGCTCACCGTGCGAACCCGGGGACCCGCTGTTAAGCCCCCCCCCCCCCCCACCAGCCACCGGAGTGAAAGAGCCAGCCCGCGGAGCTGGAGGACCAGGGCCCTGGTACCCTAAACACCCAGACGCTCTCGGTACCATGGACAGCACTCATGGACAGCACTCTGTCAGGTGCCACCACCACAATGTCAGACCACAATAACAGCAGAAGTGGGTTCCATGGTGTAATGGTTAACATCAGCATGAGTCTTTGAGAGCAGCCAGGAGAAAACCTGCAGTATCCATCTTACTGTCAAGAATTGTAGCAGAGTTTTTTACAGGATTTTATTTTTATGCCCGCCATTTTTAAAGCATATCTGCACTAGCTCCACCACCAGACCCCAGCAGCAGAGGTTCCGAGAGGGGGTCCCCGGAGGTGGGGGGAACCCCGGACCAGCTGGACCAGAGCCTCGCGGCAAACCGAGCCGAGACTCGCGGGGCTTCACCTGCATTCCCGTCGCGCTGAGACCGCGGAGAGCCGAGAATCGAGGACCGATATAAAAGATTAAAAATAGATGGACACTGACTTTCCAATGACATTGGTACACAGTTATTAAGTTGCTGCAATCAGGAAGTTATTTTGGCACAAAGCTGTCCTCGTTAGTATAGTGGACAGTATCTCTGCCTGTCACGCAGAAGACCGGGGTTCGATTCCCCGACGGGGAGACTTCTTGTTTCGTACGATGATACCTACATGATTGAGTCAAGTAAACAATGGTCATTAAGAAAATAGACTAGCAGTTGCTGTCTGCCTGCCAAAGAAGCTTCTAAATGCTGCAGCTTGATCAGAGGAAACTCTGATTGAGGGTGGATTTTATACACACAGAAAATGTCATTGAAGAAGTAAAAAGAGCAGTTATTTAGGACAGCATCTAGAGCATCTCTGGGAGAATCGCTTTTTATGCCCGCCGTCGCCTCGTCCCAGACACAGACTGACAGCACGGCCCTGAAAGCCACTCACCAACCCGTCTCACCGCCCCGCTGCTCAGAAACTCACCTTTGACTCACCGTCCAGACCCGGAGCCATCCAAAGACCCGGCTCACCGTGCGAACCCGGGGACCCGCTGCTAAGCTCCCCCCCGACCATCCACCGGAGTGAAAGAGCCAGCCCGCAGAAAGCCACTCACCAACCCGGCTCACCGCCCCGCTGCTCAGCAACTCACCTTTGACTCACCCTCCAGACCCGGAGCCACCCAGAGACCCGGCTCACCCTGCGAACCCGGGGTCCCGCTGTTAAGCTCCCCCCGACCGGCCACCGGAGTGAAAGAGCCAGCCCGCAGAAAGCCACTCACCAACCCGTCTCACCGCCCCGCTGCTCAGCAACTCACCTTTGACTCACCATCCAGACCCGGAGCCACCCAAAGACCCGGCTCACCGTGCGAACCCGGGGACCCGCTGTTAAGCCCCACCCTCACCAGCCACCGGAGTGAAAGAGCCAGCACGCGGAGCTGGAGGACCGGGGCCCTGGTACCCTAAACACCCAGACGCTCTCGGTACCATGGACAGCACTCATGGACAGCACTCTGTCAGGTGCCACCACCACAATGTCAGACCACAATAACAGCAGAAGTGGGTTCCATGGTGTAATGGTTAACATCAGCATGAGTCTTTGAGAGCAGCCAGGAGAAAACCTACAGTATCCATCTTACTGTCAAGAATTGTAGCAGAGTTTTTTACAGGATTTTATTTTTATGCCCGCCATTTTCAAAGCATGTCTGTTTCCGTAGTGTAGTGGTTATCACGTTCGCCTCACACGCGAAAGGTCCCCTGTTCGAAACTGGGCGGAAACATGTATGACTTTGCAATAACATTATTTGGACTTGGAAAACCACTCCAGTCCTCTTCTTGGTGCACAGGACAGGAAGGCCGACCATCTCTTTCTCGCATTGGGTATCATGCAGAAATTAATTTTGTTGCAGTTCCACAACTGACCAAAAGCCAGTCATTCTCCATTAACGTACACTAGCTCCACCACCAGACCCCAGCAGCAGAGGTTCCGAGAGGGGGTCCCCGGAGGTGGGGGGAACCCCGGACCAGCTGGACCAGAGCCTCGCGGCAAACCGAGCCGAGACTCGCGGGGCTTCACTTGCATTCCCGTCGCGCTGAGACCGCGGAGAGCCGAGAATCGAGGACCGATATAAAAGATTAAAAAGAGATGGACACTGACTTTCCAATGACATTGGTACACAGTTATTAAGTTGCTGCAATCAGGAAGTTATTTTGGCACAAAGCTCTCCTCGTTAGTATAGTGGACAGTATCTCTGCCTGTCACGCAGAAGACCGGGGTTCGATTCCCCGACGGGGAGACTTCTTGTTTCGTACGATGATACCTACATGATTGAGTCAAGTAAACAATGGTCATTAAGAAAATAGACTAGCGGTTGCTGTCTGGCTGCCAAAGAAGCTTCTAAATGCTGCAGCTTGATCAGAGGAAACTCTGATCGAGGGTGGATTTTATACACACAGAAAATGTCATTGAAGAAGTAAAAAGAGCAGTTATTTAGGACAGCATCTAGAGCATCTCTGGGAGAATCGCTTTTTACGCCCGCCGTCGCCTCGTCCCAGACACAGACTGACAGCACGGCCCTGAAAGCCACTCACCAACCCGTCACCCCCCTTTGACTCACCCTCCAGACCCGGAGCCACCCAGAGACCCGGCTCACCGTGCGAACCCGGGGTCCCGCTGTTAAGCTCCCCCCGACCGGCCACCGGAGTGAAAGAGCCAGCCCGCAGAAAGCCACTCACCAACCCGTCTCACCGCCCCGCTGCTCAGCAACTCACCTTTGACTCACCATCAAGACCCGGAGCCACCCAAAGACCTGGCTCACCGTGCGAACCAGGGGACCCGCTATTAAGCCCCCCCCTCACCAGCCACCGGAGTGAAGGAGCCAGCCCGCGGAGCTGGAGGACCGGGGCCCTGGTACCCTAAACACCCAGACGCTCTCGGTACCATGGACAGCACTCATGGACAGCACTCTGTCAGGTGCCACCACCACAATGTCAGACCACAATAACAGCAGAAGTGGGTTCCATGGTTTAATGGTTAACATCAGCATGAGTCTTTGAGAGCAGCCAGGAGAAAACCTACAGTATCCATCTTACTGTCAAGAATTGTAGCAGAGTTTTTTACAGGATTTTATTTTTATGCCCGCCATTTTCAAAGCATGTCTGTTTCCGTAGAGTAGTGGTTATCACGTTCGCCTCACACGCGAAAGGTCCCCTGTTCGAAACTGGGCGGAAACATGTATGACTTTGCAATAACATTATTTGGACTTGGAAAACCACTCCAGTCCTCTTCTTGGTGCACAGGACAGGAAGGCCGACCATCTCTTTCTCGCATTGGGTCTCATGCAGAAATTAATTTTGTTGCAGTTCCACAACTGACCAAAAGCCAGTCATTCTCCATTAACGTACACTAGCTCCACCACCAGACCCCAGCAGCAGAGGTTCCGAGAGGGGGTCCCCGGAGGTGGGGGGAACCCCGGACCAGCTGGACCAGAGCCTCGCGGCAAACCGAGCCGAGACTCGCGGGGCTTCAACTGCATTCCCGTCGCGCTGAGACCGCGGAGAGCCGAGAATCGAGGACCGATATAAAAGATTAAAAAGAGATGGACACTGACTTTCCAATGACATTGGTACACAGTTATTAAGTTGCTGCAATCAGGAAGTTATTTTGGCACAAAGCTATTCTCGTTAGTATAGTGGACAGTATCTCTGCCTGTCACGCAGAAGACCGGGGTTCGATTCCCCGACGGGGAGACTTCTTGTTTCGTACGATGATACCTACATGATTGAGTCAAGTAAACAATGGTCATTAAGAAAATAGACTAGCAGTTGCTGTCTGCCTGCCAAAGAAGCTTCTAAATGCTGCAGCTTGATCAGAGGAAACTCTGATTGAGGGTGGATTTTATACACACAGAAAATGTCATTGAAGAAGTAAAAAGAGCAGTTATTTAGGACAGCATCTAGAGCATCTCTGGGAGAATCGCTTTTTATGCCCGCCGTCACCTCGTCCCAGACACAGACTGACAGCACGGCCCTGAAAGCCACTCACCAACCCGTCACCCCCCTTTGACTCACCCTCCAGACCCGGAGCCACCCAGAGACCCGGCTCACCGTGCGAACCCGGGGTCCCGCTGTTAAGCTCCCCCCGACCGGCCACCGGAGTGAAAGAGCCAGCCCGCAGAAAGCCACTCACCAACCCGTCTCACCGCCCCGCTGCTCAGCAACTCACCTTTGACTCACCATCAAGACCCGGAGCCACCCAAAGACCTGGCTCACCGTGCGAACCAGGGGACCCGCTATTAAGCCCCCCCCTCACCAGCCACCGGAGTGAAGGAGCCAGCCCGCGGAGCTGGAGGACCGGGGCCCTGGTACCCTAAACACCCAGACGCTCTCGGTACCATGGACAGCACTCATGGACAGCACTCTGTCAGGTGCCACCACCACAATGTCAGACCACAATAACAGCAGAAGTGGGTTCCATGGTTTAATGGTTAACATCAGCATGAGTCTTTGAGAGCAGCCAGGAGAAAACCTACAGTATCCATCTTACTGTCAAGAATTGTAGCAGAGTTTTTTACAGGATTTTATTTTTATGCCCGCCATTTTCAAAGCATGTCTGTTTCCGTAGTGTAGTGGTTATCACGTTCGCCTCACACGCGAAAGGTCCCCTGTTCGAAACTGGGCGGAAACATGTATGACTTTGCAATAACTTTATTTGGACTTGGAAAACCACTCCAGTCCTCTTCTTGGTGCACAGGACAGGAAGGCCGACCATCTCTTTCTCGCATTGGGTCTCATGCAGAAATTAATTTTGTTGCAGTTCCACAACTGACCAAAAGCCAGTCATTCTCCATTAACGTACACTAGCTCCACCACCAGACCCCAGCAGCAGAGGTTCCGAGAGGGGGTCCCCGGAGGTGGGGGGAACCCCGGACCAGCTGGACCAGAGCCTCGCGGCAAACCGAGCCGAGACTCGCGGGGCTTCAACTGCATTCCCGTCGCGCTGAGACCGCGGAGAGCCGAGAATCGAGGACCGATATAAAAGATTAAAAAGAGATGGACACTGACTTTCCAATGACATTGGTACACAGTTATTAAGTTGCTGCAATCAGGAAGTTGTTTTGGCATAAAGCTGTCCTCGTTAGTATAGTGGACAGTATCTCTGCCTGTCACGCAGAAGACCGGGGTTCGATTCCCCGACGGGGAGACTTCTTGTTTCGTACGATGATACCTACATGATTGAGTCAAGTAAACAATGGTCATTAAGAAAATAGACTAGCAGTTGCTGTCTGCCTGCCAAAGAAGCTTCTAAATGCTGCAGCTTGATCAGAGGAAACTCTGATTGAGGGTGGATTTTATACACACAGAAAATGTCATTGAAGAAGTAAAAAGAGCAGTTATTTAGGACAGCATCTAGAGCATCTCTGGGAGAATCGCTTTTTATGCCCGCCGTCGCCTCGTCCCAGACACAGACTGACAGCACGGCCCTGAAAGCCACTCACCAACCCGTCACCCCCCTTTGACTCACCCTCCAGACCCGGAGCCACCCAGAGACCCTGCTCACCGTGCGAACCCGGGGTCCCGCTGTTAAGCTCCCCCCGACCGGCCACCGGAGTGAAAGAGCCAGCCCGCAGAAAGCCACTCACCAACCCGTCTCACCGCCCCGCTGCTCAGCAACTCACCTTTGACTCACCATCCAGACCCGGAGTCACCCAAAGACCCGGCTCACCGTGCGAACCCGGGGACCCGCTGTTAAGCCCTCCCCTCACCAGCCACCGGAGTGAAAGAGCCAGCCCGCGGAGCTGGAGGACCGGGGCCCTGGTACCCTAAACATCCAGACGCTCTCGGTACCATGGACAGCACTCATGGACAGCACTCTGTCAGGTGCCA
This sequence comes from Cololabis saira, assembly GCF_033807715.1. Lineage (NCBI taxonomy): Eukaryota > Metazoa > Chordata > Actinopteri > Beloniformes > Belonidae > Cololabis > Cololabis saira. The sequence goes on along the minus strand of NC_084593.1, from coordinate 42,503,775 downwards.
CCACCACAATGTCAGACCACAATAACAGCAGAAGTGGGTTCCATGGTTTGATGGTTAACATCAGCATGAGTCTTTGAGAGCAGCCAGGAGAAAACCTGCAGTATCCATCTTACTGTCAAGAATTGTAGCAGAGTTTTTTACAGGATTTTATTTTTATGCCCGCCATTTTCAAAGCATGTCTGTTTCCGTAGTGTAGTGGTTATCACGTTCGCCTCACACGCGAAAGGTCCCCTGTTCGAAACTGGGCGGAAACATGTATGACTTTGCAATAACATTATTTGGACTTGGAAAACCACTCCAGTCCTCTTCTTGGTGCACAGGACAGGAAGGCCGACCATCTCTTTCTCGCATTGGGTCTCGTGCAGAAATTAATTTTGTTGCAGTTCCACAACTGACCAAAAGCCAGTCATTCTCCATTAACGTACACTAGCTCCACCACCAGACCCCAGCAGCAGAGGTTCCGAGAGGAGGTCCCCGGAGGTGCGGGGAACCCCGGACCAGCTGGACCAGAGCCTCGCGGCAAACCGAACCGAGGCTCGCGGGGCTTCACCTGCATTCCCGTCGCGCTGAGACCGCGGAGAGCCGAGAATCGAGGACCGATATAAAAGATTAAAAAGAGATGGACACTGACTTTCCAATGACATTGGTACACAGTTATTAAGTTCCTGCAATCAGGATGTTCTTTTGGCACAAAGCTGTCCTCGTTAGTATAGTGGACAGTATCTCTGCCTGTCACGCAGAAGACCGGGGTTCGATTCCCCGACGGGGAGACTTCTTGTTTCGTACGATGATACCTACATGATTGAGTCAAGTAAACAATGGTCATTAAGAAAATAGACTAGCAGTTGCTGTCTGCCTGCCAAAGAAGCTTCTAAATGCTGCAGCTTGATCAGAGGAAACTCTGATTTAGGGTGGATTTTATACACACAGAAAATGTCATTGAAGAAGTAAAAAGAGCAGTTATTTAGGACAGCATCTAGAGCATCTCTGGGAGAATCGCTTTTTATGCCCCCCGTCGCCTCGTCCCAGACACAGACTGACAGCACGGCCCTGAAAGCAACTCACCAACCCGTCTCACCGCCCCGCTGCTCAGAAACTCACCTTTGACTCACCGTCCAGACCCGGAGCCATCCAAAGACGCGGCTCACCGTGCGAACCCGGGGACCCGCTGTTAAGCTCCCCCCCGACCAGCCACCGGAGTGAAAGAGCCAGCCCGCAGAAAGCCACTCACCAACCCGGCTCACCGCCCCGCTGCTCAGCAACTCACCTTTGACTCACCCTCCAGACCCGGAGCCACCCAGAGACCCGGCTCACCGTGCAAACCCGGGGTCCCGCTGTTAAGCTCCCCCCGACCGGCCACCGGAGTGAAAGAGCCAGCCCGCAGAAAGCCACTCACCAACCCGTCTCACCGCCCCGCTGCTCAGCAACTCACCTTTGACTCACCATCCAGACCCGGAGCCACCCAAAGACCCGGCTCACCGTGCGAACCCGGGGACCCGCTGTTAAGCCCCCCCCCCACCAGCCACCGGAGTGAAAGAGCCAGCCCGCGAAAGGTCCCCTGTTCGAAACTGGGCGGAAACATGTATGACTTTGCAATAACATTATTTGGACTTGGAAAACCACTCCAGTCCTCTTCTTGGTGCACAGGACAGGAAGGCCGACCATCTCTTTCTCGCATTGGGTCTCATGCAGAAATTAATTTTGTTGCAGTTCCACAACTGACCAAAAGCCAGTCATTCTCCATTAACGTACACTAGCTCCACCACCAGACCCCAGCAGCAGAGGTTCCGAGAGGGAGTCCCCGGAGGTGGGGGGAACCCCGGACCAGCTGGACCAGAGCCTCGCGGCAAACCGAGCCGAGACTCGCGGGGCTTCACCTGCATTCCCGTCGCGCTGAGACCGCGGAGAGCCGAGAATCGAGGACCGATATAAAAGATTAAAAAGAGATGGACACTAAATTTCCAATGACATTGGTACACAGTTATTAAGTTGCTGCAATCAGGAAGTTATTTTGGCACAAAGCTGTCCTCGTTAGTATAGTGGACAGTATCTCTGCCTGTCACGCAGAAGACCGGGGTTCGATTCCCCGACGGGGAGACTTCTTGTTTCGTACGATGATACCTACATGATTGAGTCAAGTAAACAATGGTCATTAAGAAAATAGACTAGCAGTTACTGTCTGCCTGCCAAAGAAGCTTCTAAATGCTGCAGCTTGATCAGAGGAAACTCTGATTGAGGGTGGATTTAATACACGCAGAAAATGTCATTGAAGAAGTAAAAAGAGCAGTTATTTAGGACAGCATGTAGAGCATCTCTGGGAGAATCGCTTTTTATGCCCGCCGTCGCCTCGTCCCAGACACAGACTGACAGCACGGCCGTGAAAGCCACTCACCAACCCGTCACCCCCCTTTGACTCACCCTCCAGACCCGGAGCCACCCAGAGACCCGGCTCACCGTGCGAACCCGGGGTCCCGCTGTTAAGCTCCCCCCGACCGGCCACCGGAGTGAAAGAGCCAGCCCGCAGAAAGCCACTCACCAACCCGTCTCACCGCCCCGCTGCTCAGCAACTCACCTTTGACTCACCATCCAGACCCGGAGCCACCCAAAGACCCGGCTCACCGTGCGAACCCGGGGACCCGCTGTTAAGCCCCCCATCACCAGCCACCGGAGTGAAAGAGCCAGCCCGCGGAGCTGGAGGACCGGGGCCCTGGTACCCTAAACATCCAGACGCTCTCGGTACCATGGACAGCACTCATGGACAGCACTCTGTCAGGTGCCACCACCACAATGTCAGACCACAATAACAGCAGAAGTGGGTTCCATGGTTTAATGGTTAACATCAGCATGAGTCTTTGAGAGCAGCCAGGAGAAAACCTACAGTATCCATCTTACTGTCAAGAATTGTAGCAGAGTTTTTTACAGGATTTTATTTTTATGCCCGCCATTTTCAAAGCATGTCTGTTTCCGTAGTGTAGTGGTTATCACGTTCGCCTCACACGCGAAAGGTCCCCTGTTCGAAACTGGGCGGAAACATGTATGACTTTGCAATAACTTTATTTGGACTTGGAAAACCACTCCAGTCCTCTTCTTGGTGCACAGGACAGGAAGGCCGACCATCTCTTTCTCGCATTGGGTCTCATGCAGAAATTAATTTTGTTGCAGTTCCACAACTGACCAAAAGCCAGTCATTCTCCATTAACGTACACTAGCTCCACCACCAGACCCCAGCAGCAGAGGTTCCGAGAGGGGGTCCCCGGAGGTGGGGGGAACCCCGGACCAGCTGGACCAGTGCCTCGCGGCAAACCGAGCCGAGACTCGCGGGGCTTCAACTGCATTCCCGTCGCGCTGAGACCGCGGAGAGCCGAGAATCGAGGACCGATATAAAAGATTAAAAAGAGATGGACACTGACTTTCCAATGACATTGGTACACAGTTATTAAGTTGCTGCAATCAGGAAGTTGTTTTGGCATAAAGCTGTCCTCGTTAGTATAGTGGACAGTATCTCTGCCTGTCACGCAGAAGACCGGGGTTCGATTCCCCGACGGGGAGACTTCTTGTTTCGTACGATGATACCTACATGATTGAGTCAAGTAAACAATGGTCATTAAGAAAATAGACTAGCAGTTGCTGTCTGCCTGCCAAAGAAGCTTCTAAATGCTGCAGCTTGATCAGAGGAAACTCTGATTGAGGGTGGATTTTATACACACAGAAAATGTCATTGAAGAAGTAAAAAGAGCAGTTATTTAGGACAGCATCTAGAGCATCTCTGGGAGAATCGCTTTTTATGCCCGCCGTCGCCTCGTCCCAGACACAGACTGACAGCACGGCCCTGAAAGCCACTCACCAACCCGTCACCCCCCTTTGACTCACCCTCCAGACCCGGAGCCACCCAGAGACCCTGCTCACCGTGCGAACCCGGGGTCCCGCTGTTAAGCTCCCCCCGACCGGCCACCGGAGTGAAAGAGCCAGCCCGCAGAAAGCCACTCACCAACCCGTCTCACCGCCCCGCTGCTCAGCAACTCACCTTTGACTCACCATCCAGACCCGGAGTCACCCAAAGACCCGGCTCACCGTGCGAACCCGGGGACCCGCTGTTAAGCCCTCCCCTCACCAGCCACCGGAGTGAAAGAGCCAGCCCGCGGAGCTGGAGGACCGGGGCCCTGGTACCCTAAACATCCAGACGCTCTCGGTACCATGGACAGCACTCATGGACAGCACTCTGTCAGGTGCCACCACCACAATGTCAGACCACAATAACAGCAGAAGTGGGTTCCATGGTTTGATGGTTAACATCAGCATGAGTCTTTGAGAGCAGCCAGGAGAAAACCTGCAGTATCCATCTTACTGTCAAGAATTGTAGCAGAGTTTTTTACAGGATTTTATTTTTATGCCCGCCATTTTCAAAGCATGTCTGTTTCCGTAGTGTAGTGGTTATCACGTTCGCCTCACACGCGAAAGGTCCCCTGTTCGAAACTGGGCGGAAACATGTATGACTTTGCAATAACATTATTTGGACTTGGAAAACCACTCCAGTCCTCTTCTTGGTGCACAGGACAGGAAGGCCGACCATCTCTTTCTCGCATTGGGTCTCGTGCAGAAATTAATTTTGTTGCAGTTCCACAACTGACCAAAAGCCAGTCATTCTCCATTAACGTACACTAGCTCCACCACCAGACCCCAGCAGCAGAGGTTCCGAGAGGAGGTCCCCGGAGGTGCGGGGAACCCCGGACCAGCTGGACCAGAGCCTCGCGGCAAACCGAACCGAGGCTCGCGGGGCTTCACCTGCATTCCCGTCGCGCTGAGACCGCGGAGAGCCGAGAATCGAGGACCGATATAAAAGATTAAAAAGAGATGGACACTGACTTTCCAATGACATTGGTACACAGTTATTAAGTTCCTGCAATCAGGATGTTCTTTTGGCACAAAGCTGTCCTCGTTAGTATAGTGGACAGTATCTCTGCCTGTCACGCAGAAGACCGGGGTTCGATTCCCCGACGGGGAGACTTCTTGTTTCGTACGATGATACCTACATGATTGAGTCAAGTAAACAATGGTCATTAAGAAAATAGACTAGCAGTTGCTGTCTGCCTGCCAAAGAAGCTTCTAAATGCTGCAGCTTGATCAGAGGAAACTCTGATTTAGGGTGGATTTTATACACACAGAAAATGTCATTGAAGAAGTAAAAAGAGCAGTTATTTAGGACAGCATCTAGAGCATCTCTGGGAGAATCGCTTTTTATGCCCCCCGTCGCCTCGTCCCAGACACAGACTGACAGCACGGCCCTGAAAGCAACTCACCAACCCGTCTCACCGCCCCGCTGCTCAGAAACTCACCTTTGACTCACCGTCCAGACCCGGAGCCATCCAAAGACGCGGCTCACCGTGCGAACCCGGGGACCCGCTGTTAAGCTCCCCCCCGACCAGCCACCGGAGTGAAAGAGCCAGCCCGCAGAAAGCCACTCACCAACCCGGCTCACCGCCCCGCTGCTCAGCAACTCACCTTTGACTCACCCTCCAGACCCGGAGCCACCCAGAGACCCGGCTCACCGTGCAAACCCGGGGTCCCGCTGTTAAGCTCCCCCCGACCGGCCACCGGAGTGAAAGAGCCAGCCCGCAGAAAGCCACTCACCAACCCGTCTCACCGCCCCGCTGCTCAGCAACTCACCTTTGACTCACCATCCAGACCCGGAGCCACCCAAAGACCCGGCTCACCGTGCGAACCCGGGGACCCGCTGTTAAGCCCCCCCCCCACCAGCCACCGGAGTGAAAGAGCCAGCCCGCGAAAGGTCCCCTGTTCGAAACTGGGCGGAAACATGTATGACTTTGCAATAACATTATTTGGACTTGGAAAACCACTCCAGTCCTCTTCTTGGTGCACAGGACAGGAAGGCCGACCATCTCTTTCTCGCATTGGGTCTCATGCAGAAATTAATTTTGTTGCAGTTCCACAACTGACCAAAAGCCAGTCATTCTCCATTAACGTACACTAGCTCCACCACCAGACCCCAGCAGCAGAGGTTCCGAGAGGGGGTCCCCGGAGGTGCGGGGAACCCCGGACCAGCTGGACCAGAGCCTCGCGGCAAACCGAGCAGAGACTCGCGGGGCTTCACCTGCATTCCCGTCGCGCTGAGACCGCGGAGAGCCGAGAATCGAGGACCGATATAAAAGATTAAAAAGAGATGGACACTGACTTTCCAATGACATTGGTACACAGTTATTAAGTTGCTGCAATCAGGAAGATATTTTGGCACAAAGCTGTCCTTGTTAGTATAGTGGACAGTATCTCTGCCTGTCACGCAGAAGACCGGGGTTCGATTCCCCGACGGGGAGACTTCTTGTTTCGTACGATGATACCTACATGATTGAGTCAAGTAAACAATGGTCATTAAGAAAATAGACTGGCAGTTGCTGTCTGCCTGCCAAAGAAGCTTCTAAATGCTGCAGCTTGATCAGAGGAAACTCTGATTGAGGGTGGATTTTATACACACAGAAAATGTCATTGAAGAAGTAAAAAGAGCAGTTTTTTAGGACAGCATCTAGAGCATCTCTGGGAGAATCGCTTTTTATGCCCGTCGTCGCCTCGTCCCAGACACAGACTGACAGCACGGCCCTGAAAGCCACTCACCAACCCGTCACCCCCCTTTGACTCACGCTCCAGACCCGGAGCCACCCAGAGACCCGGCTCACCGTGCGAACCCGGGGTCCCGCTGTTAAGCTCCCCCCGACCGGCCACCGGAGTGAAAGAGCCAGCCCGCAGAAAGCCACTCACCAACCCGTCTCACCGCCCCGCTGCTCAGCAACTCACCTTTGACTCACCATCCAGACCCGGAGTCACCCAAAGACCCGGCTCACCGTGCGAACCCGGGGACCCGCTGTTAAGCCCCCCCTCACCAGCCACCGGAGTGAAAGAGCCAGCCCGCGGAGCTGGAGGACCGGGGCCCTGGTACCCTAAACACCCAGACGCTCTCGGTACCTTGGACAGCACTCATGGACAGCACTCTGTCAGGTGCCACCATCACAATGTCAGACCACAATAACAGCAGAAGTGGGTTCCATGGTGTAATGGTAAACATCAGCATGAGTCTTTGAGAGCAGCCAGGAGAAAACCTGCAGTATCCATCTTACTGTCAAGAATTGTAGCAGAGTTTTTCACAGGATTTTATTTTTATGCCCGCCATTTTCAAAGCATGTCTGTTTCCGTAGTGTAGTGGTTATCACGTTCGCCTCACACGCGAAAGGTCCCCTGTTCGAAACTGGGTGGAAACATGTATGACTTTGCAATAACATTATTTGGACTTGGAAAACCACTCCAGTCCTCTTCTTGGTGCACAGGACAGGAAGGCCGACCATCTCTTTCTCGCATTGGGTCTCATGCAGAAATTAATTTTGTTGCAGTTCCACAACTGACCAAAAGCCAGTCATTCTCCATTAACGTACACTAGCTCCACCACCAGACCCCAGCAGCAGAGGTTCCGAGAGGGAGTCCCCGGAGGTGCGGGGAACCCCGGACCAGCTGGACCAGAGCCTCGCGGCAAACCGAGCCGAGACTCGCGGGGCTTCACCTGCATTCCCGTCGCGAAGAGCCGAGAATCGAGGACCGATATAAAAGATTAAAAAGAGATGGACACTGACTTTCCAATGACATTGTTACACAGTTATTAAGTTCCTGCAATCAGGAAGTTCTTTTGGCACAAAGCTGTCCTCGTTAGTATAGTGGACAGTATCTCTGCCTGTCACGCAGAAGACCGGGGTTCGATTCCCCGACGGGGAGACTTCTTGTTTCGTACGATGATACCTACATGATTGAGTCAAGTAAACAATGGTCATTAAGAAAATAGACTAGCAGTTGCTGTCTGCCTGCCAAAGAAGTTTCTAAATGCTGCAGCTTGATCAGAGGAAACTCTGATTGAGGGTGGATTTTATACACACAGAAAATGTCATTGAAGAAGTAAAAAGAGCAGTTATTTAGGACAGCATCTAGAGCATCTAGAGCATCTCTGGGAGAATCGCTTTTTATGCCCGCCGTCGCCTCGTCCCAGACACAGACTGACAGCACGGCCCTGAAAGCCACTCACCAACCCGTCTCACCGCCCCGCTGCTCAGAAACTCACCTTTGACTCACCGTTCAGACCCGGAGCCATCCAAAGACCCGGCTCACCGTGCGAACCCGGGGACCCGCTGTTAAGCTCCCCCCCGACCAGCCACCGGAGTGAAAGAGCCAGCCCGCAGAAAGCCACTCACCAACCCGGCTCACCGCCCCGCTGCTCAGCAACTCACCTTTGACTCACCCTCCAGACCCGGAGCCACCCAGAGACCCGGCTCAGCGTGTGAACCCGGGGTCCCGCTGTTAAGCTCCCCCCGACCGGCCACCGGAGTGAAAGAGCCAGCCCGCAGAAAGCCACTCACCAACCCGTCTCACCGCCCCGCTGCTCAGCAACTCACCTTTGACTCACCATCCAGACCCGGAGCCACCCAGAGACCCGGCTCACCGTGCGAACCCGGGGACCCGCTGTTAAGCCCCCCCCCCCACCAGCCACCGGAGTGAAAGAGCCAGCCCGCGGAGCTGGAGGACCAGGGCCCTGGTACCCTAAACACCCAGACGCTCTCGGTACCATGGACAGCACTCATGGACAGCACTCTGTCAGGTGCCACCACCACAATGTCAGACCACAATAACAGCAGAAGTGGGTTCCATGGTGTAATGGTTAACATCAGCATGAGTCTTTGAGAGCAGCCAGGAGAAAACCTGCAGTATCCATCTTACTGTCAAGAATTGTAGCAGAGTTTTTTACAGGATTTTATTTTTATGCCCGCCATTTTCAAAGCATGTCTGTTTCCGTAGTGTAGTGGTTATCACGTTCGCCTCACACGCGAAAGGTCCCCTGTTCGAAACTGGGCGGAAACATGTGTGACTTTGCAATAACATTATTTGGACTTGGAAAACCACTCCAGTCCTCTTCTTGGTGCACAGCACAGGAAGGCCGACCATCTCTTTCTCGCATTGGGTCTCATGCAGAAATTAATTTTGTTGCAGTTCCACAACTGACCAAAAGCCAGTCATTCTCCATTAACGTACACTATCTCCACCACCAGACCCCAGCAGCAGAGGTTCCGAGAGGGGGTCCCCGGAGGTGGGGGGAACCCCGGACCAGCTGGACCAGAGCCTCGCGGCAAACCGAGCCGAGACTCTCGGGGCTTCACCTGCATTCCCGTCGCGCTGAGACCGCGGAGAGCCGAGAATCGAGGACCGATATAAAAGATTAAAAAGAGATGGACACTGACTTTCCAATGACATTGGTACACAGTTATTAAGTTGCTGCAATCAGGAAGTTATTTTGGCACAAAGCTGTCCTCGTTAGTATAGTGGACAGTATCTCTGCCTGTCACGCAGAAGACCGGGGTTCGATTCCCCGACGGGGAGACTTCTTGTTTCGTACGATGATACCTACATGATTGAGTCAAGTAAACAATGGTCATTAGAAAATAGACTAGCAGTTGCTGTCTGCCTGCCAAAGAAGCTTCTAAATGCTGCAGCTTGATCAGAGGAAACTCTGATTGAGGGTGGATTTTATACACACAGAAAATGTCATTGAAGAAGTAAAAAGAGCAGTTATTTAGGACAGCATCTAGAGCATCTCTGGGAGAATCGCTTTTTATGCCCGCCGTCGCCTCGTCCCAGACACAGACTGACAGCACGGCCCTGAAAGCCACTCACCAACCCGTCTCACCGCCCCGCTGCTCAGAAACTCACCTTTGACTCACCGTCCAGACCCGGAGCCATCCAAAGACCCGGCTCACCGTGCGAACCCGGGGACCCGCTGTTAAGCTCCCCCCCGACCAGCCACCGGAGTGAAAGAGCCAGCCCGCAGAAAGCCACTCACCAACCCGGCTCACCGCCCCGCTGCTCAGCAACTCACCTTTTCTCACAAGTCTTTTTATTGATCATTTAGACATATATTTGTTCATACATTCCAGGCTTTTTTTTCTACATACAAAAGTAACGTTTTACAAAATGGCTATAAAAGGATATTATACAAGAATAAAATAAAAACATATCAGATGCAATGAATTATATTATTATCGTAAAACTTAAAATAAAATAAAACGACTGAAAGAAAGGAAAAAAACAAAAAACAAAAACAAAACAAACAAAAGGTTGACTGGGAAACCCATCCCTGGTAAGCTACCCTCCCCTCACCTGTCGTGCCTCCCCTCCCTCCCCCCACGAAGACCCTACCTACTACTGTATGTCAGGAGCTGTAATGTGTTTGCTGAGAGACGTGCTGCTGTGTTGGGTTTACATATTTGCAAGGTATGATATAAGAGGTTGCCAGGTTTTATTGAAGTGTTGAACACTGTCTTTCAGAATGTGTCTAATCCTTTCCAGATGGAGAGTGTTAGTTATGGCCTCTACCCACATCTTAGATGTTGGCGCATTTACATTTTTCCATAGTGTGAGAACTATTTTCTTTGCAATTATAAGGCTGTATGAGACAAAGCATTGTTGTGCTTTGTTTAGTTTGTTGAGAGTGTCAGATACCCCAAGAATGATGAGTAGAGGTTCTGGTTTGATCGCAATCCTCATGACCTCAGACATTATATTAAAAACATCAATCCAAAATGAATTAATCTTGGGGCATGTTACATAACTATGAATATGCGTTGCGACAGAGGATTTACATTTATCACATATGGGTGAGACCTCTGGATATATATTATGTAATTTTTCTTTTGAGTAGTGAAGCATATGTATTATTTTGAATTGAATAAGGCAATGTCTTGCACTGTGTGAACAGGTATTGATCTTCTCAAGGGCCCTGTCCCATAAATCCCCTGGGATCTGTTCACCAAGTTCTTTCTCCCATTTATTTCTATGTAAATGGTCAGGGGGTGGCTTAGTGATAAGAGGGTGTTATAAATACGGGTTATCAGTTTTGCTTCAGTTGGCTGCAGTTTCAAACAGTCATCTAATGATGATTTTGATTCCGTCTCAAAATCTTTCAAATGTTTCCGTATGTAGTCCCTGATTTGCAAGTAGTGAAAAAAATGCTTATTCCCCAATCCAAATTTCTGCTGCAGTTGTAAAAATGAAGCAAATACTCCTCCTATATATAAATCTCCAACGCATCTAATACCCTTCTCACTCCACACAGAGAATGCTCTGCTTAAACCAGAGGGGGCAAAGGTGGGGTTTCTATCTATCGATAATGCATGGGACACAGATTTAAGATTGAAATTGGATTTGATTTGTTTCCAGATACAGATCATGTTGTGAATAATAGGATTATTGTTATATAATAACCTACTGATCTTAGTTGGAGCCAGTAGTGTCGCAGCCAGTGACCATGGATGACAGTCCTCCCGCTCCATCAGCAGCCATTTAGGTGGAGGTGTTGTAGTATTTAGCCAGAATGTCACAGTCTTAATCGCTGATGCCCAGTAATAGAGCAAAAAATTTGGGAGTGACAATCCTCCCGCCGATTTTGGCCTGCAAAGATATTTCTTGCTTATTCTAGGGGGTTTGTGACTCCACAAAAAGGGAGTAATTAGAGAGTCTAATTGTTTAAAAAATGTTTTCTTAAGGAAGACTGGGATGTTTTGAAACAGATATAATATTTGCGGGAGAAAGACCATTTTCACCGCATTTATTCTTCCAATTAACGAAATCGGGAGTGAGTCCCAAAATAACAACCTAGCACGTAATCTTTCTATAAGGGGAGGGAAGTTTTCTTGTAAAAGAGAGGTATGATGTCTTGTCACTTCTATCCCCAAGTAGGTGAATTTTTCTGAGGAGATTCTAAATGGAAACTTGATCAGGGGTGACACGTCCTCCATGTGGACCGGCATCAGAACACTTTTTGTCCAGTTAATTCGGTAACCTGAGAAGGTTCCAAACAGATCAATTTTATCTAAAAGCGCTGGAATAGTAACATGTGGACGTGTTAAATGGAGAAGGATGTCATCCGCGTACAGGGATATTTTACTACTTGTTCCTTTAGTGGTGTAACCATGTATCTGAGGGTCCAGCCTTATACTTTGAGCCAAAGGCTCAATGGCAAGAGCGAAGATTAAAGGGGAGAGGGGGCATCCCTGCCTCGTTCCTCTGCACAACTTAAATGAGGAGGATAATGTTCTATTGGTTAGAATTTGCGCCGTAGGATTATTATAGATGAGTTTGATTAACGACAGAAATCTAGCGCCGAGATTGAATCTGCTAAGGACTTCAAATAAGTAATTCCATTCAATCTGGTCAAAAGCCTTCTGAGCGTCAAGCGAGAGTATGACGAGATCGCTGGATGGTCCTCTCTTTGTGTACATGATATTAAAGAGACGTCTAAGATTGGAGGTGGAGTTCCTATTCGGTACAAAACCCGTCTGATCTGGGTGAATAAGTTTCTCTAGCAAGGAATTTAATCTGCTGGCCAGTATTTTGGAGAACAATTTCCCATCAACATTCAGGAGCGAGATAGGACGATATGCATCTACTTGCTGCGGGTCTTTCCCTTTTTTATGAATCACTATGATCACAGCTTCAGTCAAAGTCGGCGGCAAAACACCATTTGTCTGGGCATGTTCAAATACTCTTAATAAATAAGGGGATAATTTTTCACTATATGTTTTATATAGTTCTCCAGGAAGACCATCGGGACCTGGTGTTTTATTATTTTTCAATGAGGCAGTAGCCCTCTGTACCTCTGCAACTGTAAGCCCAGCGTTCAGTGATTCACAATCTTCCACACCCAATTTGGGAAGGTCGCATTTATCTAGAAATCCATTCACAATTTCAGAATTCGGGGTAGATTTAGAAGTATACAATTCAGTAAAAAATTCAAGAAACCTACTATTTATATCTTTAGGTTTTGTGAGGATCTTGTTGTCGCGGGCCTTTATCATATGTATTGTCCTATCGTTCTCCATTTTCCGAAGTTGCCGGGCTAATAATTTATGTGGTTTATCACCGAATTCAAAGAACCTCTGCCTGGTATAAAGGAATGCTTTACTTATTTTCCCAGACATAATTTCATTGTATTCGTACTTCAGTGTTGCTATTTTCCCATGCAGATCTTTAGATGGGGACTGAGCATTTTCTCTGTCAAGTAACTTGATCCGTTTTTCTAAATCCTTTAACTTGGTCATATTTTCTTTTTTCTTTGATGCTTCAAATGAGATTATGCTACCTCTAATATAGGCTTTGAACGCTTCCCAAAGGGTGGAAGGTGAAATCTCAGGAGTGTCATTCTTCTCAAAGTACAGGGAAATTTGATCATTCAGATATTCCCGGAATTTCTTATCAGTGAGAAGTTGTGGATTTAGTCTCCAAGATGTATGGGGTTTATCCATATGGTCTAAGCGTACCGAAAAGGAAAGGGGGCTGTGATCTGAAATTACAATGCTGTGATACCGCACATCTAATACAAAAGGTGCAAGTCTGGCATCGACTAGGAAGTAGTCTATCCTACTATAGGAATTATGCACAGGTGAATAAAATGAATAGTCTCTACCTGAGGGGTTCATTATCCGCCATATGTCTAGGATGTTTGTATTACTTATGTATGTATTCAGATATTCACTTGAAGTTTTACTTGAGAGGTTTGTTGTGGAGGATCTATCAAGATAAGTATCCAAAACGGTATTAAAATCCCCTCCAATTATCAAATTAGTTTGTGAGATATCCGGTATCAATGCGAAGACTTTTTGAAAAAATACAGGGTTGTCTGTATTGGGGGCGTAAATATTCACTAGAGTAAGGGAGATATTGTGTATTTCTCCAATGACTATAATATAGCGACCCTCTTTATCAGTAAACATTTTTTTCTGCACAAAAGGAACACCTTTTCTAAATAAAATTGCTGCACCCCTTGCTTTGGATGAGAAAGTGGAGTGATAAATTTCACCTATCCACCTTGTCCTAAGCCTGCCATGTGAGTTATTATTCAGATGCGTCTCCTGTAAGAACATAATGTCTGAGGCCAGTGTTTTAAGATGGGACAAAACCTTCCCTCTTTTGACAGGATTATTTACTCCTCGTACATTCCAACTGGAAAATGTGAGATTTCTTATCCCTGCGTTATTGACATTCGTAGTCATCAGCAGTTATGGAACAGTATTGTACAATCAGTGTCTCAGCTGACATGCAAAACCTTTTCGTAGGGTCTTCGTATCCCTCCCACCCCGCCACTGTACGCCCATCTACTAGTCCCTTCCCCCACCCAAATTTCCCTCCCCAGGTCAACCACAACCACAAAATAACAAGAACAAACAAAACTACTCTAGCCAGTTCAAAATGAATGGCGCGAGCCTTCTTAGGGAAGCTAAATAAAATAACTAATGTTACTACCCTACATTTGTTGATGGCCTGCTGCTAACTTCTAAATTGGTCCACCAACTCTGACATTCAGTAACAAGATATTTAAATGGAAGGGGAACGAACGATCAAGTAGTAACACGCACTTATTCAAACTTGAAATCCACAGTAGCTTGCAGCAAAAAATACAAACCTTATACATGGATAAACATAAGAAAAAACAAAAAAGTTATGGCTTTCGCCTCAGGAAAAACCTAACCGCAATCTTAAGATTTTCTATGAACTAGGAGCAAAACACTTGAAGGAACTTTAAAGTAAGCACAGTACCAGAATCAGATATTAATAAGAGACACATAATTAACACAGTGTGGTATTTAAAATGTATCTGCAACCTGAGCCTGAGAACAAATAAAAGCACTGAGAGACCGACAGGGAGAAAGACGTGTTAAAGTCTTCCTCTCTGAGGCTCTGTACCAATATAACCCTTTAAATTATTTCAAAAACAGAAAATAGAATAAACAAAAATTCAGCTTCTCAAATATTGAACCTGGCAGCATCTTCAACCTCTGTAATATGGTTTGTTACTCAGACACAACCAGGTACTTGAAGGCATCATAACCATCTTACACTAGCACTCCAGGGACAAAAAAAATAAATAAGTAAATAAATAAATAATGAAAACCAATCCAGGTTGTGGCGCTAGTGAACTGGGCTTTAGGATGTTAACTAAAAAGAGCTGGGATTCACCTTTTATCATATTGCAAACAAATAAAAATAAACACTCACATTGCTATACTCAGCATTCTTAACCTTAATTACTGTAGTGAGACAGAAGGAGTAGGAATAGGCATACCTCAAACGAAATCTAATCATAAATCTAGGGTCCCACAAATGACATCCCGCAAGTTTCACATTCTTACCGCCATGAGGCGCAGGTTGCATACGCGCGTCTTGACTGTGACAGTGACTGCTGTGGCGGCGGCAGCCGCCGGGCGGCTATGCAGACTGAGAACCATGATTTAAAAGTTCAAACGTTCCCCGATGTTGACGGCCCCGGAGCGGAGATTTGCTCGGCGTATTCCTCGGCCTTTTTAGGGTCTGTGAAGGAAGTCTGTGTGCCGTTGTGGGTAATCAGGAGTCTTGCGGGATAAAGTAATCCATACCTGACGTCGGGCTTGTCACGCAGCAGCTCTCTGGCGCGGCTGAATAATGCCCTTCGCTTAGCCACGGCAGGAGGGTAATCCGGGAAAACTTGAACCCTTTTACCGTTGTGGTAGAGTTGTTTCGCCGCCCTGGCTTTCCGTAAAATTTCCTCCAACACATGATAATAGTGGAGCCTCAGGATGAAGGGTCTAGGAGGCTCGGCAGGGTCGGGTCTCCTCCGGAGGGTCCGGTGCGCTCGGTCAATCAGCGGCTTCTCATCCAGGGACAGCACGTCTTGTAGCAGCCCGGCAATATAGTCGCGCGGCTTGGATCCTTCTACTCCCTCCGGGATTCCGGTGATTCTAATGTTGTGTCTCCTTGATCGGCCCTCCAAGTCCTCACATTTTGAAGTTAATTTCTCCACTTCAGAGTTTAGTCTCGCAACTTGGTGCTGGAGAGCAGTAACATCGTCGGAGTGGAGTGAGGCTGACTTCTCCAGGTCTTTAATAGTTTTCTCGTGCGTTGCTTGGGTCCCCTCAAGTGCTGAAATGGATGATTGAATTTCCTTTTTAGTTGTGGCTAATTCGTCCCTCCACTCGGTGCATACAATTTGTATGCGTGCATCAATGGAAGCACAGATATCGTCTTTAATCTGCGTGATTTCGTTTCGCAGGGCAGAAATAGCGGTCAATAATGCACGGTTTGGCGGGTCGCCCTGCTCACACACATCATCAGGTGCAGCCCCATAACTGGAGTCCGAGGGCTGGTCGGGGCCCGTTTCTTGTTGGTCGGTTTTTCGAGATTTTACCTTTTTCGACATCGTCTTCTTATGTCAATCTTAGTGCTGCGCTTGTGCGTGTCTTCTTGCGTCGTTCCGAAGATCTTTAGAGCGGATTTATTAAAGTTTTGTGTTTTAATAAAGATAAGGTTGTCAGAGCTATCGCAAACACGTCTTACTCCTCCATCACGCAACAGCGCCCCAGCAACTCACCTTTGACTCACCCTCCAGACCCGGAGCCACCCAGAGACCCGGCTCACCGTGCGAACCCGGGGTCCCGCTGTTAAGCTCCCCCCGACCGGCCACCGGAGTGAAAGAGCCAGCCCGCAGAAAGCCACTCACCAACCCGTCTCACCGCCCCGCTGCTCAGCAACTCACCTTTGACTCACCATCCAGATCCGGAGCCACCCAGAGACCCGGCTCACCGTGCGAACCCGGGGACCCGCTGTTAAGCCCCCCCCCCCCACCAGCCACCGGAGTGAAAGAGCCAGCCCGCGGAGCTGGAGGACCAGGGCCCTGGTACCCTAAACACCCAGACGCTCTCGGTACCATGGACAGCACTCATGGACAGCACTCTGTCAGGTGCCACCACCACAATGTCAGACCACAATAACAGCAGAAGTGGGTTCCATGGTGTAATGGTTAACATCAGCATGAGTCTTTGAGAGCAGCCAGGAGAAAACCTGCAGTATCCATCTTACTGTCAAGAATTGTAGCAGAGTTTTTTACAGGATTTTATTTTTATGCCCGCCATTTTTAAAGCATATCTGTTTCCGTAGTGTAGTGGTTATCACGTTCGCCTCACACGCGATAGGTCCCCTGTTCGAAATTGGGCGGAAACATGTATGACTTTGCAATAACATTAATTGGACTTGGAAAACCACTCCAGTCCTCTTCTTGGTGCACAGGACAGGAAGGCCGACCATCTCTTTCTCGCATTGGGTCTCATGCAGAAATTAATTTTGTTGCAGTTCCACAACTGACCAAAAGCCAGTCATTCTCCATTAACGTACACTAGCTCCACCACCAGACCCCAGCAGCAGAGGTTCCGAGAGGGGGTCCCCGGAGGTGGGGGGAACCCCGGACCAGCTGGACCAGAGCCTCGCGGCAAACCGAGCCGAGACTCTCGGGGCTTCACCTGCATTCCCGTCGCGCTGAGACCGCGGAGAGCCGAGAATCGAGGACCGATATAAAAGATTAAAAAGAGATGGACACTGACTTTCCAATGACATTGGTACACAGTTATTAAGTTGCTGCAATCAGGAAGTTATTTTGGCACAAAGCTGTCCTCGTTAGTATAGTGGACAGTATCTCTGCCTGTCACGCAGAAGACCGGGGTTCGATTCCCCGACGGGGAGACTTCTTGTTTCGTACGATGATACCTACATGATTGAGTCAAGTAAACAATGGTCATTAAGAAAATAGACTAGCAGTTGCTGTCTGCCTGCCAAAGAAGCTTCTAAATGCTGCAGCTTGATCAGAGGAAACTCTGATTGAGGGTGGATTTTATACACACAGAAAATGTCATTGAAGAAGTAAAAAGAGCAGTTATTAAGGACAGCATCTAGAGCATCTCTGGGAGAATCGCTTTTTATGCCCGCCGTCGCCTCGTCCCAGACACAGACTGACAGCACGGCCCTGAAAGCCACTCACCAACCCGTCTCACCGCCCCGCTGCTCAGAAACTCACCTTTGACTCACCGTCCAGACCCGGAGCCATCCAAAGACCCGGCTCACCGTGCGAACCCGGGGACCCGCTGTTAAGCTCCCCCCCGACCATCCACCGGAGTGAAAGAGCCAGCCCGCAGAAAGCCACTCACCAACCCGGCTCACCGCCCCGCTGCTCAGCAACTCACCTTTGACTCACCCTCCAGACCCGGAGCCACCCAGAGACCCGGCTCACCGTGCGAACCCGGGGTCCCGCTGTTAAGCTCCCCCCGACCGGCCACCGGAGTGAAAGAGCCAGCCCGCAGAAAGCCACTCACCAACCCGTCTCACCGCCCCGCTGCTCAGCAACTCACCTTTGACTCACCATCCAGACCCGGAGCCACCCAAAGACCCGGCTCACCGTGCGAACCCGGGGACCCGCTGTTAAGCCCCCCCCTCACCAGCCACCGGAGTGAAAGAGCCAGCCCGCGGAGCTGGAGGACCGGGGCCCTGGTACCCTAAACACCCAGACGCTCTCGGTACCATGGACAGCACTCATGGACAGCACTCTGTCAGGTACCACCACCACAATGTCAGACCACAATAACAGCAGAAGTGGGTTCCATGGTGTAATGGTTAACATCAGCATGAGTCTTTGAGAGCAGCCAGGAGAAAACCTGCAGTATCCATCTTACTGTCAAGAATTGTAGCAGAGTTTTTTACAGGATTTTATTTTTATGCCCGCCATTTTCAAAGCATGTCTGTTTCCGTAGTGTAGTGGTTATCACGTTCGCCTCACACGCGAAAGGTCCCCTGTTCGAAACTGGGCGGAAACATGTGTGACTTTGCAATAACA
This sequence comes from Cololabis saira, assembly GCF_033807715.1. Taxonomy (NCBI): domain Eukaryota; kingdom Metazoa; phylum Chordata; class Actinopteri; order Beloniformes; family Belonidae; genus Cololabis; species Cololabis saira. The sequence goes on along the minus strand of NC_084593.1, from coordinate 42,485,048 downwards.
TTATTTGGACTTGGAAAACCACTCCAGTCCTCTTCTTGGTGCACAGCACAGGAAGGCCGACCATCTCTTTCTCGCATTGGGTCTCATGCAGAAATTAATTTTGTTGCAGTTCCACAACTGACCAAAAGCCAGTCATTCTCCATTAACGTACACTAGCTCCACCACCAGACCCCAGCAGCAGAGGTTCCGAGAGGGGGTCCCCGGAGGTGGGGGGAACCCCGGACCAGCTGGACCAGAGCCTCGCGGCAAACCGAGCCGAGACTCTCGGGGCTTCACCTGCATTCCCGTCGCGCTGAGACCGCGGAGAGCCGAGAATCGAGGACCGATATAAAAGATTAAAAAGAGATGGACACTGACTTTCCAATGACATTGGTACACAGTTATTAAGTTGCTGCAATCAGGAAGTTATTTTGGCACAAAGCTGTCCTCGTTAGTATAGTGGACAGTATCTCTGCCTGTCACGCAGAAGACCGGGGTTCGATTCCCCGACGGGGAGACTTCTTGTTTCGTACGATGATACCTACATGATTGAGTCAAGTAAACAATGGTCATTAAGAAAATAGACTAGCAGTTGCTGTCTGCCTGCCAAAGAAGCTTCTAAATGCTGCAGCTTGATCAGAGGAAACTCAGATTGAGGGTGGATTTTATACACACAGAAAATGTCATTGAAGAAGTAAAAAGAGCAGTTATTTAGGACAGCATCTAGAGCATCTCTGGGAGAATCGCTTTTTATGCCCGCCGTCGCCTCGTCCCAGACACAGACTGACAGCACGGCCCTGAAAGCCACTCACCAACCCGTCACCCCCCTTTGACTCACCCTCCAGACCCGGAGCCACCCAGAGACCTGGCTCACCGTGCGAACCCGGGATCCTGCTGTTAAGCTCCCCCCGACCGGCCACCGGAGTGAAAGAGCCAGCCCGCAGAAAGCCACTCACCAACCCGTCTCACCGCCCCGCTGCTCAGCAACTCACCTTTGACTCACCATCCAGACCCGGAGCCACCCAAAGACCCGGCTCACCATGCGAACCCGGGGACCCGCTGTTAAGCCCCCCCCCCCCACCAGCCACCGGAGTTAAAGAGCCAGCCCGCGGAGCTGGAGGACCGGGGCCCTGGTACCCTAAACACCCAGACACTCTCGGTAACATGGACAGCACTCATGGACAGCACTCTGTCAGGTGCCACCACCACAATGTCAGACCACAATAACAGCAGAAGTGGGTTCCATGGTGTAATGGTTAACATCAGCATGAGTCTTTGAGAGCAGCCAGGAGAAAACCTGCAGTATCCATCTTACTGTCAAGAATTGTAGCAGAGTTTTTTACAGGATTTTATTTTTATGCCCGCCATTTTCAAAGCATGTCTGTTTCAGTAGTGTAGTGGTTATCACGTTCGCCTCACACGCGAAAGGTCCCCTGTTCGAAACTGGGCGGAAACATGTATGACATTGCAATAACATTATTTGGACATGGAAAACCACTCCAGTCCTCTTCTTGGTGCACAGGACAGGAAGGCCGACCATCTCTTTCTCGCATTGGGTCTCATGCAGAAATTGGCTTTTGGTCAGTTGTGGAACTGCAACAAAATTAGTCATTCTCCATTAACGTACACTAGCTCCACCACCAGACCCCAGCAGCAGAGGTTCCGAGAGGGGGTCCCCGGAGGTGCGGGGAACCCCGGACCAGCTGGACCAGAGCCTCGCGGCAAACCGAGCCGAGACTCACGGGGCTTCACCTGCATTCCCGTCGCGCTGAGACCGCGGAGAGCCGAGAATCGAGGACCGATATAAAAGATTAAAAAGAGATGGACACTGACTTTCCAATGACATTGGTACACAGTTATTAAGTTCCTGCAATCAGGAAGTTCTTTTGGCACAAAGCTGTCCTCGTTAGTATAGTGGACAGTATCTCTGCCTGTCACGCAGAAGACCGGGGTTCGATTCCCCGACGGGGAGACTTCTTGTTTCGTACGATGATACCTACATGATTGAGTCAAGTAAACAATGGTCATTAAGAAAATAGACTAGCAGTTGCTGTCTGCCTGCCAAAGAAGCTTCTAAATGCTGCAGCTTGATCAGAGGAAACTCTGATTGAGGGTGGATTTTATACACACAGAAAATGTCATTGAAGAAGTAAAAAGAGCAGTTATTTAGGACAGCATCTAGAGCATCTCTGGGAGAATCGCTTTTTATGCCCGCCGTCGCCTCGTCCCAGACACAGACTGACAGCACGGCCCTGAAAGCCACTCACCAACCCGTCTCACCGCCCCGCTGCTCAGAAACTCACCTTTGACTCACCGTCCAGACCCGGAGCCATCCAAAGACCCGGCTCACCGTGCGAACCCGGGGACCCGCTGTTAAGCTCCCCCCCGACCAGCCACCGGAGTGAAAGAGCCAGCCCGCAGAAAGCCACTCACCAACCCGGCTCACCGCCCCGCTGCTCAGCAACTCACCTTTGACTCACCCTCCAGACCCGGAGCCACCCAGAGACCCGGCTCACCGTGCGAACCCGGGGTCCCGCTGTTAAGCTCCCCCCGACCGGCCACCGGAGTGAAAGAGCCAGCCCGCAGAAAGCCACTCACCAACCCGTCTCACCGCCCCGCTGCTCAGCAACTCACCTTTGACTCACCATCCAGACCCGGAGCCACCCAAAGACCCGGCTCACCGTGCGAACCCGGGGACCCGCTGTTAAGCCCCCCCCCCCACCAGCCACCGGAGTGAAAGAGCCAGCCCGCGGAGCTGGAGGACCGGGGCCCTGGTACCCTAAACACCCAGACGCTCTCGGTACCATGGACAGCACTCATGGACAGCACTCTGTCAGGTACCACCACCACAATGTCAGACCACAATAACAGCAGAAGTGGGTTCCATGGTGTAATGGTTAACATCAGCATGAGTCTTTGAGAGCAGCCAGGAGAAAACCTGCAGTATCCATCTTACTGTCAAGAATTGTAGCAGAGTTTTTTACAGGATTTTATTTTTATGCCCGCCATTTTCAAAGCATGTCTGTTTCCGTAGTGTAGTGGTTATCACGTTCGCCTCACACGCGAAAGGTCCCCTGTTCGAAACTGGGCGGAAACATGTATGACTTTTCAATAACATTATTTGGACTTGGAAAACCACTCCAGTCCTCTTCTTGGTGCTCAGGACAGGAAGGCCGACCATCTCTTTCTCGCATTGGGTCTCATGCAGAAATTAATTTTGTTGCAGTTCCACAACTGACCAAAAGCCAGTCATTCTCCATTAACGTACACTAGCTCCACCACCAGACCCCAGCAGCAGAGGTTCCGAGAGGGGGTCCCCGGAGGTGCGGGGAACCCCGGACCAGCTGGACCAGAGCCTCGCGGCAAACCGAGCCGAGACTCGCGGGGATTCACCTGCATTCCCGTCGCGCTGAGACCGCGGAGAGCCGAGAATCGAGGACCGATATAAAAGATTAAAAGGAGATGGACACTGACTTTCCAATGACATTGGTACACAGTTATTAAGTTCCTGCAATCAGGAAGTTCTTTTGGCACAAAGCTGTCCTCGTTAGTATAGTGGACAGTATCTCTGCCTGTCACGCAGAAGACCGGGGTTCGATTCCCCGACGGGGAGACTTATTGTTTCGTACGATGATACCTACATGATTGAGTCAAGTAAACAATGGTTAAGAAAATAGACTAGCAGTTACTGTCTGCCTGCCAAAGAAGCTTCTAAATGCTGCAGCTTGATCAGAGGAAACTCTGATTGAGGGTGGATTTAATACACACAGAAAATGTCATTGAAGAAGTAAAAAGAGCAGTTATTTAGGACAGCATCTAGAGCATCTCTGGGAGAATCGCTTTTTATGCCCGCCGTCGCCTCGTCCCAGACACAGACTGACAGCACGGCCCTGAAAGCAACTCACCAACCCGTCTCACCGCCCCGCTGCTCAGAAACTCACCTTTGACTCACCGTCCAGACCCGGAGCCATCCAAAGACGCGGCTCACCGTGCGAACCCGGGGACCCGCTATTAAGCTCCCCCCCGACCAGCCACCGGAGTGAAAGAGCCAGCCCGCAGAAAGCCACTCACCAACCCGGCTCACCGCCCCGCTGCTCAGCAACTCACCTTTGACTCACCCTCCAGACCCGGAGCCACCCAGAGACCCGGCTCACCGTGCGAACCCGGGGTCCCGCTGTTAAGCTCCCCCCGACCGGCCACCGGAGTGAAAGAGCCAGCCCGCAGAAAGCCACTCACCAACCCGTCTCACTGCCCCGCTGCTCAGCAACTCACCTTTGACTCACCATCCAGACCCGGAGCCACCCAAAGGCCTGGCTCACCGTGCGAACCCGGGGACCCGCTATTAAGCCCCCCCCTCACCAGCCACCGGAGTGAAAGAGCCAGCCCGCGGAGCTGGAGGACCGGGGCCCTGGTACCCTAAACACCCAGACGCTCTCGGTACCATGGACAGCACTCATGGACAGCACTTTGTCAGGTGCCACCACCACAATGTCAGACCACAATAACAGCAGAAGTGGGTTCCATGGTGTAATGGTTAACATCAGCATGAGTCTTTGAGAGCAGCCAGGAGAAAACCTACAGTATCCATCTTACTGTCAAGAATTGTAGCAGAGTTTTTTACAGGATTTTATTTTTATGCCCGCCATTTTCAAAGCATGTCTGTTTCCGTAGTGTAGTGGTTATCACGTTCGCCTCACACGCGAAAGGTCCCCTGTTCGAAACTGGGCGGAAACATGTATGACTTTGCAATAACATTATTTGGACTTGGAAAACCACTCCAGTCCTCTTCTTGGTGCACAGGACAGGAAGGCCGACCATCTCTTTCTCGCATTGGGTCTCATGCAGAAATTAATTTTGTTGCAGTTCCACAACTGACCAAAAGCCAGTCATTCTCCATTAACGTACCCTAGCTCCACCACCAGACCCCAGCAGCAGAGGTTCCGAGAGGGGGTCCCCGGAGGTGGGGGGAACCCCGGACCAGCTGGACCAGAGCCTCGCGGCAAACCGAGCCGAGACTCGCGGGGCTTCACCTGCATTCCCGTCGCGGAGAGCCGAGAATCGAGGACCGATATAAAAGATTAAAAAGAGATGGACACTGACTTTCCAATGACATTGGTACACAGTTATTAAGTTCCTGCAATCAGGAAGTTCTTTTGGCACAAGGCTGTCCTCGTTAGTATAGTGGACAGTATCTCTGCCTGTCACGCAGAAGACCGGGGTTCGATTCCCCGACGGGGAGACTTCTTGTTTCGTACGATGATACCTACATGATTGAGTCAAGTAAACAATGGTCATTAAGAAAATAGACTAGCAGTTGCTGTCTGCCTGCCAAAGAAGCTTCTAAATGCTGCAGCTTGATCAGAGGAAACTCTGATTGAGGGTGGATTTTATACACACAGAAAATGTCATTGAAGAAGTAAAAAGAGCAGTTATTTAGGACAGCATCTAGAGCATCTCTGGGAGAATCGCTTTTTATGCCCGCCGTCGCCTCGTCCCAGACACAGACTGACAGCACGGCCCTGAAAGCCACTCACCAACCCGTCTCACCGCCCCGCTGCTCAGAAACTCACCTTTGACTCACCGTCCAGACCCGGAGCCATCCAAAGACCTGGCTCACCGTGCGAACCCGGGGACCCGCTGTTAAGCTCCCCCCCGACCAGCCACCGGAGTGAAAGAGCCAGCCCGCAGAAAGCCACTCACCAACCCGGCTCACCGCCCCGCTGCTCAGCAACTCACCTTTGACTCACCCTCCAGACCCGGAGCCACCCAGAGACCCGGCTCACCGTGCGAACCCGGGGTCCCGCTGTTAAGCTCCCCCCGACCGGCCACCGGAGTGAAAGAGCCAGCCCGCAGAAAGCCACTCACCAACCCGTCTCACCGCCCCGCTGCTCAGCAACTCACCTTTGACTCACCATCCAGACCCGGAGCCACCCAAAGACCCGGCTCACCGTGCGAACCCGGGGACCCGCTGTTAAGCCCCCCCCCCCACCAGCCACCGGAGTGAAAGAGCCAGCCCGCGGAGCTGGAGGACCGGGGCCCTGGTACCCTAAACACCCAGACGCTCTCGGTACCATGGACAGCACTCATGGACAGTACTCTGTCAGGTGCCACCACCACAATGTCAGACCACAATAACAGCAGAAGTGGGTTCCATGGTGTAATGGTTAACATCAGCATGAGTCTTTGAGAGCAGCCAGGAGAAAACCTACAGTATCCATCTTACTGTCAAGAATTGTAGCAGAGTTTTTTACAGGATTTTATTTTTATGCCCGCCATTTTCAAAGCATGTCTGTTTCCGTAGTGTAGTGGTTATCACGTTCGCCTCACACGCGAAAGGTCCCCTGTTCGAAACTGGGCGGAAACATGTATGACTTTGCAATAACACTATTTGGACTTGGAAAACCACTCCAGTCCTCTTCTTGGTGCACAGGACAGGAAGGCCGACCATCTCTTTCTCGCATTGGGTCTCATGCAGAAATTAATTTTGTTGCAGTTCCACAACTGACCAAAAGCCAGTCATTCTCCATTAACGTACCCTAGCTCCACCACCAGACCCCAGCAGCAGAGGTTCCGAGAGGGGGTCCCCGGAGGTGGGGGGAACCCCGGACCAGCTGGACCAGAGCCTCGCGGCAAACCGAGCCGAGACTCGCGGGGCTTCACCTGCATTCCCTTCGCGGAGAGCCGAGAATCGAGGACCGATATAAAAGATTAAAAAGAGATGGACACTGACTTTCCAATGACATTGGTACACAGTTATTAAGTTCCTGCAATCAGGAAGTTCTTTTGGCACAAGGCTGTCCTCGTTAGTATAGTGGACAGTATCTCTGCCTGTCACGCAGAAGACCGGGGTTCGATTCCCCGACGGGGAGACTTCTTGTTTCGTACGATGATACCTACATGATTGAGTCAAGTAAACAATGGTCATTAAGAAAATAGACTAGCAGTTGCTGTCTGCCTGCCAAAGAAGCTTCTAAATGCTGCAGCTTGATCAGAGTAAACTCTGATTGAGGGTGGATTTTATACACACAGAAAATGTCATTGAAGAAGTAAAAAGAGCAGTTATTTAGGACAGCATCTAGAGCATCTCTGGGAGAATCGCTTTTTATGCCCGCCGTCGCCTCGTCCCAGACACAGACTGACAGCACGGCCCTGAAAGCCACTCACCAACCCGTCTCACCGCCCCGCTGCTCAGAAACTCACCTTTGACTCACCGTCCAGACCCGGAGCCATCCAAAGACCTGGCTCACCGTGCGAACCCGGGGACCCGCTGTTAAGCTCCCCCCCGACCAGCCACCGGAGTGAAAGAGCCAGCCCGCAGAAAGCCACTCACCAACCCGGCTCACCGCCCCGCTGCTCAGCAACTCACCTTTGACTCACCCTCCAGACCCGGAGCCACCCAGAGACCCGGCTCACCGTGCGAACCCGGGGTCCCGCTGTTAAGCTCCCCCCGACCGGCCACCGGAGTGAAAGAGCCAGCCCGCAGAAAGCCACTCACCAACCCGTCTCACCGCCCCGCTGCTCAGCAACTCACCTTTGACTCACCATCCAGACCCGGAGCCACCCAAAGACCCGGCTCACCGTGCGAACCCGGGGACCCGCTGTTAAGCCCCCCCCCCCACCAGCCACCGGAGTGAAAGAGCCAGCCCGCGGAGCTGGAGGACCGGGGCCCTGGTACCCTAAACACCCAGACGCTCTCGGTACCATGGACAGCACTCATGGACAGCACTCTGTCAGGTACCACCACCACAATGTCAGACCACAATAACAGCAGAAGTGGGTTCCATGGTGTAATGGTTAACATCAGCATGAGTCTTTGAGAGCAGCCAGGAGAAAACCTGCAGTATCCATCTTACTGTCAAGAATTGTAGCAGAGTTTTTTACAGGATTTTATTTTTATGCCCGCCATTTTCAAAGCATGTCTGTTTCCGTAGTGTAGTGGTTATCACGTTCGCCTCACACGCGAAAGGTCCCCTGTTCGAAACTGGGCGGAAACATGTATGACTTTTCAATAACATTATTTGGACTTGGAAAACCACTCCAGTCCTCTTCTTGGTGCACAGGACAGGAAGGCCGACCATCTCTTTCTCGCATTGGGTCTCATGCAGAAATTACTTTTGTTGCAGTTCCACAACTGACCAAAAGCCAGTCATTCTCCATTAACGTACACTAGCTCCACCACCACACCCCAGCAGCAGAGGTTCCGAGAGGGGGTCCCCGGAGGTGCGGGGAACCCCGGACCAGCTGGACCAGAGCCTCGCGGCAAACCGAGCCGAGACTCGCGGGGATTCACCTGCATTCCCGTCGCGCTGAGACCGCGGAGAGCCGAGAATCGAGGACCGATATAAAAGATTAAAAGGAGATGGACACTGACTTTCCAATGACATTGGTACACAGTTATTAAGTTCCTGCAATCAGGAAGTTCTTTTGGCACAAAGCTGTCCTCGTTAGTATAGTGGACAGTATCTCTGCCTGTCACGCAGAAGACCGGGGTTCGATTCCCCGACGGGGAGACTTATTGTTTCGTACGATGATACCTACATGATTGAGTCAAGTAAACAATGGTCATTAAGAAAATAGACTAGCAGTTGCTGTCTGCCTGCCAAAGAAGCTTCTAAATGCTGCAGTTTGATCAGAGGAAACTCTGATTGAGGGTGGATTTTATACACACAGAAAATGTCATTGAAGAAGTAAAAAGAGCAGTTATTTAGGACAGCATCTAGAGCATCTCTGGGAGAATCGCTTTTTATGCCCGCCGTCGCCTCGTCCCAGACACAGACTGACAGCACGGCCCTGAAAGCCACTCACCAACCCGTCACCCCCCTTTGACTCACCCTCCAGACCCGGAGCCACCCAGAGACCCGGCTCACCGTGCGAACCCGGGATCCCGCTGTTAAGCTCCCCCCGACCGGCCACCGGAGTGAAAGAGCCAGCCCGCAGAAAGCCACTCACCAACCCGTCTCACCGCCCCGCTGCTCAGCAACTCACCTTTGACTCACCATCCAGACCCGGAGCCACCCAAAGACCCGGCTCACCATGCGAACCCGGGGACCCGCTGTTAAGCCCCCCCCCCCCCCCCCCCCACCAGCCACCGGAGTTAAAGAGCCAGCCCGCGGAGCTGGAGGACCGGGGCCCTGGTACCCTAAACACCCAGACACTCTCGGTAACATGGACAGCACTCATGGACAGCACTCTGTCAGGTGCCACCACCACAATGTCAGACCACAATAACAGCAGAAGTGGGTTCCATGGTGTAATGGTTAACATCAGCATGAGTCTTTGAGAGCAGCCAGGAGAAAACCTGCAGTATCCATCTTACTGTCAAGAATTGTAGCAGAGTTTTTTACAGGATTTTATTTTTATGCCCGCCATTTTCAAAGCATGTCTGTTTCCGTAGTGTAGTGGTTATCACGTTCGCCTCACACGCGAAAGGTCCCCTGTTCGAAACTGGGCGGAAACATGTATGACTTTGCAATAACATTATTTGGACTTGGAAAACCACTCCAGTCCTCTTCTTGGTGCACAGGACAGGAAGGCCGACCATCTCTTTCTCGCATTGGGTCTCATGCAGAAATTAATTTTGTTGCAGTTCCACAACTGACCAAAAGCCAGTCATTCTCCATTAACGTACACTAGCTCCACCACCAGACCCCAGCAGCAGAGGTTCCGAGAGGGGGTCCCCGGAGGTGGGGGGAACCCCGGACCAGCTGGACCAGAGCCTCGCGGCAAACCGAGCCGAGACTCTCGGGGCTTCACCTGCATTCCCGTCGCGCTGAGACCGCGGAGAGCCGAGAATCGAGGACCGATATAAAAGATTAAAAAGAGATGGACACTGACTTTCCAATGACATTGGTACACAGTTATTAAGTTGCTGCAATCAGGAAGTTATTTTGGCACAAAGCTGTCCTCGTTAGTATAGTGGACAGTATCTCTGCCTGTCACGCAGAAGACCGGGGTTCGATTCCCCGACGGGGAGACTTCTTGTTTCGTACGATGATACCTACATGATTGAGTCAAGTAAACAATGGTCATTAAGAAAATAGACTAGCAGTTGCTGTCTGCCTGCCAAAGAAGCTTCTAAATGCTGCAGCTTGATCAGAGGAAACTCTGATTGAGGGTGGATTTTATACACACAGAAAATGTCATTGAAGAAGTAAAAAGAGCAGTTATTTAGGACAGCATCTAGAGCATCTCTGGGAGAATCGCATTTTATGCCCGCCGTCGCCTCGTCCCAGACACAGACTGACAGCACGGCCCTGAAAGCCACTCACCAACCCGTCACCCCCCTTTGACTCACCGTCCAGACCCGGAGCCACCCAGAGACCCGGCTCACCGTGCGAACCCGGGGTCCCGCTGTTAAGCTCCCCCCGACCGGCCACCGGAGTGAAAGAGCCAGCCCGCAGAAAGCCACTCACCAACCCGTCTCACCGCCCCGCTGCTCAGCAACTCACCTTTGACTCACCATCCAGACCCGGAGCCACCCAAAGACCCGGCTCACCGTGCGAACCCGGGGACCCGCTGTTAAGCCCCCCCCCCACCAGCCACTGGAGTGAAAGAGCCAGCCCGCGGAGCTGGAGGACCAGGGCCCTGGTACCCTAAACACCCAGACGCTCTCGGTACCATGGACAGCACTCATGGACAGCACTCTGTCAGGTGCCACCACCACAATGTCAGACCACAATAACAGCAGAAGTGGGTTCCATGGTGTAATGGTTAACATCAGCATGAGTCTTTGAGAGCAGCCAGGAGAAAACCTGCAGTATCCATCTTACTGTCAAGAATTGTAGCAGAGTTTTTTACAGGATTTTATTTTTATGCCCGCCATTTTCAAAGCATGTCTGTTTCCGTAGTGTAGTGGTTATCACATTCGCCTCACACGCGAAAGGTCCCCTGTTCGAAACTGGGCGGAAACATGTATGACTTTGCAATAACATTATTTGGACTTGGAAAACCACTCCAGTCCTCTTCTTGGTGCACAGGACAGGAAGGCCGACCATCTCTTTCTCGCATTGGGTCTCATGCAGAAATTAATTTTGTTGCAGTTCCACAACTGACCAAAAGCCAGTCATTCTCCATTAACGTACACTAGCTCCACCACCAGACCCCAGCAGCAGAGGTTCCGAGAGGGGGTCCCCGGAGGTGGGGGGAACCCCGGACCAGCTGGACCAGAGCCTCGCGGCAAACCGAGCCGAGACTCTCGGGGCTTCACCTGCATTCCCGTCGCGCTGAGACCGCGGAGAGCCGAGAATCGAGGACCGATATAAAAGATTAAAAAGAGATGGACACTGACTTTCCAATGACATTGGTACACAGTTATTAAGTTGCTGCAATCAGGAAGTTATTTTGGCACAAAGCTGTCCTCGTTAGTATAGTGGACAGTATCTCTGCCTGTCACGCAGAAGACCGGGGTTCGATTCCCCGACCGGGAGACTTCTTGTTTCGTACGATGATACCTACATGATTGAGTCAAGTAAACAATGGTCATTAAGAAAATAGACTAGCAGTTGCTGTCTGCCTGCCAATGAAGCTTCTAAATGCTGCAGCTTGATCAGAGGAAACTCTGATTGAGGGTGGATTTTATACACACAGAAAATGTCATTGAAGAAGTAAAAAGAGCAGTTATTTAGGACAGCATCTAGAGCATCTCTGGGAGAATCGCTTTTTATGCCCGCCATCGCCTCGTCCCAGACACAGACTGACAGCACGGCCCTGAAAGCCACTCACCAACCCGTCACCCCCCTTTGACTCACCCTCCAGACCCGGAGCCACCCAGAGACCCGGCTCACCGTGCGAACCCGGGGTCCCGCTGTTAAGCTCCCCCCGACCGGCCACCGGAGTGAAAGAGCCAGCCCGCAGAAAGCCACTCACCAACCCGTCTCACCGCCCCGCTGCTCAGCAACTCACCTTTGACTCACCATCCAGACCCGGAGCCACCCAAAGACCCGGCTCACCGTGCGAACCCGGGGACCCGCTGTTAAGCCCCCCCCTCACCAGCCACCGGAGTGAAAGAGCCAGCCCGCGGAGCTGGAGGACCGGGGCCCTGGTACCCTAAACACCCAGACGCTCTCGGTACCATGGACAGCACTCATGGACAGCACTCTGTCAGGTACCACCACCACAATGTCAGACCACAATAACAGCAGAAGTGGGTTCCATGGTGTAATGGTTAACATCAGCATGAGTCTTTGAGAGCAGCCAGGAGAAAACCTGCAGTATCCATCTTACTGTCAAGAATTGTAGCAGAGTTTTTTACAGAATTTTATTTTTATGCCCGCCATTTTCAAAGCATGTCTGTTTCCGTAGTGTAGTGGTTATCACGTTCGCCTCACACGCGAAAGGTCCCCTGTTCGAAACTGGGCGGAAACATGTATGACTTTGCAATAACATTATTTGGACTTGGAAAACCACTCCAGTCCTCTTCTTGGTGCACAGGACAGGAAGGCCGACCATCTCTTTCTCGCATTGGGTCTCATGCAGAAATTAATTTTGTTGCAGTTCCACAACTGACCAAAAGCCAGTCATTCTCCATTAACGTACACTAGCTCCACCACCAGACCCCAGCAGCAGAGGTTCCGAGAGGGGGTCCCCGGAGGTGGGGGGAACCCCGGACCAGCTGGACCAGAGCCTCGCGGCAAACCGAGCCGAGACTCACGGGGCTTCACCTGCATTCCCGTCGCGCTGAGACCGCGGAGAGCCGAGAATCGAGGACCGATATAAAAGATTAAAAAGAGATGGATACTGACTTTCCAATGACATTGGTACACAGTTATTAAGTTCCTGCAATCAGGAAGTTCTTTTGGCACAAAGCTGTCCTCGTTAGTATAGTGGACAGTATCTCTGCCTGTCACGCAGAAGACCGGGGTTCGATTCCCCGACGGGGAGACTTCTTGTTTAGTACGATGATACCTACATGATTGAGTCAAGTAAACAATGGTCATTAAGAAAATAGACTAGCAGTTGCTGTCTGCCTGCCAAAGAAGTTTCTAAATGCTGCAGCTTGATCAGAGGAAACTCTGATTGAGGGTGGATTTTATACACACAGAAAATGTCATTGAAGAAGTAAAAAGAGCAGTTATTTAGGACAGCATCTAGAGCATCTCTGGGAGAATCGCTTTTTATGCCCGCCGTCGCCTCGTCCCAGACACAGACTGACAGCACGGCCCTGAAAGCCACTCACCAACCCGTCTCACCGCCCCGCTGCTCAGCAACTCACCTTTGACTCACCGTCCAGACCCGGAGCCACCCAAAGACCCGGCTCACCGTGCGAACCCGGGGACCCGCTGTTAAGCTCCCCCCCGACCAGCCACCGGAGTGAAAGAGCCAGCCCGCAGAAAGCCACTCACCAACCCGGCTCACCGCCCCGCTGCTCAGCAACTCACCTTTGACTCACCCTCCAGACCCGGAGCCACCCAGAGACCCGGCTCACCGTGCGAACCCGGGGTCCCGCTGTTAAGCTCCCCCCGACCGGCCACCGGAGTGAAAGAGCCAGCCCGCAGAAAGCCACTCACCAACCCGTCTCACCGCCCCGCTGCTCAGCAACTCACCTTTGACTCACCATCCAGACCCGGAGCCACCCAAAGACCCGGCTCACCGTGCGAACCCGGGGACCCGCTGTTAAGCCCCCCCCTCACCAGCCACCGGAGTGAAAGAGCCAGCCCGCGGAGCTGGAGGACCGGGGCCCTGGTACCCTAAACACCCAGACGCTCTCGGTACCATGGACAGCACTCATGGACAGCACTCTGTCAGGTGCCACCACCACAATGTCAGACCACAATAACAGCAGAAGTGGGTTCCATGGTGTAATGGTTAACATCAGCATGAGTCTTTGAGAGCAGCCAGGAGAAAACCTGCAGTATCCATCTTACTGTGAAGAATTGTAGCAGAGTTTTTTACAGGATTTTATTTTTATGCCCGCCATATTTAAAGCATATCTGTTTCCGTAGTGTAGTGGTTATCACGTTCGCCTCACACGCGAAAGGTCCCCTGTTCGAAATTGGGCGGAAACATGTATGACTTTGCAATAACATTATTTGGACTTGGAAAACCACTCCAGTCCTCTTCTTGGTGCACAGGACAGGAAGGCCCACCATCTCTTTCTCGCATTGGGTCTCATGCAGAAATTAATTTTGTTGCAGTTCCACAACTGACCAAAAGCCAGTCATTCTCCATTAACGTACACTAGCTCCACCACCAGACCCCAGCAGCAGAGGTTCCGAGAGGGGGTCCCCGGAGGTGGGGGGAACCCCGGACCAGCTGGACCAGAGCCTCGCGGCAAACCGAGCCGAGACTCGCGGGGCTTCACCTGCATTCCCGTCGCGCTGAGACCGCAGAGAGCCGAGAATCGAGGACCGATATAAAAGATTAAAAAGAGATGGACACTGACTTTCCAATGACATTGGTACACAGTTATTAAGTTGCTGCAATCAGGAAGTTATTTTGGCACAAAGCTGTCCTCGTTAGTATAGTGGACAGTATCTCTGCCTGTCACGCAGAAGACCGGGGTTCGATTCACCGACGGGGAGACTTCTTGTTTCGTACGATGATACCTACATGATTGAGTCAAGTAAACAATGGTCATTAAGAAAATAGACTAGCAGTTGCTGTCTGCCTGCCAAAGAAGCTTCTAAATGCTGCAGCTTGATCAGAGGAAACTCTGATTGAGGGTGGATTTTATACACACAGAAAATGTCATTGAAGAAGTAAAAAGAGCAGTTATTTAGGACAGCATCTAGAGCATCTCTGGGAGAATCGCTTTTTATGCCCGCCGTCGCCTCGTCCCAGACACAGACTGACAGCACGGCCCTGAAAGCCACTCACCAACCCGTCTCACCGTCCCGCTGCTCAGAAACTCACCTTTGACTCACCGTCCAGACCCGGAGCCATCCAAAGACCCGGCTCACCGTGCGAACCCGGGGACCCGCTGTTAAGCTCCCCCCCGACCATCCACCGGAGTGAAAGAGCCAGCCCGCAAAAAGCCACTCACCAACCCGGCTCACCGCCCCGCTGCTCAGCAACTCACCTTTGACTCACCCTCCAGACCCGGAGCCACCCAGAGACCCGGCTCACCGTGCGAACCCGGGGTCCCGCTGTTAAGCTCCCCCGACCGGCCACCGGAGTGAAAGAGCCAGCCTGCAGAAAGCCACTCACCAACCCGTCTCACCGCCCTGCTGCTCAGCAACTCACCTTTGACTCACCATCCAGACCCGGAGCCACCCAAAGACCCGGCTCACCGTGCGAACCCGGGGACCCGCTGTTAAGCCCCCCCCTCACCAGCCACCGGAGTGAAAGAGCCAGCCCGCGGAGCTGGAGGACCGGGGCCCTGGTACCCTAAACACCCAGACGCTCTCGGTACCATGGACAGCACTCATGGACAGCACTCTGTCAGGTGCCACCACCACAATGTCAGACCACAATAACAGCAGAAGTGGGTTCCATGGTGTAATGGTTAACATCAGCATGAGTCTTTGAGAGCAGCCAGGAGAAAACCTGCAGTATCCATCTTACTGTCAAGAATTGTAGCAGAGTTTTTTACAGGATTTTATTTTTATGCCCGCCCTTTTCAAAGCATGTCTGTTTCCGTAGTGTAGTGGTTATCACGTTCGCCTCACACGCGAAAGGTCCCCCGTTCGAAACTGGGCGGAAACATGTGTGACTTTGCAATAACATTATTTGGACTTGGAAAACCACTCCAGTCCTCTTCTTGGTGCACAGCACAGGAAGGCCGACCATCTCTTTCTCGCATTGGGTCTCATGCAGAAATTAATTTTGTTGCAGTTCCACAACTGACCAAAAGCCAGTCATTCTCCATTAACGTACACTAGCTCCACCACCAGACCCCAGCAGCAGAGGTTCCGAGAGGGGGTCCCCGGAGGTGGGGGGAACCCCGGACCAGCTGGACCAGAGCCTCGCGGCAAACCGAGCCGAGACTCTCGGGGCTTCACCTGCATTCCCGTCGCGCTGAGACCGCGGAGAGCCGAGAATCGAGGACCGATATAAAAGATTAAAAAGAGATGGACACTGACTTTCCAATGACATTGGTACACAGTTATTAAGTTGCTGCAATCAGGAAGTTATTTTGGCACAAAGCTGTCCTCGTTAGTATAGTGGACAGTATCTCTGCCTGTCACGCAGAAGACCGGGGTTCGATTCCCCGACGGGGAGACTTCTTGTTTCGTACGATGATACCTACATGATTGAGTCAAGTAAACAATGGTCATTAAGAAAATAGACTAGCAGTTGCTGTCTGCCTGCCAAAGAAGCTTCTAAATGCTGCAGCTTGATCAGAGGAAACTCTGATTGAGGGTGGATTTTATACACACAGAAAATGTCATTGAAGAAGTAAAAAGAGCAGTTATTTAGGACAGCATCTAGAGCATCTCTGGGAGAATCGCTTTTTATGCCCGCCGTCGCCTCGTCCCAGACACAGACTGACAGCACGGCCCTGAAAGCCACTCACCAACCCGTCTCACCGCCCCGCTGCTCAGAAACTCACCTTTGACTCACCGTCCAAACCCGGAGCCATCCAAAGACCCGGCTCACCGTGCGAACCCGGGGACCCGCTGTTAAGCTCCCCCCCTACCAGCCACCGGAGTGAAAGAGCCAGCCCGCAGAAAGCCCTTCACCAACCCGGCTCACCGCCCCGCTGCTCAGCAACTCACCTTTGACTCACCCTCCAGACCCGGAGCCACCCAGAGACCCGGCTCACCGTGCGAACCCGGGGTCCCGCTGTTAAGCTCCCCCCGACCGGCCACCGGAGTGAAAGAGCCAGCCCGCAGAAAGCCACTCACCAACCCGTCTCACCGCCCCGCTGCTCAGCAACTCACCTTTGACTCACCATCCAGACCCGGAGCCACCCAAAGACCTGGCTCACCGTGCGAACCCGGGGACCCGCTATTAAGCCCCCCCCTCACCAGCCACCGGAGTGAAAGAGCCAGCCCGCGGAGCTGGAGGACCGGGGCCCTGGTACCCTAAACACCCAGACACTCTCGGTACCATGGACAGCACTCATGGACAGCACTCTGTCAGGTACCACCACCACAATGTCAGACCACAATAACAGCAGAAGTGGGTTCCATGGTGTAATGGTTAACATCAGCATGACTCTTTGAGAGCAGCCAGGAGAAAACCTGCAGTAGCCATCTTACTGTCAAGAATTGTAGCAGAGTTTTTTACAGGATTTTATTTTTATGCCCGCCATTTTCAAAGCAACCCGGGGTCCCGCTGTTAAGCTCCCCCCGACCGGCCACCGCAGTGAAAGAGCAAGCCCGCAGAAAGCCACTCACCAATCCGTCTCACCGCCCCGCTGCTCAGCAACTCACCTTTGACTCACCATCCAGACCCGGAGCCACCCAAAGACCCGGCTCACCGTGCGAACCCGGGGACCCGCTGTTAAGCCCCCCCCCCACCAGCCACCGGAGTGAAAGAGCCAGCCCGCGGAGCTGGAGGACCGGGGCCCTGGTACCCTAAACACCCAGACGCTCTCGGTACCATGGACAGCACTCATGGACAGCACTCTGTCAGGTACCACCACCACAATGTCAGACCACAATAACAGCAGAAGTGGGTTCCATGGTGTAATGGTTAACATCAGCATGAGTCTTTGAGAGCAGCCAGGAGAAAACCTGCAGTAGCCATCTTACTGTCAAGAATTGTAGCAGAGTTTTTTACAGGATTTTATTTTTATGCCCGCCATTTTCAAAGCATGTCTGTTTCCGTAGTGTAGTGGTTATCACGTTCGCCTCACACGCGAAAGGTCCCCTGTTCGAAACTGGGCGGAAACATGTATGACTTTGCAATAACATTATTTGGACTTGGAAAACCACTCCAGTCCTCTTCTTGGTGCACAGGACAGGAAGGCCGACCATCTCTTTCTCGCATTGGGTCTCATGCAGAAATTAATTTTGTTGCAGTTCCACAACTGACCAAAAGCCAGTCATTCTCCATTAACGTACACTAGCTCCACCACCAGACCCCAGCAGCAGAGGTTCCGAGAGGGAGTCCCCGGAGGTGCGGGGAACCCCGGACCAGCTGGACCAGAGCCTCGCGGCAAACTGAGCCGAGACTCGCGGGGATTCACCGGCATTCCCGTCGCGCTGAGACCGCGGAGAGCCGAGAATCGAGGACCGATATAAAAGATTAAAAAGAGATGGACACTGACTTTCCAATGACATTGGTACACAGTTATTAAGTTCCTGCAATCAGGAAGTTCTTTTGGCACAAAGCTGTCCTCGTTAGTATAGTGGACAGTATCTCTGCCTGTCACGCAGAAGACCGGGGTTCGATTCCCCGACGGGGAGACTTCTTGTTTCGTACGATGATACCTACATGATTGAGTCAAGTAAACAATGGTCATTAAGAAAATAGACTAGCAGTTGCTGTCTGCCTGCCAAAGAAGCTTCTAAATGCTGCAGCTTGATCAGAGGAAACTCTGATTGAGGGTGGATTTTATACACACAGAAAATGTCATTGAAGAAGTAAAAAGAGCAGTTATTTAGGACAGCATCTAGAGCATCTCTGGGAGAATCGCTTTTTATGCCCGCCGTCGCCTCGTCCCAGACACAGACTGACAGCACGGCCCTGAAAGCCACTCACTAACCCGTCTCACCGCCCCGCTGCTCAGAAACTCACCTTTGACTCACCGTCCAGACCCGGAGCCATCCAAACACCCGGCTCACCGTGCGAACCCGGGGACCCGCTGTTAAGCTCCCCCCCGACCAGCCACCGGAGTGAAAGAGCCAGCCCGCAGAAAGCCACTCACCAACCCGGCTCACCGCCCCGCTGCTCAGCAACTCACCTTTGACTCACCATCCAGACCCGGAGCCACCCAGAGACCCGGCTCACCGTGCGAACCCGGGGTCCCGCTGTTAAGCTCCCCCCGACCGGCCACCGCAGTGAAAGAGCCAGCCCGCAGAAAGCCACTCACCAATCCGTCTCACCGCCCCGCTGCTCAGCAACTCACCTTTGACTCACCATCCAGACCCGGAGCCACCCAAAGACCCGGCTCACCGTGCGAACCCGGGGACCCGCTGTTAAGCCCCCCCCCCCACCAGCCACCGGAGTGAAAGAGCCAGCCCGCGGAGCTGGAGGACCAGGGCCCTGGTACCCTAAACACCCAGACGCTCTCGGTACCATGGACAGCACTCATGGACGGCACTCTGTCAGGTGCCACCACCACAATGTCAGACCACAATAACAGCAGAAGTGGGTTCCATGGTGTAATGGTTAACATCAGCATGAGTCTTTGAGAGCAGCCAGGAGAAAACCTGCAGTAGCCATCTTACTGTCAAGAATTGTAGCAGAGTTTTTTACAGGATTTTATTTTTATGCCCGCCATTTTCAAAGCATGTCTGTTTCCGTAGTGTAGTGGTTATCATGTTGGCCTCACACGCGAAAGGTCCCCCGTTCGAAACTGGGCGGAAACATGTATGACTTTTCAATAACATTATTTGGACTTGGAAAACCACTCCAGTCCCCTTCTTGGTGCACAGGACAGGAAGGCCGACCATCTCTTTCTCGCATTGGGTCTCATGCAGAAATTAATTTTGTTGCAGTTCCACAACTGACCAAAAGCCAGTCATTCTCCATTAACGTACACTAGCTCCACCACCAGACCCCAGCAGCAGAGGTTCCGAGAGGGAGTCCCCGGAGGTGCGGGGAACCCCGGACCAGCTGGACCAGAGCCTCGCGGCAAACCGAGCCGAGACTCGCGGGGATTCACCTGCATTCCCGTCGCGCTGAGACCGCGGAGAGCCGAGAATCGAGGACCGATATAAAAGATTAAAAAGAGATGGACACTGACTTTCCAATGACATTGGTACACAGTTATTAAGTTCCTGCAATCAGGAAGTTCTTTTGGCACAAAGCTGTCCTCGTTAGTATAGTGGACAGTATCTCTGCCTGTCACGCAGAAGACCGGGGTTCGATTCCCCGACGGGGAGACTTCTTGTTTCGTACGATGATACCTACATGATTGAGTCAAGTAAACAATGGTCATTAAGAAAATAGACTAGCAGTTGCTGTCTGCCTGCCAAAGAAGCTTCTAAATGCTGCAGCTTGATCAGAGGAAACTCTGATTGAGGGTGGATTTTATACACACAGAAAATGTCATTGAAGAAGTAAAAAGAGCAGTTATTTAGGACAGCATCTAGAGCATCTCTGGGAGAATCGCTTTTTATGCCCGCCGTCGCCTCGTCCCAGACACAGACTGACAGCACGGCCCTGAAAGCCACTCACTAACCCGTCTCACCGCCCCGCTGCTCAGAAACTCACCTTTGACTCACCGTCCAGACCCGGAGCCATCCAAAGACCCGGCTCACCGTGCGAACCCGGGGTCCCGCTGTTAAGCTCCCCCCGACCGGCCACCGCAGTGAAAGAGCCAGCCCGCAGAAAGCCACTCACCAACCCGTCTCACCGCCCCGCTGCTCAGCAACTCACCTTTGACTCACCATCCAGACCCGGAGCCACCCAAAGACCCGGCTCACCGTGCGAACCCGGGGACCCGCTGTTAAGCCCCCCCCCCCCACCAGCCACCGGAGTGAAAGAGCCAGCCCGCGGAGCTGGAGGACCGGGGCCCTGGTACCCTAAACACCCAGACGCTCTCGGTACCATGGACAGCACTCATGGACAGCACTCTGTCAGGTACCACCACCACAATGTCAGACCACAATAACAGCAGAAGTGGGTTCCATGGTGTAATGGTTAACATCAGCATGAGTCTTTGAGAGCAGCCAGGAGAAAACCTGCAGTAGCCATCTTACTGTCAAGAATTGTAGCAGAGTTTTTTACAGGATTTTATTTTTATGCCCGCCATTTTCAAATCATGTCTGTTTCCGTAGTGTAGTGGTTATCACGTTCGCCTCACACGCGAAAGGTCCCCTGTTCGAAACTGGGCGGAAACATGTATGACTTTGCAATAACATTATTTGGACTTGGAAAACCACTCCAGTCCTCTTCTTGGTGCACAGGACAGGAAGGCCGACCATCTCTTTCTCGCATTGGGTCTCATGCAGAAATTAATTTTGTTGCAGTTCCACAACTGACCAAAAGCCAGTCATTCTCCATTAACGTACACTAGCTCCACCACCAGACCCCAGCAGCAGAGGTTCCGAGAGGGGGTCCCCGGAGGTGCGGGGAACCCCGGACCAGCTGGACCAGAGCCTCGCGGCAAACCGAGCCGAGACTCGCGGGGCTTCACCTGCATTCCCGTCGCGGAGAGCCGAGAATCGAGGACCGATATAAAAGATTAAAAAGAGATGGACACTGACTTTCCAATGACATTGGTACACAGTTATTAAGTTCCTGCAATCAGGAAGTTCTTTTGGCACAAGGCTGTCCTCGTTAGTATGGTGGACAGTATCTCTGCCTGTCACGCAGAAGACCGGGGTTCGATTCCCCGACGGGGAGACTTCTTGTTTCGTACGATGATACCTACATGATTGAGTCAAGTAAACAATGGTCATTAAGAAAATAGACTAGCAGTTGCTGTCTGCCTGCCAAAGAAGCTTCTAAATGCTGCAGCTTGATCAGAGGAAACTCTGATTGAGGGTGGATTTTATACACACAGAAAATGTCATTGAAGAAGTAAAAAGAGCAGTTATTTAGGACAGCATCTAGAGCATCTCTGGGAGAATCGCTTTTTATGCCCGCCGTCGCCTCGTCCCAGACACACTCTGACAGCACGGCCCTGAAAGCCACTCACTAACCCGTGTCACCGCCCCGCTGCTCAGAAACTCAGCTTTGACTCACCCTCCAGACCCGGAGCCATCCAAAGACCCGGCTCACCGTGCGAACCCGGGGACCCGCTGTTAAGCTCCCCCCCGACCAGCCACCGGAGTGAAAGAGCCAGCCCGCAGAAAGCCACTCACTACCCCGGCTCACCGCCCCGCTGCTCAGCAACTCACCTTTGACTCACCCTCCAGACCCGGAGCCACCCAGAGACCCGGCTCACCTTGCGAACCCGGGGTCCCGCTGTTAAGCTCCCCCCGACCGGCCACCGGAGTGAAAGAGCCAGCCCGCAGAAAGCCACTCACCAACCCGTCTCACCGCCCCGCTGCTCAGCAACTCACCTTTGACTCACCATCCAGACCCGGAGCCACCCAAAGACCCGGCTCACCGTGCGAACCCGGGGACCCGCTGTTAAGCCCCCCCCCCACCAGCCACCGGAGTGAAAGAGCCAGCCCGCAGAAAGCCACTCACCAACCCGTCTCACCGCCCCGCTGCTCAGCAACTCACCTTTGACTCACCATCCAGACCCGGAGCCACCCAAAGACCCGGCTCACCGTGCGAACCCGGGGACCCGCTGTTAAGCCCCCCCCCCCACCAGCCACCGGAGTGAAAGAGCCAGCCCGCGGAGCTGGAGGACCGGGGCCCTGGTACCCTAAACACCCAGACGCTCTCGGTACCATGGACAGCACTCATGGACAGCACTCTGTCAGGTACCACCACCACAATGTCAGACCACAATAACAGCAGAAGTGGGTTCCATGGTGTAATGGTTAACATCAGCATGAGTCTTTGAGAGCAGCCAGGAGAAAACCTGCAGTATCCATCTTACTGTCAAGAATTGTAGCAGAGTTTTTTACAGGATTTTATTTTTATGCCCGCCATTTTCAAAGCACGTCTGTTTCCGTAGTGTAGTGGTTATCACGTTCGCCTCACACGCGAAAGGTCCCCTGTTCGAAACTGGGCGGAAACATGTATGACTTTTCAATAACATTATTTGGACTTGGAAAACCACTCCAGTCCTCTTCTTGGTGCACAGGACAGGAAGGCCGACCATCTCTTTCTCGCATTGGGTCTCATGCAGAAATTAATTTTGTTGCAGTTCCACAACTGACCAAAAGCCAGTCATTCTCCATTAACGTACACTAGCTCCACCACCAGACCCCAGCAGCAGAGGTTCCGAGAGGGGGTCCCTGGAGGTGCGGGGAACCCCGGACCAGCTGGACCAGAGCCTCGCGGCAAACCGAGCCGAGACTCGCGGGGCTTCACCTGCATTCCCGTCGCGGAGAGCCGAGAATCGAGGACCGATATAAAAGATTAAAAAGAGATGGACACTGACTTTCCAATGACATTGGTACACAGTTATTAAGTTCCTGCAATCAGGAAGTTCTTTTGGCACAAGGCTGTCCTCGTTAGTATAGTGGACAGTATCTCTGCCTGTCACGCAGAAGACCGGGGTTCGATTCCCCGACGGGGAGACTTCTTGTTTCGTACGATGATACCTACATGATTGAGTCAAGTAAACAATGGTCATTAAGAAAATAGACTAGCAGTTGCTGTCTGCCTGCCAAAGAAGCTTCTAAATGCTGCAGCTTGATCAGAGGAAACTCTGATTGAGGGTGGATTTTATACACACAGAAAATGTCATTGAAGAAGTAAAAAGAGCAGTTATTTAGGACAGCATCTAGAGCATCTCTGGGAGAATCGCTTTTTATGCCCGCCGTCGCCTCGTCCCAGACACACTCTGACAGCACGGCCCTGAAAGCCACTCACTAACCCGTCTCACCGCCCCGCTGCTCAGAAACTCACCTTTGACTCACCGTCCAGACCCGGAGCCATCCAAAGACCCGGCTCACCGTGCGAACCCGGGGACCCGCTGTTAAGCCCCCCCCCCACCAGCCACCGGAGTGAAAGAGCCAGCCCGCAGAAAGCCACTCACAAACCCGTCTCACCGCCCCGCTGCTCAGAAACTCACCTTTGACTCACCGTCCAGACCCGGAGCCATCCAAAGACCCGGCTCACCGTGCGAACCCGGGGTCCCGCTGTTAAGCTCCCCCCGACCGGCCACCGGAGTGAAAGAGCCAGCCCGCAGAAAGCCACTCACCAACCCGTCTCACCGCCCCGCTGCTCAGCAACTCACCTTTGACTCACCATCCAGACCCGGAGCCACCCAAACACCCGGCTCACCGTGCGAACCCGGGGACCCGCTGTTAAGCCCCCCCCCCACCAGCCACTGGAGTGAAAGAGCCAGCCCGCGAAAGGTCCCCTGTTCGAAACTGGAAGGAAACATGTATGACTTTGCAATAACATTATTTGGACTTGGAAAACCACTCCAGTCCTCTTCTTGGTGCACAGGACAGGAAGGCCGACCATCTCTTTCTCGCATTGGGTCTCATGCAGAAATTAATTTTGTTGCAGTTCCGCAACTGACCAAATGCCAGTTATTCTCCATTAAAGTACACTAGCTCCACCACCAGACCCCAGCAGCAGAGCTTCCGAGAGGGGGTACCCGGAGGTGCGGGGAACCCCGGACCAGCTGGACCAGAGCCTCGCGGCAAACCGAGCCGAGACTCGCGGGGCTTCACCTGCATTCCCGTCGCGCTGAGACCGCGGAGAGCCGAGAATCGCGTACCGATATAACAGATTAAAAAGAGATGGACACTGACTTTCCAATGACATTGGTACACAGTTATTAAGTTCCTGATATCAGGAAGTTATTTTGGCGAAAAGCTGTCCTCGTTAGTATAGTGGACAGTATCTCTGCCTGTCACGCAGAAGACCGGGGTTCGATTCCCCGACGGGGAGACTTCTTGTTTCGTACGATGATACCTACATGATTGAGTCAAGTAAACAATGGTCATTAAGAAAATAGACTAGCAGTTGCTTTCTGCCTGCCAAAGAAACTTCCAGATGCTGCAGCTGGATCAGAGGAAACTCTGATTGAGGTAGGATTATATACACACAGAAAATGTCATTGAAGAAGTAAAAAGAGCAGTTATTTAGGACAGCATCTAGAGCATCTCTGGGAGAATCGCTTTTTATGCCCGCCGTCGCCTCGTCCCGGACACAGACTGACAGCGCGGCCCTGGAAGCGACTCACCAACGCGGCTCACCGTCCCGCTGCTCAGAAACTCACCTTTGACTCACCGTCCAGACCCGGAGCCACCCAAAGACCCGGCTCACCGTGCGAACCCGGGGACCCGCTGTTGAGCTCCCGCCCGACCGGCCACCGGAGTGAAAGAGCCAGCCCGCAGAAAGCCACTCACCAACCCGGCTCACCGCCCCGCTGCTCAGCAACTCACCTTTGACTCACCGTCCAGACCTGGAGCCACCCAAAGACCCGGCTCACCGTGCGAACCCGGGGACCCGCTGTTAAGCCCCCCCCCCACCAGCCACCGGAGTGAAATAGCCAGCCGGCGGAGCTGGAGGACCAGGGCCCTGGTACCCTAAACACCCAGACGCTCTCGGTACCATGGACAGCACTCATGGACAGCACTCTGTCAGGTGCCACCACCACAATGTCAGACCACAATAACAGCAGAAGTGGGTTCCATGGTGTAATGGTTAACATCAGCATGAGTCTTTGAGAGCAGCCAGGAGAAAACCTGCAGTATCCATCTTACTGTCAAGAATTGTAGCAGAGTTTTTTACAGGATTTTTTTTTTATGCCCGCCATTTTCAAAGCATGTCTGTTTCCGTAGTGTAGTGGTTATCACGTTCGCCTCACACGTGAAAGGTCCCCTGTTCGAAACTGGGCGGAAACATGTATGACTTTGCAATAACATTATTTGGACTTGGAAAACCACTCCAGTCCTCTTCTTGGTGCACAGGACAGGAAGGCCGACCATCTCTTTCTCGCATTGGGTCTCATGCAGAAATTAATTTTGTTGCAGTTCCACAACTGACCAAAAGCCAGTCATTCTCCATTAACGTACACTAGCTCCACCACCAGACCCCAGCAGCAGAGGTTCCGAGAGTGGGTCCCCGGAGGTGCGGGGAACCCCGGACCAGCTGGACCAGAGCCTCGCGGCAAACCGAGCCGAGACTCGCGGGGCTTCACCTGCATTCCCGTCGCGCTGAGACCGCGGAGAGCCGAGAATCGCAGACCGATATAAAAGTTTAAAAGGAGATGGACACTGACTTTCCAATGACATTGGTACACAGTTATTAAATTCCTACAATCAGGAAGTTCTTTGGGCAAAAAGCTGTCCTCGTTAGTATAGTGGACAGTATCTCTGCCTGTCACGCAAAAGACCGGGGTTTGATTCCCCGACGGGGAGACTTTTTGATTTGTACGATGATACCTACATGATTGAGTCAAGTAAACAATGGTCATTAAGAAAATAGACTAGCAGTTGCTTTCTGCCTGCCAAAGAAACTTCCAGATGCTGCAGCTTGATCAGAGGAAACTCTGATTGAGGTAGGATTATATACACACAGAAAATGTCATTGAAGAAGTAAAAAGAGCAGTTATTTAGGACAGCATCTAGAGCATCTCTGGGAGAATCGCTTTTTATGCCCGCCGTCGCCTCGTCCCGGACACAGACTGACAGCGCGGCCCTGGAAGCGACTCACCAACGCGGCTCACCGTCCCGCTGCTCAGAAACTCACCTTTGACTCACCGTCCAGACCCGGAGCCACCCAAAGACCCGGCTCACCGTGCGAACCCGGGGACCCGCTGTTGAGCTCCCGCCCGACCGGCCACCGGAGTGAAAGAGCCAGCCCGCAGAAAGCCACTCACCAACCCAGCTCACCGCCCCGCTGCTCAGCAACTCACCTTTGACTCACCGTCCAGACCCGGAGCCACCCAAAGACCCGGCTCACCGTGCGAACCCGGGGACCCGCTGTTAAGCTCCCCCCCGACCGGCCACCGGAGTGAAAGAGCCAGCCCGCGGAGCTGGAGGACCAGGGCCCTGGTACCCTAAACACCCAGACGCTCTTGGTACCATGGACAGCACTCATGGACAGCACTCTGTCAGGTGCCACCACCACAATGTCAGACCACAATAACAGCAGAAGTGGGTTCCACGGTGTAATGGTTAACATCAGCATGAGTATTTTACCCCTTTTACACCAAACTGGTTCCAGGGCTGGTTCTGGGCTAGACTTAGACTTGGCACCAGTTCTTTGGTTTTACACAGCCTAAGCACCGGCTCCTGGCTCTTAAAACTGGAGTAAACACAGGTCTGGAGAATGACTGGCTTTTGGTCAGTTGTGGAACTGCAACAAAATGCGCAAAATGCAAAATGCAAAGTGCGCACTCCCGCAACTTGCGTAAGGGTTTAGGGCTGTCCCATTCCTACAGTCGTTAAGTGCGCGAGGGCTCCCGGCAGACATTTTGAGCCCTTACTGCCCCCTTCCCGTAAGTCAGCATCCCCGCACACTTTGGGAAAGGGAATTACCCACAGTTCGTTGCGTTGTGACATGAAAGGAGGTTACCAGCGAGAATGTAAACAAAACAGGGGGCGGAGGAAAAGAATTCACGTGCGACTGCGAGACGAAAGAAGTTCACCTGTAAATATAAATACATATCCCACTGGTGATTTAAATTCAGAAACTGTTGTCCCGTGATGATTTTTCAACGGCCCTATTATTTCCTTTACAAACAAGGAGCGACCAACAAACGGAGGGAAGAAAACCAAAATAAGGACAAATGACGTTTTGGACTTTCTTCAAGACTAAAGACAGGAAAAGAGGCTGAGGGAGCTGGATGAAAAGGAGGAGGAGAGGGACAGGAAGAGGGATGACCAGTTATCTAAGTCAATTGCCATTTTTGGGAAGATGGAGGACAAAATGTAGTTTTCTTCATAATTTTCTTATTCATAATTTGAGGTTCAATTTCTTTTGTTTTCATTTTATATTAGACAAATCCTCAGTTGACCTGGGGCCCGTTTCACAAAGCAGGTTTAGTGAAAACTCTGAGTCTGTTAACTCTGAAATTAGGGAAACTCTGAGTTTTCCGTTTCACAAAGGGAGGTAACTCAAACCAGAGAAAGAGAGGTAACTCTAGCCCGTTTCACAAAGAGAGGTAACTTAAGCTCTCGGTCAGTTACCGTAGTAACAGACGCTCTGAACCTAACCTGGTCGGGACCAGGTTTATATCGTGAAACCTGGAGTTTCTCTGCGTCTCCGCCTCTTTCAGAGCCGCACGCACATTTGATTTCCTCATTCATTCAGTCAGCAGGCGAGTTTTGGCGAAGTTCTGCCATCTGTCATTAAAAACAGAGTCAGTATATATATTAGAAGTCCATTGTCACGAACATGGCATGTCCTTTTGATGAAGACACAATTGATGAAGGTGCAGAATGAATGCGCAGAGAATTAAATATACGTCGGGAGATGGTTATCAGACCGCGTAATACATGTATATTACAGTACATAGTCTCATTACAGGCAAAGCAATATATGTTAATCCTTTATTTGTTATAATTTTGATGATTGAATTGTTTAATGATTTCATAATATATTCTAATTGTTTGAGATTTTTTATTTGGGGTTTTCATAAACTGTGAGCCATAGGCTAATCATCAAAATTATAACAAATAAAGGCTTGAAATATCTCACTTTGCATGTAGTGGGAAATAATATTTGTTTCACCTTAAGTTGAATTTACTACGAATGAAGTTTTGCAATATATTCAAATTTTCCGACCTCCACCTGTATATTATTACATGAATAAATAAGAGTATAATACAGGGGTCTCCAACTCCGGTCCTGGATCCACCGATCCAGCATGTTTTAGGTGTCTCCCTGCATGAACACACCTGATTCTAATCAATGGTCGTCATTACACTTGTCATCAAGGTCCGGACAGTTCTGTTGCTGATACAGCTCCTTGTATCATGGTGTTCTGAAGCAGGGAAACATCTAAAACATGCTGGATAGGTGCTCTCCCGCAGGACCGGAGTTGGAGACCCCTGGCTTAATATGTGTCTGTATTGGTTCAATACGGAACGCAACGTTTAATTCCCAATTACGGAACAATTCCGTATTTCAAGGGACGGGTGGCAAGCCTACATAAACCTGTCCAAGCCATCAAGGAGTTCCACAGGATTGCAGGTGAATGATGTAGAGATCTGTTAAATTAATTTTATATTATTCTGTGCTGCGGTGTTACTGTTGTTACATGTTCAAATTCGCCGTATGCGCGCATTAAAATCTCTAATTCCATTCGGATGAAAAAGGACACGGCGTGAAGTATGTGGATCTTCAGATGCAAAATAATGTTTCCTCAAAGGGATTTTGTAAATTGAAATGATAAATAAAGTTTAAAATAAAAAAAAATAAAAAGTATGTCGCTCTTTTGTTGTCGCCGGTTGCCATGGTGAATCCTTGTATCAGCGCTCTACTGATGATGGCTTTTGATTTCCCTCACGCACGAGCTTAACTCCAGGTGAAACTACTTAGAGTTGAGTAAATTACCTCAAATCCGCTGTTCTGGAACCGAAAACTCAGAATTTCCGATCTCAGAGTAGATCAACTAAGAGTTCAGGATTTGACTCAGAGTTTGTTGAACCTGCTTTGTGAAACGGACCCCTGAGGGGTATTCCAGGAAGCAGGTTCAACAAATTCAGAGTTTAAACCTGAACTCCGAGTTGACTTAACCTGAGAAAGGAAAGTCGGAGTTTTCGGTTCCAGAACAGCGGATATGAGTTAGTTCAATCAACTCTGAGTTTGTTAAGCTCGAGCTAAAAAGCCATCATCAGTAGAGCCCTGATACAAGGATTCACCATGGCAACCAGCGACAACAAAAGAGCAACATACTTTTTCTTTTTTCTTTTTAAACTTTATTTAACATTTCAATTTACAAAATCCCTTTGAGGAAACATTAATTTGCATCTGAAGATCCACATACTTCACGCCACTGGAGTTAGAAGTGTCAAATACGTGTGCATGGCGAGTATGAGAGCATATTTCAGAAAAAAAAACACGAAACACGAGGATAGAAATGGCGTGGGGGAAAGTTGCTGCAGTCAATGTGTAAGTTTGAATGCAGTATTCATTTAACATTTAAGTGTTTCTCAATCCTGGTCCTCGTGGGCCCCTGTCCTGCATGTTTTAGATGTTTCCCTGCACCAACACACCTGATTCTAATTAAAGGTCCTCATTAGCTTGTCACCAAGGTCTGCACAGTTCTGTTGATGACACAGGTACTTTTATCACGGTGTGCTGAAGCAGGGAAACATCTAAAACATGCAGGACAGGGGCCCACGAGGACCAGGGTTGAGAAAGCACAGTGTCTTATAGTATTACAGATTAAAAAAGTGGTGGAATGGTATTGAATGAAATTTTATTGTCATTTAGATCAGGGGCAGCCGCCACACCTCGGCTTCAGGGGAAAATGTTTTTTTTTTATTTTTTTTTATGCATTTATGGAATTACTCTGTGTCTATTTGTATTGATTTATTCTATTACTTAATACATATAAAATAACTACAAATGCATATCAGAAAAACATGACGGATTTCACTAGGTATTATCTTTCCCAACACTTATACCCCCCCCCCCCGGTGGTCGGTCGCTATCAATCTGGTACAAATCTTTCTTTTTTACTCTCTCCCTCTCTTTCTGTCTTCTGCTCCCTCTCTTTGCTTTTTGCATTTGGACTTTAACTGTTTGAAGTTAAACTGGGATGTCCCTGTGATATTGTTGCACTAACATAGTGAATAAAATACAATGCGTTTGTTAGATACGCTTTTTCTGCTCTCTCTGCCGCTTGCCCCATTGGCTGAATTGACGCCACTGAGGAAGGAGACGGAGAGAAACTCAGGCTTTATTGAAGTAAACCTGCTAGGGAGCAGGTTAGGTTCACAGGCTCAGTTGCCATGGTAACTGACTCAGAGTTTGAGTTAACTCGCTTTTTGGAACTGAAAACTCTGGATTTCCCTCATCTCAGGCTTAACAAACGCAGGATTTTCACTAAACCCGCTTCCTGGAATACCCCTCTGGTGTTGAATAAACAAGACTTGCTTTTCTTTAATCTGAGTACAGTGTTTGAATTAACATTTCCTTTGTTAACAGAAATGCATAGATGTAAATACTAGCAAGACAGTTTTAGATCCAACACAAACAAGTCAGGCAGTAATTTGGTTATTCATTTATTTATGACCACAAAATTTAAACAATTTCAGCAAGTTGAACAAAAACGTTGCAGTAAATAGTAATAATATAACTGTAATTGTTACGTCCCTGTAAATGAACAGAAGGCGTAAGAGCCGTGTCTGTCACGTGAACATGTTGAAACCATTCCATGTTAGAGAGGTAGGGTTATTAGCGGCAGAGCCTGTAACCACCTCTATGTTGGACAATGTTCGAACCTGGCCAATAAAGCTGATTCTGATTCTGATTCTGATTCTGATTGGTTCTAATGTTCGGGGTGAATCTGATTCGCAGGTGCCAGAGGATGATGGGTTGAGGTTGCGTGCGTTTCCCACACAACATCCTCGGTTATGCAACTCGGAAATGATTGCCAAATTGCCAGATCACTTAAGTCACTTACTTCCCGAACACCGGAGTGATGTTGTCCAGCTAGTTGCCGATTTTCCTGTAATATTTGGGGATGTTCCTACTCGCACTACTGTGCTAGAGCATGATATTGACGTGGGGCGCGCCAGGCCTATTAAACAGCACGCGTACCGCGTCAATCCCACCAAACGAGCGCTCATGAAAAAAGAGGTGGAGTATTTGATCTCAAATGGTTTAGCGCGGTCGAGTTCGAGTCCGTGGAGCTCTCCCTGTCTATTACAGGCTAAATCAGACGGCAGCCCTAGGTTTTGTACTGATTACAGGAAGGTTAACGCAGTCACTGTGCAAGATTCTTATCCTCTCCCTAGAATGGAAGACTGTGTGGATAACTTGGGTTCTGCTGCATTTGTGACTAAGTTAGACTTGCTTAAGGGTTACTGGCAGGTGCCATTAACGCGCCGTGCTTCTGAAATATCTGCTTTTGTTACTCCTGATCATTTCATGCAGTATGACGTCATGGCCTTTGGTATGTGCAACGCACCGGCCACTTTTCAGAGGCTCGTTAACATTGTGTTGGAGGGGGTGCCCAACTGAATGCTTATTTAGACGATTTAATTGTGTATTCTGGGGACTGGGCGGAGCACATTAAACTCCTCAGAATTGTGTTCGAGCGTTTAGCGAAAGCCTCTTTGACTCTGAATTTGGCTAAATGTGAGTTTGGTAAGGCTACAGTCACTTACCTAGGCAAAGAAGTGGGGCAAGGACAAGTTCGGCCTGTTGAGGCTAAGGTTGCTGCTATTTCCGCCTACCCCGCTCCTACCACTCGGCGTGGCTTGCGCCAGTTTTTAGGCGCAGCGGGCTACTACAGGTCTTTCTGTGCCAACTTCGCCACCGTTGCCCACCCCTTGACCAGTCTGTTAAGTCCGAAAAGAGCATTTATCTGGTCTCCTCCGTGTCAACATGCATTTGAGTCCATTAAATCTCTCCTGTGCAGTGCGCCCGTGTTGGCTGCTCCTGACTTCTCCCGTCCCTTTTCTCTAGAGGTGGATGCCAGTGGGGTGGGAGCTGGAGCTGTGCTGCTGCAAGAGTCTGTGAGTGGGGTCAATCATCCTGTCTGTTACTTCTCACGAAAATTCAACAAACATCAGGTGAATTATTCGACCATTGAGAAGGAGGCGCTGGCTATGTTACTTGCGCTGCAATACTTCGAGGTGTATGTTGGGTCAAGTCCGCTGCCAGTTGTCTGTTACACCGACCACAACCCTCTAGTATTTTTGCAGCGCATGCGTAACCATAACCAACGGCTCATGCGGTTGGCTGTCCTCATTCAGGATTATAATTTGGAAATCCGACACAAGAGGGGAGCAGATAATGTTCTGGCTGATGCCCTATCTCGGGCTTGGTGTTAAATCATATCAACATATTTTTGAGGGCATATGTTTGATTTTGAGGGTGGGGGTGTTACGTCCCTGTAAATGTACTATTTAGGGCCCGAGCACCTTCAGTGCGAAGGCCCTATTGTATCTGTAGGAATTTTTCTTTCTTTTTTCTTTCTTTTTTCTTCTGACGAAAGGAGGGCCTTTTTGCCCCCCTAAACGTGCCCAAAAAGTCACCAAATTTTGCATGCAAGTCAGGCCTGGCGAAAAATTTGATATTTAATGGTTTACATTAATGGGCGTGGCAAAATGGCTCAACAGCGCCCCCTGGAAAACTTTGTGCCTCAAGCCCCACAATACGGTTTGACGTACATGCACAAAAATCGCTACACACCTGTATCAGTACACAACTTAAAGAAAAGTCTCCTGGCGACATGGCCGAAACCGAACAGGAAGTCAGCCATTTTGAATTAATCGTGTCACTTTGGCGCAATTTATGCCATTCCTTCGGCAGTTAATACGGCCCGAACCGTAACGTGCACCCAGGTGTGTTATACGTCAAAATGTGCGTCTACATCCTGCGACTATGCGCATTACTTTTCTCTTTCAAAAGCGTTACCATGGCGACGCTAGACGCCAAAAAGCGCGCCCACCCGTCATCTGGTTGGTTCAGACAGAAAAAACTTTGCGCCTCAAGCCCCATAATACGGTTTGACGTACATGAACGAAAATCGGTACACACCTGTATCATGTCGCAACTTAAAGAAAAGTCTCTTGGCGCCATGGCCGAAACCGAACAGGAAGTCGGCCATTTTGAACATTCTGAATTAATCGCGTAATTTTGGAGCAATATGAGCCATTCCTTCGAGAATTAATACGGCCCGAACCGTAACATGCACCCAGGTGTGTTATACATCAAAATGTGCGTCTCCATCCTGCGACTACGCGCATTACTTTTCTCTTTCAAAAGTGTTACCGTGGCGACGCTAGACGCCAACAAGCGCACCCCCCCTTCATCTGATTGGTCCATATTTGATAGTTCCCCAAAAGTCACCAAATTTTGCATGCAAGGCAGGCCTGGCGATAAATTTGATATTTCATGGTTTGTATTAATGGGCGTGGAAAAATGGCTCAACAGCGCCCCCCGGAAAACTTTGTGCCTCAAGCCCCACAATACGGTTTGACGTACATGCACGAAAATCGGTACACACCTGTATCATGTCGCAACTTAAAGAAAAGTCTCTTGGCGCCATGGCCGAAACCGAACAGGAAGTCGGCCATTTTGAATTAATTGTGTAATTTTGGTGCAATTTATGCCATTCTTTCGGCAATTAATACGGCCCGAACCGTAACGTGCACCCAGGTGTGTTATACATCAAAATGTGCGTCTTCATCTTGCGATTACGCGCATTACTTTTCTCTTTCAAAAGTGTTACCGTGGCGACGCTAGACGCCAAAAAGCGTGCCCCCCTTCATCTGATTGGTCCATATTTGATAGTTCTCCAAAAGTCACCAAATTTTGCACGCAAGCCAGGCCTGGCGATAAATTTGATATTTCATGGTTTGCATTAATGGGCGTGGCCTAACGGCTCAACAGCGCCCCCTAGAATAATTTTCTCTGCCATAACTTTTGAAAGGTTTGACATAAAGAGTCGTGGGTGGTGTCATGGGACTCGGTATTGAGTCCTTGACCATAATTGGTGAAAATTAGCCCCGCCCCTTCTTCGGATTGGTTGTCCCGATTTTCTGCTATAACATTTGAATGGTTTGACATAGAGAGTCGTGGGTGGTGTCATCAGATTCTGTATGGAGTCCTTGACCTTCATTGGCCTGAATTAGCCCCGCCCCTTCTTCTGATTGGTTGTCCCTTTTTTCTGCTATAACTTTTGAATGGTTTGACATAGGAAGTCGTGGGTGGTGTCATTTCTGATATGCTTATGGGGGCGGTGGCCGTGAGTGCGAGGGCCCGTTCATCGCTGCTTGCAGCTTTAATTTTGTTTACTATTTTTATTCATTTATGAGTGTCTGCTACTGGGGTGCAGAGGTTTAATTGGCCATCACTAAATCACCTGTGAGCTCAGGTCCTCTGGTGTGGGAGGAGTTGGAGCTGCTGCAGGTGTGCTGATGAAGAGCGACGCCCACCTCTACCAGAAGCCAACCAGAGGGAACCTCTCCCCCTACAAAGCTGCTGCTGGAGCAGTGCTCGTTGGCAGTCGTCTCACTCAAACCCATGTGTGAAGACGTGCTGTCCATCCTGGAGGTTGTGTGAGCTTTGGGGCTAAATGTTTGGTTTCCCTCAGCCTTTCTGCCCTTAAGTTTGGTTCCTGCTAAATCTTGTTTGTTGAAGCACTTGTGAATGGAAGCAGTAGGATCAATACTAGATGGCTCCAACGCCTGACTATGTAAAAGCCTAATTTTTTTTGGAGGATTGATTTAGAATAGTCAGTTTAGTATAGGTAATTTTGTTGTACTTTTGTTTTTGTTAAAGGTTAGGTTTAGTTAGTGGATTTATTATTTTAAGGTTAGGGTCCAGTTCTTATGCTTGTTTCTTTGGTTTACGTTGGAGTCATTTTCTTTATATAAACTTTAGTTCTTTGGATTTAATTTGTAAACTGCTTCCGATCACTATTGTAAATAATCACGTGCATCATTTTTTTTTCTTTCAACCTGAACAAAAGAACCATTGGGTCAAAAATAAAACATATCTTTACTTGCAAAACATGCCTTTCATTTGCGGATTCTGTGATCCCTAGTAGCAGAGTACGTAATAGTAATATTTAGCTCAGGTTACCATCAGTTTACACGCTCTCTTACAAAAATGAAATGACATCATGCTCAAAATGGAAAGTAATATTAGTTGGTCATAACACAGATGGAATGTTTAACTCAGGATACCATCAGTTTACACGCTCTTACAAAAATGAAATTACACGGTGAGCCGGGTCTTTGGGTGGCTCCGGGTCTGGACGGTGAGTCAAAGGTGAGTTTCTGAGCAGCGGGGTGGTGAGACGGGTTGGTGAGTGGCTTTCAGGGCCGTGCTGTCAGTCTGTGTCTGGGACGAGGCGACGGCGGGCATAAAAAGCGATTCTCCCAGAGATGCTCTAGATGCTGTCCTAAATAACTGCTCTTTTTACTTCTTCAATGACATTTTCTGTGTGTATATAATCCTACCTCAATCAGAGTTTCCTCTGATCCAGCTGCAGCATTTAGAAGCTTCTTTGGCAGGCAGACAGCAACTGCTAGTCTATTTTCTTAATGACCATTGTTTACTTGACTCAATCATGTGCTCCTGGGGTCTGGTGGTGGAGCTAGTGACTGACATGCTTTCAAACCTGCGGGCATGACGAGAAAAATCCTGTAAAATATCTCTGCTACAATTCTTGACAGCAAGATGAAAATAAATGTAATAAATGTATGGCTTCATATAAGTTGTCCTGTTGTGGTAGAATAAAAATATCACCACTAAGATGTCATGGGTGTGAAAACAAACGATTGAGAAAAAACATTTTTTTCCCTTTTTTTTAAAGCAGGCAGTTTCTTTTTTTTCTTGTAAAGTTGGATATAATGTAAAGTGTAGGTGAATGGAGAATGACTGGCCTTTGGTCAGTTGTGGAACTGCAACAAAATTAATTTCTGCATGAGACCCAATGCGAGAAAGAGATGGTCGGCCTTCCTGTCCTGTGCACCAAGAAGAGGACTGGAGTGGTTTTCCAAGTCCTAATAATGTTATTGCAAAGTCATACATGTTTCCGCCCAGTTTCGAACAGGGGACCTTTCGCGTGTGAGGGAAACGTGATAACCACTACACATTTTCTTCTGTTCAACAAAAACAGAACTGAAGTAGTTGTCTTTGGACCAAAGAAAAGCGTTTAAGAGTCAGGATGCAGCTTCAGCTATTACAGCCACAAACCACTAAGGCACAAAATCTGGGTTCAGTCATGGACTCAGAGCTGAACCTTCAGAGACACATTAAAACAATTACAAGTCAGCCTTCTATCACCGGAAAAATATCTCCAGGATCAAAGGACTAATGTCTAAGCAGGACCTTGAAAAGTTCATCCATGTGTTTATCTTCAGTGGATGTTATTACTGCAACAATGTCTTCACAGGTCTGTCGAAAAAGTCCATCAGACCGCTACAGCGGATCCAGAATGCTGCTTCTCCACAGCACTCCAGTTCTGAGATCTTTACACTGGCTCCCTGTACCTCAGAGAATAGACTTTATAATTCTTCTGTTGTCATACTCCACTCTACGGAGCCCCTGACAAAGAAGGAGTCCACACATGAGTCACCAAATTCAAAAATGTAATTTATTAAAGTAAAAATTAAATCAAAATAAACCAAAAGTATATGTAGGTTTAAATGTAGAGTGTCAGTCATGTATGCTGTGTGTAGGTGAATGAAGTGTTCTGAGTGCAAGTGTTGTATGCAGGAGGAAAGAATACTTAGTTCCTCATTGGCAGGTGGAAACCCAGAACCAAGCCCAAGTGTGGGAGCAGCAAGAGGAGCAGCAAGAGGAGCAGCAAGAGGAGCAGCAAGGGGAGCAGCAAGGGGAGCAGCAAGGGGGGGAGCAAGAGGAGCAGCAAGAGGGGGAGCAGCAAGAGGGGGAGCAGCAAGAGGGGGAGCAGCAAGAGGGGGAGCAGCAAGAGGAGCAGCAAGAGGGGGAGCAGCAAGAGGGGGAGCAGCAAGAGGGGGAGCAGCAAGAGGGGGAGCAGCAAGAGGGGGAGCAGCAAGAGGAGCAGCAAGAGGAAGCCAGATCAAGCAAGCCAAAGACTGCAAGGCTAGAGAGCCCCTAAATACCCTGGCTCACACATACACACACAGGTGAGGCCAATTGGGCTGACGACCTGCCACAACTTCCATCCAGGAAGCAGAATGGCCAATCAGGAGGGAGAGGGGCAGGCCGTCACAGCACGTAAAGTTGTTCTCCGTGGGCGCGTAAAAACAAGTACATGGGAGTATTGCTGGAACAGGAGACCCTCCAGTTGCTCCTGCTCTGTTTATGAATGGAAATGACATTACAGGATTTAGCTGAGATGAATTTTAACCTGGTTGCAAGTAAACAACTTTACGTGCTCACTTAAAGGTTTCACGCACGCGCGTAAAAGTTTCACGCGCGCATGTAAAACTCATTATATGAAAAAAATCTGTGTCCCTTTAGGGCAGGGGTGTCGGACTCCAGTCCTCGAGGGCCGGTGTCCCTGCAGGTTTTAGATGTTTTCCTGCTTCTTTGCACCATGATACAAGTGACTGTGTCATCAACAGAACTATCCAGACTTTGATGACAAGCTGGTGACGATGATTAATTAGAATCAGGTGTGTTAAAGCAGTGAAACATCTAAAACCTGCAGGGACACCGGCCCTCGAGGACCAGGATTGGTGACCCCTGATCTAAAACATGCAGGACACCGGCCCTTCTGGGATTCAGTTTGACACCTGTGCTTTAGGGGCTCCGTACCACTCTGCTGTTCTCCGGCTGTGGTGTAAAATTCCACTCACTCACCTTCTGGCCACACCTCCCAATCAGCCCAATCAGCCACACCTGGTCCCAGCTGCATCCCATTCCCCAGACACCTTATAAGCAGCTCCAGTTCATTCACTCACTGCCAGATTGTCTGAGCTTCATGCCTGACCTTTCAGCATTCACCTGTGGACTGACTTCCCGGTACCGACTGATCTTCCCTCTGATCTTCTCTTCTTGTCTCTGCCCCGGTAAACACTACTGCCTTCTGTTCCTCACCACGAGAGGAGTCTGTTTGGTTGTTTACCTGCTTTGAGTATAAATAAAGATCACTGTTACTGCTATCTGAGTTGTGTTGCATTTGGGTCCTGCCACAGCCCGTGACATCTGTTAGTTTATAAATCACTGAATGAATAGGACCAAAATACATGAGACTTGTTGCTGCCATAGCAACCGTCCAAACTTCTCAGGTCGTCTGGTTTGTTTCTGCTCTGTGTCCCCAGAACCAGAACCAAACATGGAGAAGCAGCATTCAGCTTCTATGCTCCACAAATCTAGAACAAACTTCCAGAAAACTGCAGGAACGCTGAAACCCTTGATTCCTTTAAATAAAGGTTAAAACTCATTTGTTACAGCTGCTTTTGACTGAATTATTTAAACTATTCCGAATTTAACTTTAAACAATTCAGTACTACATTGTAACTCTAGTTTAAGTCTAACTTTTCTTTGTTACTATTTGTCATATCTATTATCACATCTATTTTTCTCTTTATTCTGTTTTCATCATGTAAAGAACCCCCAATTGCCTCATTGCTGAGATGTGCTATACAGATAAACTTGCATTGCCTTTTGTAGAGCTTTGGACACATGTTAATGGTCAGTTCAACGAGGGCTGACGATTAGCAGCACCTGTAACTTATCTTAAATCCTATGAAAGCAGTAAGGGGGTACTTAGGATTGCGCATGTGAGTTTTTCTTTCTGCCTCAAATTTTGTTAAATAAAAAATTTGGTGTTCATACATACAGATAGATAGATAGATAGAACTTTATTAATCCCCAAAGGGAAATTCAACTGTCCAGCAGCTCATCAAAACATAAAAATCAACCACACTTCCACTCAGACAATAAAAGCACATTAGTATTAAAATAAACATGAAATGTAAGGTTTAAAAATGGCATGTAAAGTGCAAACTAAAATATAGTCCAGTTGTGGCAGAGGTGAGTGTGTGAGACCGAGTTCAGGAGGAGTTAAACAGTCTTATTGCTGTGGGGACGAAGGATCCCCTGAATCGCTCCGTTCTGCAGCGCAGATGTTCATCTTATGTTGTACTTGCTCAACAACACAAACCAGCTTGTATGTTTTTGTCATGATTTTTACACATAACTGAATGTGATGCTAATGAATCAAGCATTTATATGCAGTAATACAAATAAACTTTTTTTTATCCACTTGCCAGTAAATCAATACCACTCCGTCTGTATGACTCAGTAAAGTGCTCACGTGACTAGAGGTTGTGCAGCTGCTCATGAACATATGATCATTTTACTGCAACTGTGACTGTGAAAGTCTTCGGTTGATGTTAAATGTTGTAAAATGTTATAAAGCTAATGTGTCTAAAGTCACAGCTGGAAACGCTGGTTGGACGGCAGGGAGAACTGAATAATGTGTGAGCATGAAACACTCACTGCTGCAGGTTTGCAGCACACTTGACATGCTGCTGCGTGCTGCCCTGCCTGTTAACAGAATACGGGCAGAGCGAATGGCGGGGACCTGAAGGCTGGACCTGATGTACGACAGAGAGGACACCGCAGCAGGAAGCAGGAACACAGCTTCCTCCAACTCCCGCCGTGTGAATTCAAACTCAGCTCATCCTGGGAAGGTTACTTTGAAATATAGATGTTTCCTCAGGGTTAATTATGAGTTTGACATTGTTTCTACTGCCAGGAAACAGTGTTACACTCCGCAGAAATAATGGCTCTGCTGTCTTATGTCAGCTCCTGACAGCAGATTCAGGTTGCTCAGGGAAATGGACATTCATTTGATTGACAGATGGCAAGTGATGAAGGTCCAATCAGAGTCAGAGCTCAGAATGTGTGCGAGCTGCCAAAGGATGGAGCCTGTGTGTTTATCGTCTGGTGGTCCATGTTGTCCTGAAACATGCCAAAAGAAGAAGAGCAAATGCTTGAGCATCCTACTGTTACTCAGTCTCCAGCTGAGAGAAACATAAACCAGTTTCCTTGTAGCCAGATGCTCTTGCTGCAGAGAGGGGTGATGCTCTTAGGTATATGGCAGGACTGAAAAAGAAAAGAAGCTGGGCAGCAAGGAGGGAGCCACAAAGATAAAAGGAGGGAGAGGAAAGAGAGGCTGAGACAGAGGAAAATGAAAGGAGAGAGATCCAGGTTTGACTGCAATGCTGTAAGAGCTGCAGCTCAGGAAACATCTTTAAACCTCTACTGCCACTCTGTGGTCAGAGTGGGTTATAAAGGCGTTACGGAGGTTTCTGAGAGGCTGATTTATCATTCTGACCCAACAGAGTTCAAATACACCTTCACTGTGCTGCACTTATTCAAAGTCTGTCACCAATGTATGTTGAAGAAAGACATGAGAAGGACTGCAGCTTTTTTTTTTTTTGAGAAAGCCAATTCCCAATGAGTTTCTGAATTTCCTTCCTAAAAGTGAATAATGAAAGATTTAAATGAGAGTACCTCAGTATGTATAACCTGAAAAGAAACATTGTTAAGGTTTGTGAGAGGTATTACCAGACCAGGGAAGATTGAACATGTCATTAATATCTTCTATTTCTGTGTAAATATTCTACCAAACTATAAAACTTGGTTATTTGACATGTAAACGATGCTAAATGTCACTTTAACACAGATATAACTTGTTTGATTACAGTCCAAAGCTTCTTTTCCATCTTATGATCTTCTCTTACGTCTCGTTTCCGTGAACATGATGAACAATGTGCAAGTCCTGGATGTTGCTGCTGACCAGACAACATGCTGCCGTTGAGCAACTGCTGTCTGATTATCTCCAGTTAGTCTGCAGTATTAAGGCTGAATTATGGTTCTGCGTTAAATCAACGCAGAGTCTACGCCGTAGGGTAGGTGGCTACGCGGGAGTCTCTCCGTAGCCTACGCCGTAGCCTGACCTGCACCTCCCAAAAAATGTAACTACACGTCGAGGCGACGCAGACCCAACGCAGACCGAGAGGGCTGGGATTGGTTTGCTTGGTAGCAACGCATTTCCGGTTCAGAGACTGGAATGACTCAAAAACTCTGGTGAGTGACTCGTACAAACTCAGTCCAAGAATCAAGTTTTCCAAAAGTAACTTTTTGACGTGCAGGAAAACCTCTTTTCATCAAATCCGTGCTGCTGCAGTCTTGCCTAACAGACAGTTAGAAGCTGAGGTTTTCTTTTTGGGTTTGCGCACTCTGTATTTGTGGTTGTGGAATCAAGATACCTGTTTGGTTTGCTAAGTGTAGCTGTGTGAAAAGCTATTACCAAGAAGTGGCTTAAGCCAGATGCTCCTTCATTAGATGATTGGTCCGACATCATTTACGGTATCTTTGTAATGGAGGGGATAACGTTCTCTATGAGGCTGCAACAATCATAATTTGAAGCAATCTGGGAAGATTGGAAAAGTTATATTTCCCTGAGACGCCCTGCTTTTGTTTGAGATGTATTTCATTTACCCATTTGTCTTTATATAATGTTTTTTTTTCTCTTTATCTTAATGAAAACACCCTATGTTTATGTTTTTGTTCTTTTTCTGTTTGAAAGACAGAGAAAAAAAAAGAAAAATGGATTGCAGTGTAGATATAATGTGGCTTATGTTATGCTGCTGTAATGCTCGTGTGATTCCGAATAATAAATAAAAGCAAAAGTCTTTGAGTCTGTTGACAGTTATTTTGACGTGGGTAGCAACAACACAGCAATAAACAACCAGAAAAAGATCATTCATGCATGTGCTGCGCACATCCAAAGTTGAAATGTCCCAAGTTTATCTGTGGGGACCCTATCCATACTATTGCTCAAATAGGACCATTGCTGAGTTTTGTTGGAGGCTTAAAATAGCTGTTTATCCTGATATAGTGCATCACTCCCTTTTCTGCAAACATATATTCCTGTCTGAATCAAAACCCGTTCCATTCACCAGCAGCTGCTAACAGGATTGGGATGGACTGTAACAGCTGGAGGGGCAGCATTATGTGAAGAAGAATCTTTTTTTCTGTCAACAGATAAAAAGCAATTTAAAAGTCTCTGGTTTTGTTACTGTTAAATTAAAACAATGATAAGCGAATAATCTGGCTGGATAACGTGATGGACTCTACCAGAAATGGAAGCGTGATAAAAGGACCAAAAAGTGGCTGAGCAAATTAACAATTGATCTAATTGTGTGTACCGAATCGACACAGTGAGAGCTGGGCCAGTAACCATGGTGATTTAGCTGTCTGGAACCCGTGGACCTGAACATTTGGCAGATATTTAATACCGAGCACGTGCACAGGGAAGCCATCCTGAGTAGAGTCTCTTCTTGGAAACAGCTCCTCTTTTATTTGACGGGAGATGACGGATGGGACATCAAACTTTGGAGGTTCTGCAGCTTCAGCAGAAGTAAGACAGCTGTTGTACCACTTACCACCATACGGTGGCGCTGTTGCTCTACAATGGGAATACCTGAAAAACGCTGCAGTGTGGCTGAACAAGACATAACACCCCTCCTTTTTTATTAAATTTTTTTTTATTCTTTATTTCATTCAAAATAATACAACAAACAACTCAACACAAACACAAACGTTCCTAACCCGTGAGTGAAAGGGGGCAGGAAGAAGAAGAATCTTATTTACTCTGCCCCTTTTTTCCAAGAAGTCAAATTACAAAGAACCTAAATTAAAAAATTTAAAAAGCAACAACTAAGTAAATAAAAAAAAAACTAAAATCAAATCAAATAGCCGTCGGCTATGGGTATGTCAATCAAACTTAACTAACATTTATCATTATATGTCGTTAACATTTTGGCTTTAATTGTTCTTTTGAATGTAATGTTTGATTTGGAGTCTTTGGTTTCTTTATTCAGATTGTTCCATAAATTGATTCCTTTCACAGAAACACAAC
This sequence comes from Cololabis saira, assembly GCF_033807715.1. Taxonomy (NCBI): domain Eukaryota; kingdom Metazoa; phylum Chordata; class Actinopteri; order Beloniformes; family Belonidae; genus Cololabis; species Cololabis saira. Next base: position 42,441,931 of record NC_084593.1, on the reverse strand, counting down.
GTTCCATCAATTTAGTCCTGAATCTTGGTTTTTTAAAGATCTCTGTTCCTTTTAAGTTGTACTTGCTTTCTCTTTTTTCGAATCATTTCTGAATGTAAATTGGTAACGTTTTTTTAAGAGCTTTAAACATAATTTGCAGAATACTATATTCTACTAATTCATGAAATTTCAATAATTTTAACTGAAGGAATAATGGATTTGTTGAATCTCTATATCGTTTTCTACTGATTATTCTTATGGCTCTTTTTTGCAAAATGAAAATTGACTGAATAAATGTTTTACAGACGTTTCCCCAAACTTCAACACAGTAGGTCAGATATGGAACAATCAAGGTGTTATATAAAATGTACAATGCTTTGTTGTCCAATAAATCCTTTACCTTGTGTTTTTGATATTTTTTATCTTTGTATAATGTATATGTGATTTCCAATTAAAATTCTCATCCAGCATGACACCCAAAAAATTTGGTTCCCCTTACTCTATTAATTTCAATACTATCTATATTAATTGAAGTGTCTGTGTCTCTCCTTCTGTTACTAAATATCATGAAGTTTGTTTTTTTAAGATTCAGCGATAATTTATTTACATCAAACCATGTTTTTATTCTTTTAAATTATTTTTTAACCACATTCAACACCTGTGTTATATCTTCCCCAGAATAACATAGTTATAGTAGTGTCGTCCTCCTATTGTCTCCCAGGCTGTTCGTTCTCATTCCCTACATCCCACCATGCTTTAGCCCGGCTTTCATACATTTTGGGGACTTCGTTAACATTTCTTAACCCTAAAACCCACCTTGGCTTGTCTCTATCTAACAGGTGCAGGCATAGACGGAGGATGCATATGGTGGCAAACTTGACACATGAATAACAAAGAGTGATTTGTCGTGGGATTTGGGAATGGCAGAGATATAGTTTTGCAGCTTGGTGAGACAGGTTCCTTCTGATAAAACGAAAACAGTGAAGATTTGGTTTGACCTTGTTACAGTACTTCACCTCATTCACTACTTCAGGGATTTCCTCCATAATCCTGACCTGAAATACTTCATGATCAGGGGCATCATTTATAAAGCTTGCTTGCGCACAAAACAGGGCTTGAAAGATGCGCAAGCCACCTTCTACACAAAGGTTGGGATTTAAAAAGAAAAAACTAACCGAAAAATGTGCGTATCCCTACGGCAACCCTGACCCTCCCGTGGGAACAGTCTTAAGATATGGGGAACTGGCGACGCAGGCGGTGAGGTGGTGAAATGAAGCCATATTCATGTCATATCCTCCCCAATCTGACCAGCGATGACATGTTTAGTCGCATGCTCTCGCTCCGTTGCTGGTTGTATCGGTGGTGTTCAGAAAACGACGTGGCCTTTATTGACAATTGGGAAACGTTCTGGGGAAAGCCCGGTCTGATTAGAAGAGACGGCATTCATCCCACCCGGGATGGTGCTGCTCTTGTCTCTAGTAATTTGGCCTGTTTCATTAGACCCTCTCCCTGACATCGCAGGGTCCAGGCCAGGATGCAGAGCTGTAGTTTAACACACTTCTCTGCTGCTTCTCGAGGACCAACGCCTGCCAACAAAACTATAAGATTACATGATGTAACTGGTAACTATACTAACTGGTAAATCTAACCAGGTGCCTAGCAAAATAGAAGTGGTTGCAGTTCCCCGCCCTCCACTAGTTCACCAGGTGTGGCGTTATAGAGGCGTTAACCAAAATAATCTTGTAAAAATTAAAACCAATGCACATTTGGTACCAATAAGGGACCGAAAAATTAGATGCGGACTACTAAATATACGATCGTTAAGCTCCAAGTCTCTGTTAGTAAATGATATAATTACAGAGAGTAGGAGTGATGTTTTCTGCTTAACAGAAACATGGTTACAGGAGGAAGAGTATGTTAGTTTGAATGAATCAACTCCGCCCGGCTACTTTAATCATCACAATTCCTAGAAACCCGGGCCGAGGCGGAGGAGTCGCAGCAATTTATAACTCCAGTCTCCAAACAAAAATTGAACCTAAGTGCAATTATAATACGTTTGAAAGCCTCACGCTTAGTCTGAAATTTCCGAGCCGGAAATCAGAGAAGCCAGTTGTGTTAGTGGTAGTGTACCGGCCCCCTGCTGGCGCTTATCTAGAGTTTTTGTCAGAATTTTCAGATTTCCTTTCTGGATTATTGATCAGCACAGATAAAAACATCATAGTGGGTGATTTTAATATTCATATGGATGTTGAAAGCGATAATCTTAAATTAGCTTTCAATTCTCTTCTAGAATCAATGGGTATCTCACAAAAAGTGGACGGGCCGACGCACTGTTTTAATCATACTCTCGATCTCGTTCTCACCTACGGTGTTGAAACTGATGATCTATTGGTGTCACCTGTAAACTCCCTTTTATCCGACCATTATTTAATAACGTTTGAATTGAATGTTGTTGATGTTGAAGTGCAGGGCAGGAGGTATTATTTTAGCAGATGTTTGTCTGATGAAGCTATTGCTAAATTTAAGGAGACCATTGCTCATCTTGCGACAGTGGAAAATAGTGAAGCCTCTACTGAAGCAATAGAGGCCAGTGACCTGGGTTCTACCCCTGATGTTGATGTTGATTTTCTTGTTAGTAACACTGCTGATCTGTTGCATTCAGCTTTAGATGAAGTTGCTCCTTTGAAAAGGAGGGTTTCTAGCCACAGGAGCTTAACTCCCTGCTACAATTCAGATATTCACATGTTGAAACAAAGCGTGCGTAAAATGGAAAGGAAGTGGCACTCTTGTAAGTCTGTAGACTTCTATCGTGAATGGAAAGATATTCTAATAGTATATAAAAAAGCCATTCGCAAAGAAAGAACAGCTTATTATTCAACGTTGATAGAGGATAACAAAAGTAACCCACGTTTTCTGTTCAGCACTGTAGCCAGGCTGACAAAGAGTCACAGCTCTGTGGAGCTGTGTATTCCTGCAGCTCTCAGTAGTGAAGACTTTATGAGCTTCTTTAACAATAAAATCACGAGAATTAGAGAAGAAATCAACCAGCCGGTTGTGGGCGTTTCTTCAGCTTTAGCGACTTCCCTAGGCTCTGACTTGTCTCTAGACTGTTTTGATCCTATAGACCTCCCTGAGCTGACTTCACTCGTTAATAGAGCTAAGTCTACCACATGTATGTTAGACCCCATCCCGACTCGACTATTCAAAAATGTTTTTTCTCTTATTGGTGTGACAATACTGGACCAAATCAACCTATCCCTAAGTTTAGGATATGTACCACAGGTTTTCAAAGTGGCAGTAATTAAACCTTTACTTAAAAAACCTTCTCTTGACCCAGACACCTTAGCTAATTATAGGCCAATTTCTAACCTTCCATTTGTATCTAAAATTCTGGAAAAGGCAGTTTCAAGCCAATTATGTGACTATTTGTATAGAAATGATCTGTTTGAAGTCTTTCAGTCAGGGTTCAGAATGCATCATAGCACAGAGACAGCACTGGTTCGAGTCACGAATGACCTTCTTATGGCCTCAGATAAGGGATTAGTTTCCATACTGGTTCTGCTGGACCTCAGTGCGGCTTTTGACACTATAGATCATGGCATTTTACTGCACAGGTTAGAGCATGTTGTTGGGATTAAAGGGACAGCTCTACGTTGGTTTAAATCATATCTATCTGACAGGTTCCAGTTTTTTCATGTACATGAGTTTTCTTCAGAACAGTCAAGGGTCTGTTATGGTGTTCCGCAGGGTTCAGTGCTAGGGCCAATCTTGTTCAGTTTATACATGCAGCCATTGGGAAGTATAATCCAGAATCACGGCATACACTTTCATTGTTATGCTGATGATACACAGCTCTACTTGTCTATGAAGCCGGATGAGACAGAACCGTTGGTTAAACTTCAGACATGTCTTAGGGACATCAAGGACTGGATGTCCAGAAATTTCTTGCTTCTAAATTCAGATAAAACAGAGGTTATCATTCTTGGTCCAGAGCATCTTAGGAAGGGACTAGATGGTGTTGTGATGGCTTCCAGTGCAATTGTGAGAAACCTTGGTGTTGTTTTCGATCAGGATTTGTCGTTTAAACCATATGTTAATCAGGTTTGTAAAATAGCGTTTTTCCATCTCCGTAATATTGCAAAAATTAGGAAAATCCTCTCGCAGAGGGATGCAGAAAAACTAGTTCATGCGTTTGTATCTTCTAGACTGGATTACTGTAATGTGTTGTTAGCAGGATGTCCAAGTAATTTGCTGAATAGGCTCCAGCTGATCCAGAATGCAGCAGCACGAGTGCTGACAGGAATTAGCAGGAGAGACCACGTCTCTCCAGTGTTAGCATCGCTCCATTGGCTACCTGTAAAATTCAGAATTCAATTTAAAATTTTATTACTTGCATATAAAGCCCAAAACGGCTTAGCTCCGCAGTATTTACAAGATTTGATAGTGCCTTATGTTCCTGGCCGAGCTCTCTGCTCTCAGGGTGCAGGTTTACTCGTAGTTCCTAGAGTATCTAAATGTAGATTTGGAGGGCGGGCGTTCTGCTATCAGGCACCATTACTTTGGAACCAACTTCCAATCTGGGTTAAGGAGGCTGACACCACCTCCACCTTTAAAACTAAACTTAAAACCTTTCTGTTTAGTAAAGCCTATAGTTAGTGTTTAGTAAACCTCTAGCTGGTGTTGGTAAATCTCTAGGTAGTGTAAACTCTAGTGTGTTAGAGTCAGTAGTCATAGTTGCAGCTATAGAACAAGACTATAATAGTTAGTCTCAAATATAGCTTTGCGGTAGATATGCTGCTATAGGCTTATGCTGCAGGGGGGCACCGACATGATCCGCTGGGCGGTGCCTCTCACCCTTCTTCTCCTCTCCTTTTCCCTGCCTCTCTTGTCCATTACCATTTTTATCTATTATAAATATCTCATAGCTATCATTTTTGTCCATCGTTCCTGTAGTTTCTTGTGCCAGCCACCCTTTTTTCTCTTTTGTGCATGTTTGCAGGCTGGAGCCTCAGGAGCTGCGTTCTGGCCTGTGTTCCCGGCCCCCCTCCCCCATCCCCGGTCATCCCGTTGCTGCTTCCACCTGCCTACGTGGGTGTCTGCTGTTGCTGCTTCCGCCTGCCTGCACCCCGGGGGTGCAGGCGCTGTTTCTCTTATTGCATTTGAATATTGTCCTCTGTAAATCAGATTAAATCTTTTCTTGTCATAGAATGCCCATACAAGTATGTGAAAATGAAAATTCAAATTGAATTATTGCATTTTAATTTCATTTTTGTCCCAAATAACTCATGCATATGTGGAAAATTATAATGCTATTGTGGAATTACATTTGCATTTGAATAAAGTCCCCTATGGGCTTCCATATTTCTGGGCGGACATTAAAGAGTTACTATTTAGAGCCTTTTTGGAATGTATTCAGAAAGGATGTTTGTCCCCAACTATGAAAACAGGTTTAATAACCTTGTTACCAAAACCCAAAAAAGATCTGTTGATGCTAGACAACTGGAGACCAATAACCTTACTATGCAACGATTACAAATTACTTGCTTTAGTTTATGCAAATCGCCTAAAGGTAATACTTGGAAAACCTGTAGAAGAATATCAATCAGCTTTTATAAAGGGAAGATATATTCACAACCATATTCGACTGATTCTGGATATGATGGTGTGGTGGCAAAAATTGTTGTTCAAAAAGAATGTCAGGACACCTCAGCTGTCTTTCTGAAGTTTAATGAAAAGAGGAAAAACATTCAATTGAATGGAGCCACACAGTACAACCGGTCACATGAACCGTCAGTCCTGAGTGAGCTGAATGTGCTTAAAGAAAGGTTATCTTATAGTTGGGGAGCTGGGAAACTAGACAAAACATCACCCATCACCCTGACAACCGTGCCAGGCTCTGTGTCAAAGGAACATGACCTCGGAATAGGAATGTTCACTTGAAAACAGACAGTGTTATACCAAAATTTTCCATTACAATGGATTACCAGTCATTTATTCAATCAGATAGTTTAGTGCTTTTCATAGATTTTTTCAAAGCATTCGACACCATGGAACATGATTTTATGTTTACAGTGCTCAATAAATTCGGATTTGGAGAAGGGTTCTGCAAGGTTATTCAAATGTTTTATAATGATATCTACAGCTATATCTCCCTCAACCCTGGAATGACACCAAAAATTAATATCTTACGTGGAATTAGACAAGGCTGTCCTATTTCGCCCAAATTATTTATTTTATGTACACAAATGCTAGCATATCTAATTGTAAATCACCCTCAAATTAAAGGAATTACCATCTTCGATTATGAATATAGAATAAGTCAATTTGCAGACGACACAGTAATTTTTCTAAAGGATAAATCTATAATTGAAAAAGCCCTAAATATAATATCAATCTTTTCTAAAGCTTCAGGTCTGTGCTTAAACGTGAAGAAATGTGAAATACTACCTCTTCATCCTTGTGCTGAGATAAATATAAGCTCCATCCCTGTTAAAAACTGAATTAAAATACCTATGTTTAACAATGTCTAAAGACAGAAACAAGAGAGAAAAACAAAACATAGAAGAGAAAATAGATAGTATGAAAAAATCTGTCAACCACTGGTTTATGAGAGATCTCTCTATTCTCGGAAGAATCCTACTGACAAAAGCAGAAGGCATATCAAAACCAATATATCCTTGTCAATCTCTTTATGTTCCTCCTCAAATGATTAAAAAGGTAAATTCTGTCATTTTTAATTTCATTTGGAAAAATAAGACCCACTACCTTAAGAAATCTGTGATGGTTAAAGACTATAAAAATGGTGGATTGAAAGCTGCTGATTTTGAATCCATGATTGGTGTATTTAAAGTGAATTGGATAAAAGCTTACTTGGCTCAACCTGAGTCCATATTGTTCCACATACCAAATAATATTTTCCAAAATGTTGGAGGATTAGAATTTTTTTTGAGATGTGACTTTGAAATAACTAAACTGCCAATCAAATTGTCTAATTTCCACAAACAAATACTGCTCTACTGGAAAATGATGTTCACCCACAATTTCACACCGCACAGCTCCACCTTGTGGAATAATAGAACCATCACTATTAACAGGAAGACCTTATTTAAACAACAATGGTATGATAAGAAAGTCCTATATGTTACTGACTTGTTGGATGTAAATGGCAATTTATTGCAATTTAATACATTTGTAGAAAAGTTTAGTTTAAATTGCTCTTAAAGAGAATTCAATCAAATCTGTAGAGCTATTCCACTTCCCTTGAATTACATGATTAAAAATATTCTTACATACTCAAATGTGATTGTCAAACTGCCTGATTTAAAAGTCGGTGAATTGAAATTTGGTGAAAGAAGATGTAATAACAAAGTACTTGGAAATGTGTTTAAAGAAAAGCTCAATGATATCAAAAAATCAACAAAAATAAAGATCAGAACATAAATTGAAGTAACGTTAACAAAGATATACAGCAGCTACCTTAAATGGCCAATTTCACCCAAAGCAAAAGAAATTCAGTTTAAAATAATAAACAATATTTATCCTGCCGCTGAAACCCTAAGGAGAAGGTTCAATTTTAACGTAGATCCTTGTACCGGTATATTTTGTAAAACAGAACACGAAACAATTGAACACTTATTCTTTTCTTGTTCGGTCACAAAGCTTTTTCATGCTGGATGGTCTGCCAAAGAAGGTATCCAAGATGGTGAACATAATTCTAATTTTGGGTAAATATCAGATACATAAAACTAAATGGAAAAACAGCAAACCCTCCATAGTATGTTTTAAAAACGAAATAAAAAGTTATATAACATCTATTAAGGTACTTTCAAAAGAAAGTCAGTCTATAAATGATTTATGTGAAACCATGTTAGAGTCTCTTGCTCTTTAAGATACAATCTTGCTACGCTTATACACTTTTGTTGAAATGTCAACCCCTGTGATTATTTTATTTTGTGATTATTTTAATTTATTTTCTTTATCTTCTTTTTATTTAATTTTAGAAGTTTATCTTGGAAAAAATGTATGGTTACATATTCGCTTGTGTGTTGTGAACTTATGTTTCAGTTGCAAACTAATGGAAGGAAACTAAGGAATTTTGTAATTTTGTAATGTTGAATAAAGTTTGTAAAAAAAAAAAAAGCCACTATAATACTGGTCTGATGAGGAGAATATGAGTTCCTGAAAGATCCAGAAGATGGCAGCAATGCAACTAACTGGATGCAAGCTGCCGTTAAACCCCGAAGAAGAAGAAGAAGAAAAAAGCCACTAGGTGGCGCATGCGCCGTGCAGCAGCCACTAGTTGCGCATGCGCCGTGCAGCTCTCTGAGCTCCATCTCCAGGACCAGCTGGTGAAACGACTGAGCTCGTTTCTCGACCCCATCGGCAGCACCGCTCGACGTTTGAGGGTAAGTATTAATGTTATTGGAAAATAATAGTTCTGCAACTTGTTTTTGGTACATTTTGTTCTAACGTATGACGACGTTTAGTTGGTGTAAAGATGGAGTTATCTCTTCCAGCTAGCTCGCTAGGTAGCTTCATGCGGAGGAATGGAAGTCCAGGTTCGCCTGTATCTAACTGTCTTTCTCATTAGATAGTTGTCTTGAATGATATAATATACCGTTATTCACCTACATAGGGTGTAAACACCGTAAATGGTTGAATCCTGCTGTATTTGGCTGCAGGAGCTGCATGAGTCTGGTGTTGCCTCTCGTTTTTCTAACAGCTTCTCTTCAATCAGCTTCACACTAATACTGGTCTCCATTTTCATGGAAGTTTCTTTGTGTTTTGTGAGTGTAGTTTGTGTCCAGGTAGCGGGTGTAGTCTCTGCAGCAGCTGAAGTGGTATCACTAAGTCCCTGTCTCGGACATGAGACAGGGACTGTCCTGAGCTGCAACAAGCAACTTCCCTGCAGTGGCTGTTTCTCACTCACTCACTTACTCTTTTTAGTGGGGCAGCTTAGCTAGAAATTCCATAACCATTGTGCATTTTGTGATAAAAGCATCAAATTTGGTACACTTGTAGCCAAAGGCATAATGAAAAAAATTAGATATGGAGCCATCATGGATTTTCAATATGGCGCCCATTTTTCAAGATGGCCGCCGGTGACCACTGTTTTAGATACAATTTCATATAAACAATGGATAAAATGTGATAGAAACATCAAATTTGGTACAGTTATGGCCAAAAACATGAAGAACAAAATAAAGATATGCAGCCATCATGAATTTTCAATATGGCTGCTATTTTTCAAAATGGCCGCCATTGACAACTGTTTTTAGGTCAATTTTCATCTTAACAATGGACATAATGTGATATTGAGGCTTTAAATTGAATTTATCTACTATGCATAGTACTTGGGAACTATCGTTAAGATAATACATTTTTCAAGATGGCGGCCAAAATGGCAGCCAACTACCTGTTGCAATATAGCTGCATATACTCGTCTGATTTGAGTTATCTTTGAGTCGATTCACTTTTTTTGGGGGGTGAAGTTCAAATTATGAACTTTACTATTCCTCAGAAGCTACAATTCAAGACTCAAAATATGTCATGACAATATATTTTTTCAAGCCAGTAGCCTATCAAAATTGTAGTTAAGGTTAGAGTTCGGGTATTGTGTGTAGAGTTGTGTCCAATCACATTTCTATGAAATAAAATTGCACAAAATAGAATGGATGTCAAAGCACAACCAGGGCACACTGGTGACACCACTGCTGTGAAACTCAGCTTGGAGTTCAGTGTCAGCTAAATACACTCTGCTTAATAATGCTTTTTAGTGGTAGTGTAGTTTAGTTTCCTAAATGCTATTTAATGTTAGCCCCACATCTACGTCACCATGATCAAACAACAAGTGTCCAAGTTGCATTCATCAAGGATATACGCTCTCTGGTCAGCGCAGTGGAACACCTTGGAAACCCCTTTGAAGAGGAAAGCAAGGACCTCATTGCACTCTACTCAAAAGAAATTGCTGGGCCTTCAGCTGTTGAGGCAGTCAGCAAGGTGAAGCAGACAGGACAGCACCAGTTTGAAGCTTTTACTAGAGAGTGTCTTGTGAAAAGAACAAAGCCAATAGATGATCCCATACCAAGGAATAAGCTGATGGTGTTTGGGACTTCACCTGTGAGGAGAGTATCAAAAGACAAGCAGAAATTGGTCTCTCTCAAACAAGACATGCAGCTCTTTTCAAGGCTCTTCATTGCTTGCCAGACCAGAGATGGAAACCTTCATGAGTTCTTCAGACACGAGAACCAGCCATGTCCCCCAGCGCTATCTGAAGGGGGAGGCCTTCGCTTCGGAATGAAGAGTGATCTTCTTTCATGCCTGGAAGATGTTCATAGTGCATATTCTGATGGCCCCAAGGTTACCTGCACTATTGTAGATGGGGCGGCCATTATCCAGATGCTCAAACCAAAGTCTGTAAAGACCTTCAATGAGTACACCCAAGAGATCTTCATTCCATATCTCAACAGAAAACTTGGACATGTGACCAGGCTTGATTTGGTGTGGGACCGCTACTTGTCTGAGTCCTTGAAAGCTGCTACAAGAGCAATGCGTGGAGAAGGGGTGCAGAGACGTGTGGTAGGCTCTGCACCCATTCCCAGGAACTGGCAAAGCTTTCTCAGAGTTGACAACAATAAGACTGAGTTGTTCACCTTACTCTCAGATGCTCTGCTCAGGGAGTTTGTGCTGCACAACAAACGGCTTGTTGTCACAAATGATGTAGATGTCCTCAGCAAGCCACCACTTCAGGATCTTTCTTCAATTGCTCCATTTACACACGAGGAAGCTGATAGTCGCATGTTATTACATGTGGCCCACGCAGCAAGAAATGGCCATCAGAAAATCATGATACAAACTGATGTTGTGGTGCTGGCTGTCGCAGTTGCTCAGGGTCTCCAGCCAGAAGATGAGCTTTGGCTGGCATTTGGAACTGGAAAGGGTTTTCGATACCTTGCAGCCCATGAAATAGCAGCAGGGCTGGGGCCTGAGAAGGCACGTGCACTTCCAGTGTTCCATGCATTGACGGGCTGTGACACTGTATCCAGCTTTGCTGGCCATGGGAAGAAGACTGCATGGGCTGTATGGACTGTCTTTCCAGAGCTTACACATGCCCTGTTAAAACTATCTTCTGCCCCAGATGACATACCAAAGGAGGTAATGGCTACGATTGAGAGGTTTGTTATACTGCTCCATGACTGAACCAGCCCATACACAGAAATAGACACGGCAAGGAGGAAGTTATTTGTGAAGAGGCACAATGTGCTGTCAATCCCACCAACAAAGGCTGCCCTAGAGGAACATGCCTACCAGATGCTGGCCAATGCAGCTATGAATTTGTAGGACCCCCTCGTAAACGAGTTGTTACAACTCAAGGGGCTTATCCTACTATAAATAAACAACTTCAACAACAACTTGTCTCCTGCCAATGTAAGAAGGGTTGTGTTAGGCGGTGCAAGTGCAAAAAAGCTGCCTTAGAGTGCACAGCTCTCTGTTACTTTGAAGGGGAGTGCTGAATAGACTTTCCCGCGCTGGACCTAGTTAGACAGTATTGCATATTTTCCATCATGGAATGGAACATATGTGAACTATTTCCATGATATGGAACAAATAAAAATGAAATGAAATTGAGTCTTGAATTGCGGCTATCTGTATCTAAAACAGTGGTCACCGGCGGCCATCTAATTTTTTTCTACATGTCTTTGGCTATAAGTCTACCAAATTTGACACTTTTATCACAAAATGCACAATGGTTTTGGTTATCTGCACCACTATTTATTCTTCTGCGGATCAATGTCTCAGATTTGTATTTCTCCTGTTTGAAATGAGGGATTGTACTGGAAGCAGGTGTGGTGCTGGCTTGGATGTGCAGAAGTCCCTGGTGTTTGACCTTAGAGCCCGTGTCTTTGCTGGAGTCTCACCATCCTCTGTTTCTACCTCCAGCACTAAAAAAACAAGCAGAAGATACGATCCAAGATTCAGCTTGTTTTGAGGCTTCCACCCCTCTGTCACTCCCTACATCATCACTGATTGAAGAAATCAGGTTAGTGACACTACAGTTATTATATGTCAGACCCTTACCCATCCTCTATAGCTTTGTGTGTGTGTGTGTGTGTGTGTGTGTGTGTGTGTGTGTGTGTGTGTGTGTGTGTGTGTGTGTGTGTGTGTGTGTGTGTGTGTGTATATATATATACATACACACACACACACACAGTGCTTTAAGTGGACAAAAAATAACGATTAATTTTTTTAATCGCGATTAATCACATGTTGTCCATAGTTAACTTGCATATTAATCGCACATTTATTCCCACATTGTTTTGCTGTTCTAAATTGCCTTAAGGTATTTTTTTATGTTTTTGATACTGTTAACAACATGAGAAAGGGCAAATATGCTGCTTTATGCCAATGTTTATTTAACTTTCCACAAAAAAAGCTTTTAACCTGAATGTAACATTCCTTCATAAATACAAACACAATGTAGTCCCCAACTTTACTTGTAAAGACTCACTTAAGATTCCTTGTTTTTTTTAAGCAGATCAATGTAAAACAATGAACCATATGCATCATAAACATTGTACAAGAAGTGCATTGGTCAGTTACATTTTCCATGTAATTATGTCTAACCTCATATGGAGGAAAATAAAAGGCTCAAAAAATATCCTTCTCCTCAGTGGGATCAAAACATGGGGATAAAAAAAATAAAGTGCACATGTAACAGCAGCGAGTGTAACTCAACCTATAAAGTGCAGTTAGGCTATAATGAGCTAATACTTCAGATTCTTTGGAACAGATCTCTCTTTGCTCATCTAATGTATCCAGGTGAGGAACCTCCTTCCCTCACATCTATCCAGCGGTGTCTGCTTTTGACGGGGGGGCGGCTGCGCATCAGTTGTGTGATTGGCTGCTAGTGGTATTTGAGACTCGACGTTTTAATGTTTGCAGTAACTATCACCTAACTATTGTGCATTGTTCAGCCCATTTAAGGCAACCAGCCATCCGGTAGGGGAGTCCCCAACAAACTGGACACAAACTACTGAGGGATCAGCCGGTTCCACGTTAGTCCTACAGGGTTTTTCCTGGCTCTAATTGAGGCGGAGGTGGCACCATCCTGGTCATGTGCACACGCGTGCGGGTATACCGTGCCTTCAACTGCCTCAAGCAAACACTTTTTACAAGATATTTTACATTTTGGGAGTTCTAATATGATTAAAAATTTATTTATTTATTCTTTATTTCATTAATTGATAAAACAAACAATTTAATATAAAAACAAACATTCCTAAATTCTGAATGAAAGGGAGCAGAAAGAAGAAGAATCTTATTTAATCTGTCCCTTTTTCCCAAGAAACCAATTTACAAAGAATGTAAATTAGATGAAAATTAGATGTAAAAAAATATGACAATTATCATGTTAAAGTTTTATTTTATTAACATAAAAATATAAATACAAATATAAAAACTCAATCTTACCAAAAATAAAAAGGAAAAAAAAAACTGCCAATGGAACAAGAGAAAATTTTCGCTGAAATGAGTGAAAATGGTTTTCTAGAACAAGTTACTTTTTAGGTGACTGTCTTATTTTAAATGTAATGATTTTTTTTTTGGACTAGAAATAAAACATTTTGACTGGATATAAGACAAGTAGTCTTGGTAAGACTGAGTTTTTGCAGGGTTTCAGACATTTACTGACAAATCTTGCAACCAGACCGAGAACATTTCAGCCTCCTATCTTTCCATCTGTAGATCCTCATGCTCCTTGTAGTCCAAGACCTCCTGGTCTGGTCCATCCATGGCCTCCTTACAAAAGACATCCCAGTGCCTCTCCTGCAGTCTGCTGCACAGAGGTGTCTTCACCTTAAACAAAACAATTCATGTATTACGTATTTTTGTATTTATTTTGATACAGACATAAATAGTGATAGTGCCTGCTCCATGGGGGTCACAGTGCTTTTGGCATAAATAACAGACCATACCTTCCTCAGTAAGCCTGAGCAGGTAAATTTGTTCAGCCACCATTTGTCAAACCCACTGGCTCTGTGTTTTTGAGAAGATCTGTGAAGATGAATAAAAAGTCATGTTTAAATCACGTACACGTTGGCTTCGCGTTGATATGCGCCTAATGACTTGGAAACTGACTAACAGGTGATTTATGGTTCCGCGTTACACCAACGCAGAGCCTACGGCGTACGGTGCGCGCCCCGCGTAACCTACGCCGTAGGGCCGCGGCGATTTAACGCAGAACCATAAATCAGCCTTAACGTTACCCTCGCCTCGCAAATCGTCCTGTCCTGCACTCTGACCCTCGCTATCACCTTTCATGCATATTTGTGCACTACTTTCAGCCCTGACAAAATTGCCGCATCTTGTCGTTAACATGATTTATTACTTTTTAACTGCCTGTAACGTCTGCCCTGTTTCACCTGCACTCTTGCTTCTCCTGGTTGCGAGGTCGCTTTTTAAAGTACTGTGTGTATATATACCGAATATAAGACAAATAAACAAGACATGCTCGGATGCAAAAGAAACAATATTTACCTGTTTGAACAGCCAGGGAAAACCAGGACGCCGATTTTTAATACAACAAATAGCGGAAAACCGCGGAAAATAATTCTCGAGATTTCTTCTTCTTCTTCTGCTGGTGCTGTGTCGTTGATACAGCGCCCCCATAGCGGTGCAATGCTGCAACTGCAGTCAAAATAACATCCATCCAGTCCAACGCCTGCCAGAAAATAACAATTTTCATGACGTCGGAGTTTTGACAGCTGGGGGCGGCACGAAATGAGGCGGAGGCGGCCGCCTCCTAATTTTGAATGCAGGAAAAACCCTGGTCCTATCCATAATATGTACATGTATACACACATCAGTCATTGGAAATATTGCTTAGTATAAAGTTTTGTGTTAAAACGGTTGAAATAACGTCTTAATTTTGCTGTTTTAAATGACTATAACAATGACAGCGCAGATCCTTAACTAAAATCTCCCCTAAACTCTTAAGGCTGAATTATGCTTCTGCGTCAAAATGGCGCCGTGCCTACGGCGTGTAGTTTGGGTCGACGCAGACGACACGCCGTCACCTGCGGCGTCACTGACGCGTACCTCCCGAAAATTGTAACTACGCGTCGAGGCGACGCAGACCACACGCAGACAGAGAGGGCTGTGATTGGTTCGCTTGGAAGCGAAGCATTTCCGGTTTCCAGTTTGAATCAGTAGTGAACTTTCAGGGTTCTTTTCTTCGTTTATGTGATTTTTTTTTTTTTGTTTTTTTTTTGTTTTTTTTTGTTGTTTTTTTTTGTTTTGGTTTTTTGCACAATAGTTGTCCTTATCTCTGTTTTACTGTGACCGGAAAAAGTCGGATAAACCATTCAGAAAAAGATCGCTAACTAGCGGCCGCGGGGGGTACTGCACCGCGGCGAAATGGAGTGACGGAGAAGTCCGAAGGGTTCACGACGGCGTCACGGCTGCGGCGTGTGCTCTGCGTTGGTGTGACGCAGAAGCCTAATTCAGCCTTTACGTTGAATGTTTTTAAACCTGTTGACGTCCATGTCCCATCCATGTCTACGGGTTCTGTCATGGTTTTTGTATTTACGTCCTATTTTATTTTGAAGTCCCATGGCCATGTGTTTGTTTGTTCTTTTTCTTTATCACAGGTAGTTTTCCAAAGAATACACCCACAATGGAGGGAGTTCATTCACCAAGCAAGGCCTCACGGCAAGTTCTTGCTAAGGAGGACAACCCAAGACTGGTAATTATCATGCTTGTTTGGCTGTTTTTCTGTGACTGGAATTTTGCTCTTTCTTTTTTAATTTTACTGTGAAAGATTGTAGTAATAGGACAGCTTCAACGATGTCATACAAAGTATTCTGCTGGTTGTGGAACCAGGATGCCTAATGAAAATAACAGGGGCCCAGCTGCTTGTGACCCACGTTTTGTACATTGTCCCATAAAGAACCACCTCCACATGACAGATTGCCCTCGTAATTATCTAGGCTTCTTCTCAGGAGCAAAATTCTTTTATTTTTTTCTCCTGAGAAGCAAATTAAGGCCTGTTTCCTATCTCACTTCTTTGACATCACAATGAGGCTCACTTTAAGCTGTCTTTGCATCTGATTATATTTATTTCAGTTTTTGTCAGATAATTTCTTTAATCACATAAGAAAAAGCTTGTTAAGTTGTTCAGCATCATAATGTAAATCTCAAGTATATTTTACATGCATTTTAATAACAGCATTTAACGTTTTATTCAATCTAAAATAAAACTCAGTTTCCACTAGTTTCTGTGGTACTATAACTTAGTTTAGCAGTTTATTTCCAGATCTGTGGGCTACTTTCAGAGAATGTTCTATGAACACGTCATTTTGGATTATTATTAGGGCCCGAGCACTGACAGTGAAGGCCCTATTGTATCTGTAGGAATTGTTGTTTATGAATCAGGTGTGACGATGCAAGGAAACATCTAAAACAGTGGTCCCCAACCCCCGGGCCCCGGCCCGGTACCGGGCCGTGGGTCATCTGGTACTGGGCCGCACGGAGAGAAAAAATAACTTCTGTAGCATCCCCTGATGATGGATGACTCTCAAACTGATGTTTCACGATGTTTTTATTCCTTGGATGTAAATACACTGCAAACACACTGTAAGAGCTATAAAGGAATACAATAAAATAGAGTTAGTCTTTCTACATTCATATAAGTTTCATTTAACTTAAATACAGACCGACCCAGCTGCTGCTCGCTCGGTAATAACAGCTACAGGCTGATTTATGGTTCCGCGTTACACCTACGCAGAGCCAACGGCGTAGGGTGTGCGTCGCCGCGCAACCTACGCCGTAGGCTACGCGGTCGATTTAACGCGGAACCATAAATCAGGCCTACCGCTAACCACAATACATGAGTAACCATGACAGCCAAACTCAATATGTACATAAATACAGCATAGCATTTGCAAAGAAAACCAATCCTTATCAGAAGGTGCTTTTTGTGTCAGTTGGCCACCACTTCAGCATTCCCGACACTAGTTTAGTCTTTCAGAAACACTTTCTACTGCCGTTAAACTTTTACCATTAAAGTCCGAAGCGCCGGATGTTTACAAGGTATCGGCGAGACACCTTCAAAATAAAAGCACTAAATATCCGTCTCCTTAATAAATAAAATAAAAGCCTGGCTTTAAATAACGTTAATGAGACATAAAAACACATTTATAGAAATACTCATATTAAAGGTAATTTACAATTTCCATTATTTTATTTAATTTCTTCGAAAATTATGTTTTATTATTATTATTCATTATTATTATTACTATAGAGAAAATACGATAGTTTTTAATGCTGATCTTGTCATTTTATTTAGTTTTTATCAACTACACCTTTTAGATTGGGCCGTGAAAATATTGTCAGACATTAAACCGGTCCGCGGTTCAGAAAAGGTTGGGGACCACTGATCTAAAACATGCAGGACAGGTTTTCCCGAGGACCAGGGTTGGAGACCCTGCTGTAAACTATCATGTATTGTCCTAGTGGCTTTTCAACTTTACTCAGAGGCTATAAATCTCCAACAATGTAGTCCATTATCAGTTTGTCTACCTGTTGCTGGGAAATCAAACCCCTGAAGCTGCAGCAGTGGGACTGGGGTCGTTTCTTGCTCTTTCCTGATGACTTTGTTTGATTGTCAAGGACTCACAGATATTTTCTCACACGGATGCTTTAACTCCACATGACGTTTCAAATTTGAAGTTGACGAGGCAGACGCTCAGACTTGTTTTCTCAGCGCAGGTGGACATAATTTGCACAGAAAGGTTAGATTTTTACCGTCGGACTCTTGTGGTGCGCAACAGTTACGGGAGCGGCCAGTCTATTTCCTTATATTACAACGCCGTTATTAATTGTTCGTTTTTTTTCCCACTTATTCCACCGAACACCAAAAGTGTTTTTTTGCCATTTTCGGCCGAACAATTTCGGTTACCAAACAATCGCTGCATCACTACTGCTAAACAGTCCCCTCACAAACAGTGTCCAGCAGCGCTACGTTCCGGCGTGCGGCGGAACGTAGCGCAGCGCGGCCTTCCTAACGTTGTGTACGCTACTGTACATATTCACCGGTATTACGGTATATGAAAAATTCATATCATAAGAAAAATAAACACCGGTATTCGGTATGAACCGGTATACCGCCCAGCACTACTTCTTTATTTGCAAACAGGTTGCGTTCAGTTCAACGTTCTCACAGAAATGAACGTGTGTGTGTGTGTGTGTGTGTGTGTGTGTGTGTGTGTGTGTGTGTGTGTGTGTGTGTGTGTGTGTGTGTGTGTGTGTGTGTGTGTGTGTGTGTGTGTGTGTGTGTGTGTGTGTGTGTGTGTGTGTGTGTGTGTGTGTGTGTACAATTTTTTTTTTTGCATGTTTGTCGCACTTAAATGTTTCAGATCATCAAACAAATTTAAATATTAGACAAAGATAACACAAGTAAACATAAAATGAAGGTTTTTATTATTAAGGGGAAAGGAAAATCCAAACCTACATGGCCATGTGTGAAAAAATGATTGCCCCCTAAACCTAATAACTGGTTGGGCCCTTAGCAGCAACAACTGCAATCAAGCGTTAGCGATAACTGGCAATGAGTCTTTTCCAGCTGTGGAGGAATTTTGGCCCACTCATCTTTTCAGAATTGCTGTAATTCAGCCACATTGGAGGGTTTTTGAGCATGAACCTCCTTTTTAAGGTCATGCCACAGCATCTCAAGGGGATTCAGGTCGGGACTTTGACTAGGCCACTCCAAAGTCTTCATTTAGTTTTTCTTCAGCCATTCAGAAGTGGACTTGCTGGTGTGATTTGGATCATTGTCCTGCTGCAGAACCCAAGTGGCTTCAGCTTGAGGTCACCAACAGATGGCCGGACATTCTCCTTCAGGATGTTTTGGTAGACAGCAGAATTCATGGTTCCATTTACCACAGCAAGTCTTCCAGGTCCTGAAGCAGCAAAACAGCCCCAGACCATCACACTACCACCACCATGTTTTACTGTTGCTATGATGTTCCTTTTCTGAAATGCCGTGTTACTTTTACACCAGATGTAATGGGACACGCACCTTCCAAAAAGTTCAACATTTGTCTTTTCAGTCCACAAAGTATTTTTCCAAAAGTCTTGGGGATCATCAAGATGTTTTATGGCAAAACTGAGACAAGCCTTTATGTTCTTTTTACTCAGCAGTGGTTTTGGTCTTGGAACTTTAAGCCATTTTTGCCCCGTCTCTTTCTTATTGTGGAGTCATGAACACTGACCTTAATTGAGGCAGGTGAGGCCTGCAGGTCTTTGGATGTTGTTCTGGGGTCTTTTGTGACTCTTGGATGAGTCGTCGCTGCTCTTGGGGTAGTTTTGGTCGGCAGGCCTCCTGGGAAGGTTCACCACTCTTCCATGTTTTCTCCATTTGTGGATAATGGCTGTCACTGTGGTTCACTGGAGTCCCAAAGCTTTAGAAATGGCTTTGTAACCTTTTTCCAGACTGATAGATCTCAATTACTTTGTTTCTCATTTGTTCCTGAATGTCTTTGGATCGCAGCATGATGTCTAGCTTTTGAGGATTTTTGGTCTACTTCCCTTTGTCAGGCAGGTCCTATTTAAGTGGTTTCTTGATTGAGAACAGGTGTGGCATTAATCAGGCCTGGGTGTGGCTGGAGAAATTGAAATCAGCTTTCCAAAGATGTGATAAACCACAGTTAATTTATGTTTTAAAAGGGGAGGGCAATCACTTTTTCACACAGGGCTATGTAGGTTTGGATTTTTTCCCCTTAATAATAAAAACCTCCATTTAAAAACTCCATTTTGTGTTTACTAGTGTTATCTTTGTCTAATATTTAAATTTGATTGAGAACCTGAAACATTTAAGTGTGACAAACATTAAAAAAAAATAAGAAATCAGGAAGGGGGCAAAAACCTTTTCACAAGTATGTATGTATTAGGGGTGTAACGATACACTAATGTCACGATACGGTACGATATTGAGGTCACGATAACAATACGATACACGATATTAGCAGTACCGGTATTTTACCAGCATTAAAGGTTGTTAATTATAACAACCTTGAATGAGGAACATATGACTGGAAAAAATAGTCTTTTATTTGAAAGATACAAAACAATACTGTGTTTTCTCTATTGTTACAGTTTGTAATGCTTTAAAACTGTTTAAGTTTTAAAAAGAAAGCCACAAACTGAACTAAAAGTAAATGTCAGGTTTGCATTATGCATCTTCAGTTTCATACAAGTAAAAATATTTTGCCACAAACTGAATAGTTTCTCTCATGTATGATTTGACTTTTTTTTTTTACCAGAAATTTAACAACTAAAATTAAATAAATACTCATCTCACTCATCTTCCGCTTATCTGTTCCCGGGTCGTGGGGGCAGCAGCCTCAGCAAGGTTGCCCAGACTTCCTTCACCCCAGACACTTCCTCCAGCTCTTCCGGGGGGAGTCCGAGGCGTTCCCAGGCCAGCCGAGAGACCTGCGGAGGAAACTCATCTCGGCCGCTTGTATCCGCGATCTTGTCCTTTCGGTCACTACCCAAAGTTCATGACCATAGGTGAGGGTAGGTGCGTAGATTGACTGGTAAATCGAGAGCTTCGCCTTTCGACTCAGCTCCCTCTTCACCACGACGGTCCGGTACATCGACCGCATAACTACGGACGCTGCACCGATCCGTCTGTCAATCTCCCGCTCCCAGGGCTCCAGAGTGCGACCTATTAGGTCGCATATGCAACCTAATTTATTAAGGTGCGAGTTCACATTTAATGAGGTCGCTCCGGTGCTACTTGCAAGAGGACTAGTGGAAAAAAAAAATATATATATTTTTTTTTTCACCTGGCTGTGTTAGTGCATTAATGGAGTGGTTGATAATACAATCTTACTTTCTGGCTCATTCCTGCCAGTCCTATTTCTCCTTTATCTCTGTCTGACTACACCTGGTACGGTCTGCGCACGTTACGTGCACAGCAGTGCACGCGCGCGTACACGCAGCGCGCTCAAAAAGGTAAACAAAGCAGATGCAGTATGAAGCGGTCTATAGTCGATTATTTTAAGAAGAAACATGTGCCGGAGGCAACAAACGAGGCTGTTGGAGGAGGAGGAGAAGAAGGGTTAGCAGAGGGGGCGACACTCCCTCTGCTAAGCGACACCTGTCACTCTCTTCTGATGAAGAGAGTGACAGGTTGGCGAAACAGGCGGGGGAGAGTGGGGAGAAGAAAAAAAAGTACAGCTTTCTGGCCAGTTCCCGTGGTTAAGATACGAGGGACAGGCCCAGGCCCGGTTCTACGAGGGTGCATAAGCATTGCACCCTCAGTTTGTTTGCTCAGTTGAAAAGACAAAAGGAAAACTGACAAATGCGCGCGCGTTAAGCCTCTTTTATGGTTCCGCGTTAAATCTACGGCGTCGGGTACGCGGCGACGCGCACCGTACGCACCGTCCCTGCGTATCCTACGCCGTAAGATCTGCGTTGGTGCAACGCGGAACCATAAATCAGCCAGTGTACGTCACTGATCTGCAAGACGCTGCTCCGTTAACACAAAGTAACGATGGATATTCAGTGGTTCAAGCACAACCACGCAAGCAAGATTACAGGACTGTCTCAGAAAATTAGAATATTGTGATAAAGTCCTTTATTTTCTGTAATGCAATTTAAAAAAAAAAGTCATACATTCTGGATTCATTACAAATCAACTGAAATATTGCAAGCCTTTTATTATTTTAATATTGCTGATTATGGTTTACAGTTTAAGATTAAGATTCCCAGAATATTCCAATTTTTTGAGATAGGATATTTGAGTTTTCTTAAGCTGTAAATCATGATCAGCAATATTAAAATAATAAAAGGCTTGCAATATTTCAGTTGATTTGTAATGAATCCAGAATGTATGAAATTTTTTTTTTTTTTTTTTTTTTTTTAAATTGCATTACAGAAAATAAAGGACTTTATCACAATATTCTAATTTTCTGAGACAGTCCTGTATATTTATCCTGGTTATATTTATTTTTGTTGCTATGTTTTATTTTCTGTTGCTAGATTGTCTGATGGGTGAGGTAGTCGACACTAAATGTAGCATTTTCTTGGTTCTGCAGCAATATTGCTGCAAAAATGCACTTTACCATAAAGTCACCTTAATTAGCCTAACATTAGTTAGTACATTAACACTACTAAGCATTTATATAAATTATATTATCCAACTTTTAATTTATTAACTAACTCATCACATTAATTAGCCTAACTGTAGGCTATATGTGTTTCCTATACATAATGATTGTTAATCTGTAAACAGTTAATTAATGCTTAATTAACTGTTTATTATAAAAATATGGTGCTACCTAATTTGTTTTGGTGCTACTAAATGAAAAGCTAGGTGGCACTAGTGCTACCTGTGGAAAAAGTTAGTCTGGAGCCCTGCCCGCTCCATCGTTTCCTCACTCATGAACAAGACCCCGAGATACTTGAACTCCTCCAGCTGAGGCAGGACTTCTCCACCCACCCGGAGAAGGCACGCCACCCTTTCCCGGTGGAGAACCATGGCCTCGGTTTTGGAGGTGCTGATTCTCATCCCTGCCGCGTCGCACTCGGCCTCAAACCGCCCCAGCACATGCTGAAGGTCCCGGTCCGATGAAGCCAACAGGACAACATCATCTGCAAAAAGCAGAGATGAAATCCTGAGGTTCCCGAACCGGATCCCCTATGGCCCCTGGCTGCGCCTAGAAATCCTGTCCATAAAAATTATGAACAGGACCGGTGACAAAGGGCAGCCCTGCCGGAGTCCAACATGCACCGGGAACAAGTCTGATCTACTGCCGGCAATGCGAACCAAACTCCTGCTCCGATCGTATAGAGACCGGACAGCCCTTAATAGAGGGCCCGGGACTCCATACTCACTGAGCACCCCCAACAGAATGGCACGAGGGACACGGTCAAATGCCTTCTCAAGATCCACAAAACACATGTAGACTGGTTGGGCAAATTCCCATGAACCCTCGAGCACCCTGCGGAGGGTATAGAGCTGGTCCAGTGTTCCACAACCGGGACGAAAACCGCATTGTTCCTCCTGAATCCGAGGTTCAACTATCGGCCGTGTTGTCCTCTCCAGTACCCTGGCGTGGACTTTCCCGGGGAGGCTGAGAAGTGTGATCCCCCTATAGTTGGAGCACACTCTCCGGTCCCCCTTTTTAAAAAGAGGGACCACCACCCCGGTTTGCCACCCCAGCGGTACTGTCCCCTTCCTCCATGCAATGTCGCAGAGGCGTGTCAACCAAGACAGCCCTACGACATCCAGAGACTTGAGGTACTCAGGGCGAATCTCATCCACCCCCGGTGCCCTGCCACCGAGGAGCTTACGAACCACCTCAGTGACCTCGGCCCGGGTGATGGATGAGCAAGTCTCCGAGTCCCCACTCTCTGCTTCCTCAGTGGAAGGCATGTCAGTCGGGTTGAGGAGATCCTCGAAGTATTCCTTCCACCGTCCGACAATGCCCCCAGTCGAGGTCAACAGCTCCCCACCCACACCGTAAACGGTGCCGGCAGAGTACTGCTTCCCCCTTCTGAGGCACCGAACGGTCCTCCAGAATTTCCTCGAGGCCGACCGAAAGTCTTCCTCCATGGCCTCCCCGAACTCCTCCCAGTCCCGAGTTTTTGCCTCCAGGACTGCCAGAGCCACGGCTCGCTTGGCCTGCCGGTACCTATCTGCTGCGTCAGGAGTCCCACAGGCCAACATAGCCTGGTAGGACTCCTTCTTCAGTCTGATGGCATCCTGTACTTCCGGTGTCCACCACCGGGTTCTAGGATTGCCACCACGACAGGCACCGGAGACCTTGCAACCACAACTTTGAGCCGCCGCGTCGACAATGGAGGCAGAGAACATGGTCCACTCAGACTCGATGTCCCCCGCCTCCCCCGGGATCCGAGAGAAGCTCTCCCGGAGGTGAGAGTTGAAGATGTCCCCAACAGAGGGCTCAGCCAGGCGTTCCCAGCAGACCCTCACAATCCGTTTGGGTCTGCCCGGTCTGTCCAACCTCCGCCAGCGCATCCAACTCACCACCAGGTGGTGATCAGTTGACAGCTCAGCCCCTCTCTTCACCCGAGTGTCCAAGACATGCGGCCGAAGGTCGGATGAAACGACAACAAAGTCGATCATTGACCTCCGGCCTAGGGTGTCCTGGTGCCAAGTGCACTGATGGACACCCTTATGCTTGAACATGGTGTTCGTTATGGACAAACCGTGACTAGCACAGAAGTCCAACAACAAAACACTGCTCGGGTTCAGATCGGGGAGGCCTCCCAATCACGCCTCTCCAGGTATCACTGTCATTGCCCACGTGAACGTTGAAGTCCCCCAGTAGAACAATGGAGTCCCCAGTTGGAGCACTATCCAGTACTCCTCCCAGGGACCCCAAGAAGGCCGGGTACTCCGCACTGCTGTTCGGCCCATAGGCACAAACAACAGTGAGACCTTTTCCCGACCCGAAGGCGCAGGGAAGCGACCCTCTCGTTGACTGGGGTGAACTCCAACACATGGCGACTGAGCTGAGGGGCTATAAACAAGCCCACACCAGCCCGCCGCCTCTCACCCTGGGCAATTCCAGAGTAGTGGAGGGTCCAGCCCCTTTCAAGGAGCTGGGTTCCAGAGCCCAAGCTATGTGTCGAGGTGAGCCCGACTATCTCTAGCCGGTATCTCTCAACCTCCCGCACAAGCTCCGGCTCCTTCCCCCCCCAGCGAGGTGACATTCCATGTCCCCACTGCGAGGGTTTTGGTCCAGGGATTGGGTTGTCGAGGCACCCCGCCACGACTGCTACCCAGATCACATTGCACCAGCCTCTCATGGACCTTCCCGCGGGTGGTGGGCCTACAGGAAGGCGGGCCCACGTCGCCGTTTCGGGCTGAGCCCGGCTGGGTCCCACGGGCAAAGACCCGGCCACCAGGCGCTCGCCATCGAGCCCCAACCCCAGGCCTGGCTCCAGGGCGGGGCCCCGGTGACGCCGATCCGGGCGACGTTACGGTCCTTGGTTGAATTCTTCTCATGATAGGCTTGTGAACCGCTTTTAGTCTGGCCCGTCACCTAGGACCTGTTTGCCATGGGAGTCCCTACCAGGGGCGTAAGTGCCCCCGACAACATAGCTCATAGGATCACTCGGGCACACAAACCCCTCCACCACAGTAAGGTGGCGGTTCAAGGAAATAAAAGTAAATAAATAAATACAATTTTACGTCATCAAAAAAGATTGATTCATGCTCACCTTATAAGTGTAGGATTTTAGAACATCAACACAGCACCTAGTGCCGTACTGTGGCGTATCACTCCGCCCAATCTAAAACATACTAAGCACTACAGATAAACTGACTAGTGTCATTATAGTCCCTGATTTGCATCAGAATATATTTATAAAATAATGAACCCTGAATTACCAAAATAACCTTCTTAAAAAAAATAAATCTCCTCTTAGGCCAAATCCCAATACTCCCCCTACTTTTCTTCACTAGCCCTACTTTTCTTCACTCGCCCTACTTTTCTTCACTACCCCTAAAAAAGAAGGGACAGATTTTAGGGCACTACCCCTCGTTTTCATCCCTACCCCTAATCATGAAGCTGAGAGCCAAAAGCTGTTTTAATTTCAGCTGTAGCGCTGTTAATATGCCACTTTATTAAGTTTTAATATTTTTTCAGGCGTAAAAGTAACCGTTAAGATCCCCAACCTGGGCTCAGTTTATCCAAATAACGCCTGTTAAGAAATTTGATTCGATGTTTTCGGCGATGATGAGACCGGGGAGCAGCAGCTCACAGCCCGAGTACAGACGTGATCGCCCTGCGCCGTTGTCCCGGGAGAGAAACCTGCAGCTCTGTTGAGAATTACCGCTGGTTGAAATAAATAATTCAGGAAGATAAATGTTGGTTTAATAGATGAAATCTAACAGTTGTAGCTACGCCTGTTAAGAAATTTGCCGCCGGTTCGGGGCGCAGCAGCAGCAGAAGCTCACGTACAGACGTGATCACCAGGTCAACCTGCGCCGTCCCGGGGGAGAAACCTGCAGCTCTGTGGAGAATTACCGCTGGCTGAAATAAATCATTTAGGAAGATAAATGTTGGTTTAATAGATGAAGTTGTAGCTACGCTTGTTAAGAAATTTGCTCCGAAAATTTCGAGATTTCTTCCTGCCGGCTCCGGAGCTGATTTATGGGTCCGCGTTAAATCGACACAGAGCCTACAGCGTAGGGGGCGGCGTACGGCGCGCGTAGCCGCGTAACAGTGACGCAGAGTTCTGCGACTCTGCGTTGGTGTAACGCGGAACCATAAATCCCTTTTATTCTGGCGTGATCTTCGGCAAACGGGAAAACTAGTGATTATGTACATTCACTGAGTGAATATTATGAAAGTAAAATATATATTTCTCGCTAGAAATGTAATCAAAACGGGCCGCTCGGTGGCGCAGTGGGGTGAGCAGCGGCTCATATACTGAGGCTACAGTCCTCCTGCAGCGGTCGCAGGTTCGAATCTGCGCACCTTTTCTGCATGTCTCCCCCGATCTCTCTCTCTCTACCCCTTTCATATCTGCAGCTTGAATAAAGGGCCACTAGAGCCCAAAAAAAATCTTTAAAAAAAAAAAAAGAAATGTAATCAAAACGCATTTTTATGCAGAAACTAACTCAAAATATTGATTTTTACTCTCTAAAAAATAAGAAATGTCCGCCATGTTTTTTTTTTTTGGGATTCAGTCCGCAAATTACGATGAAAGGCATTCTGGGAAATTTTTTTGTCCCTAGAAAACTAGTGAGAATCGCAAAACCCTCGCTCCGTAGGGACAATTCATAGCTACTACCCCTCGTTTTCAGCACTCCCCCTAGGTGAAAAGAGGAATTGGGACACCACTACCCTCACGGGAACACACAATTTAGGGGTAGGGATGAAAACGAGGGCTAGGGGGAGTATTGGGACAGGGCCTTACACTTATAAGGTGAGCATGAATCAATCTTTTTTGATGATGTAAAATTGTATGCATTTATTTACTTTATTTATTTAATTTTAGTTGTTAAATTTCTGGAAAAGAAAAAAGTCAAATCATACATAAGAGAAACTATTCAGTTTGTGGCAAAATATTTGTACTTGTATGAAACTGAAGATGCATAATGCATACCTGACATTTACTTTTAGTTCAGTTTGTGGAAAATGGTTGGCCCGGCTTTCTCTTTAAAACTTAAACAGTTATAAAGCATTACAAACTGTAACAAAAGGGCAAATGCACAGCATTGTTTTGTATTTTGTGTCTTTCAAATAAAAGACAATTTTTTTCCAGTCATATATTCCCCATTTAAAGTTGTTAAAAAAATACTGCTAATATCGTATCGTTATCGTGACCTCAATATCGTGTATCGTACCGTATCGTGAGATTAGTGTATCGTTACACCCCCACTAAATATATAATAAACACAATAGTTCATGTTTAATATATATAGTTCATGAATGGGTTTTGGGTGTGTTTCAGCTGCTCTCAAATGTTACACTCATAGATGTATAAGAAGTCTCATCTGAAGGTGTCGTACTGTTTAGAACTAGTTGTAACAAAATATGTTTAACATTAGTCCTCAGAAGATAAACTTAATTGTCACACAGGAAAAAACCTGAGAGGCAGCACTTGATTGAAACTGAAAAGGCTTTTGATAATGCATCCAAGATACTGTAAGTCATGCTCTCTGTTACAGAATCATAAAGGAAGACCCAAAAGACACTGTTGTGATGATTGCAAGCAAGTCTTCCCCACTTCAGCAAACCTGAAGATCCATAAGAAAACTCACACTGGTGATAAACCGTATAGATGTGAGCAGTGTGGAGCAGGTTTTGCCCAACAAGGTACCCTAAAGCGACACCAGCTTATTCACTCTGGAGACAAGCCTCACAGATGTGAGCAGTGTGGAGCGGCTTTTGCCCGGAAAAGTTCTCTAAAGAGTCACCAACGTATTCACACTGGAGACAAACCTTACAGATGTGAGCAGTGTGGAGCGGCTTTTGCCGAACAAAGTAACCTAAAGCGACACCAGCTTTTTCACTCTGGAGAAAAGTCTTACAGCTGTGATCAGTGTGGAGCGACTTTTACCACATCAAGTCATCTAACGAGTCACCAACGTATTCACACTGGAGACAAGCCTTACAGATGTCAGCAGTGTGGAGCGGCTTTTGCCCAACAAGGTAACCTAAAGCGACACCAGCTTATTCACTCTGGAGACAAGCCTTACAGATGTGATCAGTGTGGAGCGGCTTTTGCCACATTAGGTTATCTAACGAGTCACCAACGTATTCACACTGGAGACAAGCCTTACAGATGTGAGCAGTGTGGAGCGGCTTTTACCGAACCAAGTAACCTAAAGCGACACCAGCTTATTCACTCTGGATTCAAGCCTCACAGATGTGAGCAGTGTGGAGCAGCTTTTGCCACATCAAGTCATCTAAGGCGACATCAAAGTATTCACACTGGAGACACGCCTTACAGATGTGAGCAGTGTGGAGCGGTTTTTGCCCAACAAAGTTCTCTAACGAGTCACCAACGTATTCACACTGGAGACAAACCTTACAGATGTGATCAGTGTGGAGCGGCTTTTGCCACATTAGGTACTCTAACGAGTCACCAACGTATTCACACTGGAGACAAGCCTTACAGATGTGATCAGTGTGGAGCGGCTTTTACCACATCAAGTCATCTAACGAGTCACCAACGTATTCACACTGGAGACAAGCCTTACAGATGTGAGCAGTGTGGAGCAGGTTTTGCCACATCAAGTAATCTAACGAGTCACCAACGTATTCACACTGGAGACAAGCCTTACAGATGTGAGCAGTGTGGAGCAGCTTTTGCCCGACAACGTTCTCTAACGGATCACCAACGTATTCACACTGGAGACAAGCCTTACGGATGTGAGCAGTGTGAAGCAGGTTTTGCCACATCAAGTCATCTAAGGCGACATCAAAGTATTCACACTGGATAAAAAGTGTACATCTGTGATCAGTACTAGGGCTGAATGATTTTTGACAATCGAATTGCGATTTCTTTTTTTTTTTTTCCTCAATATTGCGATTGCGATTTAATATGCGATTTATTTTTTTTCAAGGTCCTGTTCTCATGTATTTTTCAACTACACAAGCAATAAATCAGTCTGTTTTATAATAAACAATGTCATTTATTTGAAGGACAGATTACAACAATAAAGAAAAATCTGTGGCTTTACCTCTTTAACCCGTCTACACACGTCTGTTCACACGAATGGGTCGTTCTCTCTGAACCCAATCGCACAACACCAAACCGGGTTAAACTTAGCCAAAACGAGGCGTAGTTTAATAAAAAAACACAAAAACTCCCACAGGGAACAAAAAAACCTTCCTCACAGGGAACTCAGAACTTCTTCACAAATAACTCAAAAATCACAGGGAGAAAAAAACCACCAGCAAACTAACAAAATAAACCAACAAAGCTCAGAGTTAACAAAAAGCCCCGCTCTTTAACCTCTCCTCCTGATGAGCTGACGAGCTGCAGGCTCACAGCGCGACTCAAGGCTGATTTATGGTTCCGCGTTACACCAACACTGAACCTACGGCGTAGGCTCTGCGTCGATTTAACGCAGAACCATAATTCAGGCTTCACTGTCCGCCGGCGCGCGCCCGGCTCGTGCTCCTCGCCACGCCAACGATATTTAGAAATCCCTGCGTGGCCGAGCCCTAACGCTAAGGCCATGGTAGATAGGTTACGCGGCACCACTCTGCTCACTCGCACATTACGTGACCAGATCACGTGACAGGTCAAATCGCAGCCTTTGCGCTTAGAAAATCTTGTTTTATCACATTGCGATATTATCGCGAATGCAATTAATCGTTCAGCCCTAATCACCCAAACCAGCAAGGGGATAGAGGGAAGCCGATACACCCAAGCCACAGCTTAGGTCATCCGCTTTGTCAGGGAAGGACAAAGGCCGGAGAAAACACAGAGAAACTGCTCTACTGGTTTGCTCTGCACGGCCCGAGACTGGGTGATGACAGTTGATCTGGAAAGACAACTGAAGATTTCACCACACATCACCCAGTCAAGATTGAGACCTGAGGCAACAAAGCAACTCTTCTTGCTGGAGCTGACGGTTCTCTGGCAGGAGAGGGTGGAGGAGGCCCATGAAAGAAAGAGGGAGAAGAACCAGGAGCTGGTGGAGGTCTGTTGGAGGAACGGGTGGAAGACAAAGAGTATGCCAGTGGAGGTGGGCAGTCGGGGGTTTGCCAGCCACTCCCTGAGCAAAGCCTATAGCACACTAGGCATAACGGGTGCCAACCGTAGAAGGGCCATAGGCAACAATGTGGAGGCAGCAGAAAAAGCCTCCAGATGGCTCTGATTGAAAAGGGGAGAGCAGTGGTTGTAGGGGGGGTAGCCACTTGGACACAGGCCGAGACTTGAACACCTCGACCGGGTCGCCTGGACGAGGGTGTCTGTTGCAAGACCCGAAACACCCAGTGAGTCCAGGATACAACACTGATGATGTGTCCAAGTTTGTGCATCAGCAGATGTATTGTTAACAGTACTGATATCATTTATTTTTAAAGTTCAGTTAAAATGCACCAATTTTTAGTTTAGTTAATTTAGTTTGAAATAAGTTAGTGTTTGTGTTTAGTTAGTTGTTGTTTATGTGTAGTTTTAGTTTTGTAAATAAATTCTGATTAATTTGAATGAGAGAAGTTGTTTGTGTTTATTTTATCCATATTTGTCAGAGCTGCTGGTTGTAAAGGTCTGTGCTCAGACTCCTTCCTTCACTGTTATTCTGTAACGTCCCCCCGGGCAACAGGCTGGCACGTAGGGAATAACAGCTACTTTGAGACCCAGTTTGCTGTTTAGTTATTATTTCCTGATAAGTCAGGTGGTGCCCCATTTTAATTGATTTTATTTTGATGAGTAATCTTCATTAGTTATTAATAATTATTGTCAATTGATTCCACTGTTCCAGAGAGGAATCGACCTCTGAACAGCAACGTTGCTGCAGTTCCATGTTTGACCACAAGGGAAGAAACGGCGCTCTGATACTCACATTGTGGAGCATCAGCTGCTGAACATCTGAAACAAAGGTCACATTTCAAGAGTCGTCAACATCATTACATTTCCATCAGGTTAATTCAGTATATAATGGTTCTACTAATAAACTTCTGCTCTGCATTAAATGTATTATCAGGACGTCTCAACAAAGAAATATCAAGCTGATACAAAACACTCCAGCAAGATTTTATGTGAACATTCAGATTCAACTTGAGCATTTTTTAAGTGTCTTATTCTTCAAAGAAGAATAAATGTAGTTTTCTTCACATATAAAGACACCAGGAACAAATATCTGGAGTACAAAAGAGTATTAGGGCCAAGCAGGAGAAAAATTTAAATAATATTTTAGAGGAGGAAGATTCTTTTTTCATTATGCACTTCGAGAAAAAAGTTAATGTTGAGATTAATGTCCATGTACAATTTCAAGAAAAAAGTCGGAATGTCGAGAATAATGTTGAAATGTTGAGCAAAATTTTGAGAATAAAGTCAACCTTCTGAGACTATACGTAGAAAACGGCGCATGTGACTGTCTTTCCAAAATGCCTCGTAGGCCTATAGACCCTCCAAGGATGTAAGTTAGTTAGTTAGTTACGGCTGTTGCTGCAGAACTGTCAGTCGCTCTGCTAACTGGATTTGATGGACCAGAAGAGACATTTCCACTTTATTCACCAAATTGTATTTCAACATTAATCTCGACATTTGGACTTTTTTCTCGAAGTGCACAATAAAAAAGAATCTTCCCCTCTCAAATATTATTTCTCCTGCATGGCCCTGATTCTCTTCCGTACTGGACGATCAAGACCTCAGAGTTGTTTCATTTCAACAGAGGATTTGACCTCTGCAGTTATTGCAGGTTCCTGGAGTTTCCACAAGTGGAATCTGAGACAGAGACTTCAGATATAAGCTGGTTCAGTTCTGCACATGTGCTGTTTTCTGATGACTTTCATACTTGATTCATTCTGCTGATCTTCAGTTTCTTTGGTTTTCCTCCTGCATATGATGAAAATAAGGACAACAGCAGCCAGAACCAGCATCACCCCCGACTGCTGATCTGATGATCACGCTGGTGTCGATCAGAGAGAAATCTGGAATCAAAGGATTCAACTAAATGATTGCAAAGGAAATATGAACAATCCTCTGAATGAATTATGCATGGATGAGCTTTATTGTGATAATAAACAGTTTAGATGATGTTTTGTACTTCTCTCCTTTATTTCCTTGTCTTCATGATTTCAGGGTGTCTTTCCTGTAAAGTCCAGCGTGTATTCAGCATCTATCTTCACTCTGTCTCCTTCAACAACCTGGCAGGTGAATCTTCTCTTGGATCCTCTCTGATGTTTCACCGTCAGATCAGAAACACAGTTGTTCTGTCTGTTTGTTTTTTCTTTGTTTATTTTTAATTGATTGGCTAAATATTTCCCCGATCTGTTTTTTGCGTGTTGCGCGTTCCTTATTCTACTAAGGATATGTTCGTCCTCTAGCATTTTAATTTCGCATTCTAATTCTTTCGTTTTTAAGTTATCTTTCCTTTTCTTATTTGAGGAAAAGAAAATTATTTTACCTTGCATTACTGCTTTTCCTGCTTCCCATAGAACGCTCGCTGATATTTCCGGCTGATCGTTATTTTGCAAAAATATGTCCCATTCTTTCTTTAAAAAATTAATAAAGTCTGGGTCTTTGAGCAATGATGTATTAAATCTCCAATTTTTGGAGGATGATACGCTCCCCCTCTTCCCCAGAGTGAAAGAAACTGGTGTGTGATCGCTAATAATAATTGGGTGTATTTGTGATTCTGAGATATCTCTCATCAGAGAGCTACTGACTAAAAAATAATCTAACCTAGAGTATGAGTGATGAACAGCTGAGAAAAAAGTGTAGTCCCTGAGGGTTGGGTGGAGAGAACGCCATGTATCGCAAAGTAGTAGTAGTAGAAAACCTTTATTTTACCAGGCAAGAATTGCTAAGAATACATTCTTATTTAAGGCAATGGCCTGGTAGGAGGTGAAAGACCCCCTAAGGGGAAGGGAGAGGGGGAGCAAAGACCCAGATCATTCATGTATTGCTTAACAATACTTGCTGACTGCCAACTCCTGTGTCCGCCTGCATTACTGAGCCTGTCCACTCCAGGGTCCAGTACCATGTTGAGTCCTCCGATGATGACTGTGTTGTCTAGGTGAGCAGAAAGTGAGGTGAAAAAAGAGTGAAAAAACGAGGCGTCATCAACATTTGGACCATATATATTAGAAATACATAAATTCATGCTTTGAATTTGCAAGACTAGTATTAAATATCTACCCTGAGTCAATGTGTGTGTCCTTTACAGTAAAATGTACTCTCTTATTAATGAGAATCGCTCCCCCTCTTTGTCTGGAGTTTTAACAGGCTGACAGGCTCTCCCCAGTTCAATTGACTCTCCAGAGG
The DNA here is from genome assembly GCF_033807715.1 of Cololabis saira. Taxonomy (NCBI): domain Eukaryota; kingdom Metazoa; phylum Chordata; class Actinopteri; order Beloniformes; family Belonidae; genus Cololabis; species Cololabis saira. The sequence goes on along the minus strand of NC_084593.1, from coordinate 42,408,463 downwards.
CAAAAATCTGTTTCTCATTCCACCCCCGAAATACTAACAGGAAAATACGTGCTCTATTCCAAAGAGACATTATGTTACTGCTTATTGGAATCAATTTATTAAAAATATTAACCGGAAGAAAGTGTGGATGCTCCCTCATAAGTGTTTAATTGTAAACAAGATTAAGGAGGTTTCGTTCAAAATGATCCATAAGTTTTACCCGGCCAGTCATTATATGCAGAAATAAAAAAAAACACATTAATACAAACTGCTGAAATAATAATAACAGTCTATTTTCTATCCAGTCAAGTAGACAATCATTTTCTGGTTTAGAATTGTATCCATAAATGTTAGCAGTAATCAAAGTAATGGTATTAAGTGTAACTAGCACTAAAGTGTAATGAGCATGGCTGTCCCAGTCTGCATGCAGGAATCTCCAGTAAAGACATTTTTATCTGTGCTGGTTCCAGCAGACGCTCAGAATTGGGAGAAAACCACATGTCATTACCCATTGTGACCTCCAAACATTTACATCGGCAGATAAGGAATGAGATTCCTGAAAGAAACAAAGATCTGTTGGAAGGTGTTTGGAAAATAAAAACAAGGCTTTACGCTTACAATTCTGTCTTAAGGCTGTGATTTAAATTAATTTGGATAATATTTAAAATCTTTAAAACTAATAAATGAAACAAAAGCACAAAAAATGTATGAAGTGTTAAGACATTTTCCCACTGATTTAGAAGACTGATATCCTTACTTACCTCTTGTACGATGGACATTGCTGTATTATTTTACTTATATGTGATGTATTTCATTTATTTATAATTGTTTGTACCATGTTTTCATATTATATTACTGACTGGCCAACGAAGTGAAAGAGCCAGCCCGCAGAAAGCCACTCACCAACCCGTCTCACCGCCCCGCTGCTCAGCAACTCACCTTTGACTCACCGTCCAGAACCTGAGCCACCCAAAGACCCGGCTCACCGTGTCTGTTTCCGTGGTGTAGTGGTTATCACGTTCGCCTCACACGCGAAAGGTCCCCTGTTCGAAACTGGGCGGAAACATGTATGACTTTGCAATAACATTATTTGGACTTGGAAAACCACTCCAGTCCTCTTCTTGGTGCACAGGACAGGAAGGCCGACCATCTCTTTCTCGCATTGGGTCTCATGCAGGAATTAATATTGTTGCAGTTCCACAACTGACCAAGGCCAGTCAATCTCCATTAACGTACACTAGCTCCACCACCAGATCCCAGCAGCAGAGGTTCCGAGAGGGGGTCCCCGGAGGTGCGGGGAACCCCGGACCAGCTGGACCAGAGCCTTGCGGCAAACCGAGCCGAGACTCGCGGGGCTTCACCTGCATTCTCGTCGCGCTGAGAGCGCGGAGAGCCGAGAATCGCGGACCGATATAAAAGTTTAAAAGGAGATGGACACTGACTTTCCAATGACATTGGTACACAGTTATTAAGATCCTGCAATCAGGAAGTTCTTTTGGCAAAAAGCTGTCCTCGTTAGTATAGTGGACAGTATCTCTGCCTGTCACGCAGAAGACCGGGGTTCGATTCCCCGACGGGGAGACTTCTTGTTTCGTACGATGATACCTACATGATTGAGTCAAGTAAACAATGGTCATTAAGAAAATAGACTAGCAGTTGCTGTCTGCCTGCCAAAGAAGCTTCTAAATGCTGCAGCTTGATCAGAGGAAACTCTGATTGAGGGTGGATTTTATACACACAGAAAATGTCATTGAAGAAGTAAAAAGAGCAGTTATTTAGGACAGCATCCAGAGCATCTCTGGGAGAATCGCTTTTTATGCCCGCCGTCGCCTCGTCCCAGACACAGACTGACAGCACGGCCCTAAAAGCCACTCACCAACCCGTCTCACCGCCCCGCTGCTCAGAAACTCACCTTTGACTCAACGTCCAGACCCGGAGCCACCCAGAGACCCGGCTCACCGTGCGAACCCGGGGTCCCGCTGTTAAGCTCCCCCCGACCGGCCACCGGAGTGAAAGAGCCAGCCCGCAGAAAGCCGCTCACCAACCCGTCTCACTGCCCCGCTGCTCAGCAACTCACCATCCAGACCCGGAGCCACCCAAAGACCCGGCTCACCGTGCGAACCCGGGGACCCGCTGTTAAGCCCCCACCCCACCAGCCACCGGAGTGAAAGAGCCAGCCCGCGGAGCTGGAGGAACAGGGCCCTGGTACCCTAAACACCCAGACGCTCTCGGTACAATGGACAGCACTCATGGACAGCACTCTGTCAGGTGCCACCACCACAATGTCAGACCACAATAACAGCAGAAGTGGGTTCCATGGTGTAATGGTTAACATGAGCATGAGTCTTTGAGAGCAGCCAGGAGAAAACCTGCAGTATCCATCTTACTGTCAAGAATTGTAGCAGAGTTTTTTACAGGATTTTATTTTTATGCCCGCCATTTTCAAAGCATGTCTGTTTCCGTAGTGTAGTGGTTATCACGTTCGCCTCACACGCGAAAGGTCCCCTGTTCGAAACTGGGCGGTAACATATATGACTTTGCAATAACATTATTTGGACTTGGAAAACCACTCCAGTCCTCTTCTTGGTCCACAGGACAGGAAGGCCGACCATCTCTTTCTCGCATTGGGTCTCATGCAGAAATTAATTTTGTTGCAGTCCACCAAAAGCTGACCAAAAGCCAGTCATTCTCCATTAACATACACTAGCTCCACCACCAGACCCCAGCAGCAGAGGTTCCGAGAGGGGGTCCCCGGAGGTGCGGGGAACCCCGGACCAGCTGGACCAGAGCCTCGCGGCAAACCGAGCCGAGACTCGCGGGGCTTCACCTGCATTCCCGTCGCGCTGAGACCGCGGAGAGCCGAGAATCGCGGACCGATATAAAAGATTAAAAAGAGATGGACACTGACTTTCCAATGACATTGGTACACAGTTATTAAGTTGGGGCTGCCATGGGCTAGCTACCCATGGCAGCAGTCCCCAACACTGATTCAGTTAGTTGGAGACACCCGCTAAATGCTACAGAAAGTCTACAAAGGAACATACCCCTAGAGCCTGCGAGAGCGGGGGCGCAAGATGGCTCACCGACTGATCACACGGTTGCAGACCCAGGAACGGAAACGACTACCGACAAGGAGAACACAGCACGCGAGATATCCACGACAGCAGCAAAATGCAAGGTTCAGGTGTGCATCTGTGGTTGGAAGAAAGAAACATCAGCGATGGGCTTGAGGATCCACCAAGGGAGGAAAAGGTGTTTGAGAGAGCAGAGACAAGGGCCTCGCATTGACAAGTACTTTTTACGAAGCAACAAGTCAAATCAGTCGAGTGAAGCACAGCAACAGGACTCAAACCAAAGTTTGCAGAGCATCAGCACCCCTGTCACTGAAGAGGGTGAAACAAACACAGAAACGCCGGTGGAGGAGCCCACACAACCACAGAGACCTCCAATGGAGAGAAAGATCAAAGGGCACAAACCTTGTGTGAAGTGGCCCAAAGCTGTCGACAAAAAAGAGTGGGAAACAATCAACAGTGACCTGACACAAATCTTGGAGCAACAAACGGGCACAGCAGAGGGAAAGCTTGAAAGGATGGGTGACATAATCTACAACTATGGAGAAGAATGTTTTGGAGTGAGCAAAGGAAGAAGTGGAAAGAAACTACCAACACCAGCCAAGTCCAGGAGGCAGCAGGAGATCGAAAGACTAATCAGAGAGAGGAGGCAGCTGAAAAAGCAATGGAAAAAAGCCTCCGACACTGAGAGGGAAGGTCTCGTGCTACTCCAAGCAGACATCAAGAGTCGGCTGGCAACTTTGCGAAGAGCAGAGAACTTGAGGAAACTTCGCAAGAAGAAAGAACATACTAGAACACGCTTCTACAAAGATCCCTTCAAGTTTGTCAAAGATCTCTTTGCAAAGGAAAAAAGCGGAACCTTGAAAACATCAAAGCAGGAACTGGAGGATCACCTGGAAAAGGTTCACCATGACTCAAAAAGGCATGAGCGTATAACAATCCCGCCTGACATCCCGCCAATTCATCCACCTGTATCCAACCTGGACACTAGCCCTCCAAAATGGAAAGAAGTGGAGAACGCAGTCCGGCGAGCAAGAGCAGCTTCGGCTCCGGGACCTAACGGAGTACCATATAAGCTCTATAAAAACGCACCGGATGTGCTACGCTTTCTGTGGAGACTCATGAGGGTAGTGTGGCAGAAGCAAGGAATACCCAAGGCTTGGCGAAGGGCTGGTGGCGTGCTAATACCAAAAGAAAAGGATGCATCAGACATCAGCCAATTCCGGCCAATCTGCCTTCTCAACGTCGAGGGGAAAATCTTTTTTAGCATAGTAGCACAGAGGCTGTCCACCTACCTGGAAAGAAACAAGTACATCGATACATCTGTACAGAAAGCTGGAATTCCAGGATTCTCTGGTTGCTTGGAGCATACAAGCATGATCTGGCATCAGATCCAAGCAGCCAAGAAGGACAAGCGAGACCTACATGTGATCTTCCTCGACCTGGCCAATGCATTTGGCTCAGTTCCCCATGAACTTCTCTGGGAATCTTTCAGCTTCTTCCATGTACCAGAATTCATCACCACACTGGTCAAGAACTACTTCCAAGACCTGCAACTGTGCTTCACAACAGCCGACTTCACTACAACATGGCAGCGCTTGGAAGTAGGGATCATGGCAGGCTGCACAGTCTCACCCTTGGTTTTCACAATGGCCATGGAAGTCATCATGAGGGCCTCAAAGTGGGTGGTAGGCGGTGAACGAACCAGGGCTGGGCTCCGTCTTCCACCTATCAGGGCTTACATGGATGACATGACAACACTGACCACTACTGCAGCATGCACCAAGCGTCTACTTGGAAAGCTTCAGGAGAACATCAAGTGGGCCCGAATGAAAATAAAACCAACCAAATCTCGAAGCATCTCCATAGTCAAGGGGGTGCTTAGAGACACAAGGTTCTACATTGATGAAGACCCAATACCAACAGTGTCTGAGCAGCCTGTCAAAAGCCTGGGCAGGTGGTACAACGCAAGCCTCAAGGACAAAGAGCAGGTGCAACAACTAAGGCAAGAGATCGCTAATGGCCTGGAGAACATCAACAAGACTCTTTTGCCCGGGAAACTGAAGCTCTGGTGCCTACAGTTTGGACTCCTCCCCCGAACAATGTGGCCACTCACCATGTATGAAGTCCCAATAACAACTGTGGAGAAGATGGAGCGAACCATCACTTCATATGCAAAAAAGTGGCTTGGCGTCCCACGATGTCTCAGTAACATCGGCCTCTATGGCAAAGGGATCCTGGAGCTACCTCTCACTAGTCTAACTGAGGAATACAAGTGTTCTAAAGTGAGACTCCAGATGACACTGAAGGACTCCAGAGACAAGACCATCAGTACTGCTGCACCGCCCCTAGCAACTGGACGGAAGTGGACACCATCCGATGCAGTGCAGCAAGTTACATCAGCCCTGAGGCACAAAGACATTGTGGGTAGTCCAGCAGGGGAGAGGAGGCTTAGGCCTGACCACAAGAGGACCAACCTGGAAAAAGGCTACAACATCAGAGCAGAGGGCACTAGTGGTCGAGGAGGTGCGTCGACAGGAGGAGGTCTTGAGGAGTGCGAAGGCTGTCTCTCTTGCTAAACAGGGGCAATGGATGCAGTGGGAAGGTGTGGAGAGGAGAAAGATCAGCTGGAGGGACCTCTGGGAAATGGAAGCAAATAAGATCAGCTTTATCATCAGAGCAACCTATGACGTGCTCCCATCACCAAAGAACCTCCATCAATGGTACGGCGAGGATCCAACCTGCGCCCTCTGCCCAACTCCAGCCACCCTCAGACACATCATGACAGGCTGCAAGACTAGCCTCACGCAAGGGAGATACACCTGGCGGCACAATCAGGTCCTCAAAAGCCTGGCATCAGCCCTGGAGAGCATGCGGAGTGTGACCAACGCCTTGCCACCAAGAGCAACCAATCCCCCGAAAACAACAAGGTTTGTCCGAGAGGGACAGAAAACACCCAAACATCCTTCCACCAAGCCAGAAGCAGGACACCTACACGTGGCCCGCGACTGGAAGATGCTGGCAGACATCGGCAAAAAACTAATCTTCCCACCTGAGATTGCCGCCACCAACCTCAGACCAGACCTGGTGCTCTGGTCCCCTTCACTGAAGACTGCGTACATCATAGAGCTCACAGTCCCGTGGGAGAACTCTGTTGAGGAGGCCTATGAGCGTAAGATGCTGCGCTACTCAGAGCTAGCAGCAGATGCGAGGCAGCGTGGCTGGAACACCAAAGTCTATCCAGTTGAAGTGGGATGCAGAGGATTTGTGGCATCGTCTACCATCAGACTGTTGAAGGAACTCGGAAGCCACGGCCAGGTTCTTCGGAGGACCATCAGAGCAGTCTCAGAGGCGGCTGAAAGAAGCAGCCAGTGGATTTGGCTCAAGTGGAAGGACTCGTGCTGGGCCCCAACATCAGATTAACAGGATGGATTTCGGTGGCGGCTGAGCATGGGACACAAGCTGAGGACTGATCATCCTGCGGCGGGCCACCCTTGTGGAGGGTGTAAAGTGTTGGAAGGCCGAAACACCCAATGATGCAAGGGCATACACTACTGAAGATGTGTCTCTTGCCCGGCTGTCCTGAAATTCTACCCTGGCCAAGACTCACCTCCCAAACAACTCGGAGAACCCTGACCTGTTGACTACATACCACTCCCAACAACATGGCATATCTTTAATGAGTGCTCACCACCTATTGGCACAAGGGGCAATTTAACATCTTGTCCTGTGTTTTTTGATTCCTGCAATCAGGAAGTGATTTTGGCACAAAGCTGTCCTTGTTAGTATAGTGGACAGTATCTCTGCCTGTCACGCAGAAGACCGGGGTTCGATTCCCCGACGGGGAGACTTCTTGTTTCGTACGATGATACCTACATGATTGAGTCAAGTAAACAATGGTCATTAAAAAAATAGACTAGCAGTTGCTGTCTGCCTGCCAAAGAAGCTTCTAAATTCTGCAACTTGATCAGAGGAAACTCTGATTGAGGGTGGATTTATACACACAGAAAATGTCATTGAAGAAGTAAAAAGAGCAGTTATTTAGGACAGCATCTAGAGCATCTCTGGGAGAATCGCTTTTTATGCCCGCCGTCGCCTCGTCCCGGACACAGACTGACAGCACGGCCCTGAAAGCCACTCACCAACCCGTCTCACCGCCCCGCTGCTCAGAAACTCACCTTTGACTCACCGTCCAGACCCGGAGCCATCCAAAGACCCGGCTCACCGTGCGAACCCGGGGACCCGCTGTTAAGCTCCCCCCCGACCAGCCACCGGAGTGAAAGAGCCAGCCCGCAGAAAGCCACTCACCAACCCGGCTCACCGCCCCGCTAATCAGCAACTCACCTTTGACTCACCCTCCAGACCCAGAGCCATCCAAAGACCCGGCTCACCGTGCGAACCCGGGGACCCGCTGTTTAGCTCCCCCCCGACCAGCCACCGGAGTGAAAGAGCCAGCCCGCAGAACGCCACTCACCAACCCGGCTCACCGCCCCGCTGCTCTGCACAGCACAGGAAAGCCGACCATCTCTTTCTCGCATTGGGTCTCATGCAGAAATTAATTTTGTTGCAGTTCCACAACTGACCAAAAGCCAGTCATTCTCCATTAACGTACACTAGCTCCACCACCAGACCCCAGCAGCAGAGGTTCCGAGAGGGGGTCCCCGGAGGTGCGGGGAACCCCGGACCAGCTGGACCAGAGCCTCGCGGCAAACCGAGCCGAGACTCGCAGGGCTTCACCTGCATTCCCGTCGCGCTGAGACCGCGGAGAGCCGAGAATCGCGGACCGATATAAAAGATTAAAAAGAGATGGACACTGACTTTCCAATGACATTAGTACACAGTTATTAAGTTCCTGCAATCAGGAAGTTCTTTTGGCAAAAAGCTGTCCTCGTTAGTATAGTGGACAGTATCTCTGCCTGTCACGCAGAAGACCGGGGTTAGATTCCCGGACGGGGAGACTTCTTGTTTCGTACGATGATATCTACATGATTGAGTCAAGTAAACAATGGTCATTAAGAAAAAAGACTAGCAGTTGCTGTCTGCCTGCCAAAGAAGCTTCTAAATGCTGCACCTTGATCAGAGGAAACTCTGATTGAGGGTGGATCTTATACACACAGAAAATGTCATTGAAGAAGTAAAAAGAGCATTTATTTAGGACAGCATCTAGAGCATCTCTGGGAGAATCGCTTTTTATGCCCGCCGTCGCCTCGTCCCAGACACAGACTGACAGCACGGCCCTGAAAGCCACTCACCAACCCGGCTCACCGCCCCGCTGCTCAGAAACTCCAGACCCGGAGCCACCCAGAGACCCGGCTCACCGTGCGAACCCGGGGTCCCGCTGTTAAGCTCCCCCCGACCGGCCACCGGAGTGAAAGAGCCAGCCCGCAGAAAGCCACTCACCAACCCGTCTCACCGCCCCGCTGCTCAGCAACTCACCTTTGACTCACCGTCCAGACCCGGAGCCACCCAGAGACCCGGCTCACCGTGCGAACCCGGGGACCCGCTGTTAAGCCCCCCCCCCACCAGCCACCGGAGTGAAAGAGCCAGCCCGCGGAGCTGGAGGACCAGGGCCCTGGTACCCTAAACACCCAGACGCTCTCGGTACCATGGACAGCACTCATGGACAGCACTCTGTCAGGTGCCACCACCACAATGTCAGACCACAATAACAGCAGAAGTGGGTTCCATGGTGTAATGGTTAACATCAGCATGAGTCTTTGAGAGCAGCCAGGAGAAAACCTGCAGTATCCATCTTACTGTCAAGAATTGTAGCAGAGTTTTTTACAGGATTTTATTTTTATGCCCGCCATTTTCAAAGCATGTCTGTTTCCGTAGTGTAGTGGATATCACGTTCGCCTCACACGCGAAAGGTCCCCCGTTCGAAACTGGGCGGAAACATGTATGATTTTGCAATAACATTATTTGGACTTGGAAAACCACTCCAGTCCTCTTCTTGGTGCACAGGACAGGAAGGCCGACCATCTCTTTCTCGCATTGGGTCTCATGCAGAAATTACTTTTGTTGCAGTTCCACAACTGACCAAAAGCCAGTCATTCTCCATTAAAGTACACTAGCTCCACCACCAGACCCCAGCAGCAGAGGTTCCGAGAGGGGGTCCCCGGAGGTGCGGGGAACCCCGGACCAGCTGGACCAGAGCCTCGCGGCAAACCGAGCCGAGACTCGCGGGGCTTCACCTGCATTCCCGTCGCGCTGAGACCGCGGAGAGCCGAGAATCGCGGACCAATATAAAAGATTAAAAAGAGATGGACACTGACTTTCCAATGACATTGGTACACAGTTATTAAGTTCCTGCAATCAGGAAGTTATTTTGGCAAAAAGCTGTCCTCGTTAGTATAGTGGACAGTATCTCTGCCTGTCACGCAGAAGACCGGGGTTCGATTCCCCGATGGGGAGACTTCTTGTTTCGTACGATGATACCTACATGATTGAGTCAAGTAAACAATGGTCATTAAGAAAATAGACTAGCAGTTGCTGTCTCCCTGCCAAAGAAGCTTCTAAATGCTGCAGCTTGATCAGAGGAAACTCTGATTGAGGGTGGATTTTATACACACAGAAAATGTCATTGAAGAAGTAAAAAGAGCAGTTATTTAGGACAGCATCTAGAGCATCTCTGGGAGAATCGCTTTTTATGCCCGGCGTCGCCTCGTCCCAGACACAGACTGACAGCATGGCCCTGAAAGCCACTCACCAACCCGTCTCACCACCCCGCTGCTCAGAAACTCATCTTTGACTCACCGTCCAGACCCGGAGCCACACAAAGACCCGGCTCACCGTGCGAACCCGGGGACCCGCTGTTAAGCTCCCCCCCGACCAGCCACCGGAGTGAAAGAGCCAGCCCGCAGAAAGCCACTCACCAACCCGGCTCACCGCCCCGCTGCTCAGCAACTCACCTTTGACTCACCGTCCAGACCCGGAGCCACCCAGAGACCCGGCTCACCGTGCGAACCCGGGGTCCCGCTGTTAAGCTCCCCCCCGACCGGCCACCGGAGTGAAAGAGCCAGCCCGCAGAAAGCCACTCACCAACCTGTCTCACCGCCCCGCTGCTCAGCAACTCAACTTTGACTCACCGTCCTGACCCGGAGCCACCCAAAGACCCGGCTCACCGTGCGAACCCGGGGACCCGCTGTTAAGCTCCCCCCCCCACCAGCCACCGGAGTGACAGAGCCAGCCCGCGGAGCTGGATTTTATTTTTATGCCCGCCATTTTCGAAGCATGTCTGTTTCCGTAGTGTAGTGGTTATCACATTCGCCTCACACGCGAAAGGTCCCGTGTTCGAAACTGGGCGGAGACATGTATGACTTTGCAATAACATTATTTGGACTTGGAAAACCACTCCAGTCCTCTTCTTGGTGTACAGGACAGGAAGGCCGACCATCTCTTTCTCGCATTGGGTCTCATGCAGAAATTAATTTTGTTGCAGTTCCACAACTGACCAAAAGCCAGTCATTCTCCATTAACGTACACTAGCTCCACCACCAGACCCCAGCAGCAGAGGTTCCGAGAGGGGGTCCCCGGAGGTGCGGGGAACCCCGGACCAGCTGGACCAGAACCTCGCGGCAAACCGAGCCGAGACTCGCGGGGCTTCACCTGCATTCCCGTCGCGCTGAGACCGCGGAGAGCCGAGAATCGCGGACCGATATAAAAGATTAAAAAGAGATGGACACTGACTTTCCAATGACATTGGTACACAGTTATTAAGTTCCTGCAATCAGGAAGTAATTTTGGCAAAAAGCTGTCCTCGTTAGTATAGTGGACAGTATCTCTGCCTGTCACGCAGAAGACCGGGGTTCGATTCCCCGACGGGGAGACTTCTTGTTTCGTATGATGATACCTACATGATTGAGTCAAGTAAACAATGTTCATTAAGAAAATAGACTAGCAGTTGCTGTCTGCCTGCCAAAGAAGCTTCTAGATGCTGCAGCTTGATCAGAGGAAACTCTGATTGAGGGTGGATTTTATACACACAGAAAGTGTCATTGAAGAAGTAAAAAGAGCAGTTATTTAGGACAGCATCTAGAGCATCTCTGGGAGAATCGCTTTTTATGCCCGCCGTCGCCTCGTCCCAGACACAGACTGACAGCACGGCCCTGAAAGCCACTCACCAACCCGTCTCACCGCCCCGCTGCTCAGAAACTCACCTTTGACTCACCGTCCAGACCCGGAGCCATCCAAAGACCCGGCTCACCGTGCGAACCCGGGGACCCGCTGTTAAGCCCCCCCTCACCAGCCACCGGAGTGAAAGAGCCAGCCCGCGGAGCTGGAGGACCGGGGCCCTGGTACCCTAAACACCCAGACGCTCTCGGTACCTTGGACAGCACTCATGGACAGCACTCATGGACAGCACTCTGTCAGGTGCCACCACCACAATGTCAGACCACAATAACAGCAGAAGTGGGTTCCATGGTGTAATGGTTAACATCAGCATGAGTCTTTGAGAGCAGCCAGGAGAAAACCTGCAGTATCCATCTTACTGTCAAGAATTGTAGCAGAGTTTTTTACAGGATTTTATTTTTATGCCCGCCATTTTCCAAGCATGTCTGTTTCAGAAGTGTAGTGGTTATCACGTTCGCCTCACACGCGAAAGGTCCCCTGTTCGAAACTGGGCGGAAACATGTATGACTTTGCAATAACATTATTTGGACTTGGAAAACCACTCCAGTCCTCTTCTTGGTGCACAGGACAGGAAGGCCGACCATCTCTTTCTCGCATTGGGTCTCATGCAGAAATTAATTTTGTTGCAGTTCCACAACTGACCAAAAGCCAGTCATTCTCCATTAACGTACACTAGCTCCACCACCAGACCCCAGCAGCAGAGGTTCCGAGAGGGGGTCCCCGGAGGTGCGGGGAACCCCGGACCAGCTGGACCAGAGCCTCGCGGCAAACCGAGCCGAGACTCGCGGGGCTTCACCTGCATTCCCGTCGCGCTGAGACCGCGGAGAGCAGAGAATCGAGGACCGATATAAAAGATTAAAAAGAGATGGACACTGACTTTCCAATGACATTGGTACACAGTTATTAAGTTCCTGGAATCAGGAAGTTATTTTGGCACAAAGCTGTCCTCGTTAGTATAGTGGACAGTATCTCTGCCTGTCATGCAGAAGACCGGGGTTCGATTCCCCGACGGGGAGACTTCTTGTTTCGTACGATGATACCTACATGATTGAGTCAAGTAAACAATAGTCATTAAGAAAATAGACTAGCAGTTGCTGTCTGCCTGCCAAAGAAGCTTCTAAATGCTGCAGCTTGATCAGAGGAAACTCTGATTGAGGGTGGATTTTATACACACAGAAAATGTCATTGAAGAAGTAAAAAGAGCAGTTATTTAGGACAGCATCTAGAGCATCTCTGGGAGAATCGCTTTTTATGCCCGCCGTCGCCTCGTCCCAGACACAGACTGACAGCACGGCCCTGAAAGCCACTCACCAACCCGTCACCCCCCTTTGACTCACCCTCCAGACCCGGAGCCACCCAGAGACACGGCTCACCGTGCGAACCCGGGGTCCCGCTGTTAAGCTCCCCCCGACCGGCCACCGGAGTGAAAGAGCCAGCCCGCAGAAAGCCACTCACCAACCCGTCTCACCGCCCCGCTGCTCAGCAACTCACCTTTGACTCACCATCCAGACCCGGAGCCACCCAAAGACCCGGCTCACCGTGCGAACCTGGGGACCCGATGTTAAGCCCCCCCCCCACCAGCCACCGGAGTGAAAGAGCCAGCCCGCGGAGCTGGAGGACCGGGGCCCTGGTACCCTAAACACCCAGACGCTCTCGGTACCATGGACAGCACTCATGGACAGCACTCTGTCAGGTGCCACCACCACAATGTCAGACCACAATAACAGCAGAAGTGGGTTCCATGGTGTAATGGTTAACATCAGCATGAGTCTTTGAGAGCAGCCAGGAGAAATCCTGCAGTATCCATCTTACTGTCAAGAATTGTAGCAGAATTTTTTACAGGATTTTATTTTTATGCCCGCCATTTTCAAAGCATGTCTGTTTCCGTAGTGTAGTGGTTATCACGTTCGCCTCACACGAGAAAGGTCCCCTGTTTGAAACTGGGCGGAAACATGTATGACTTTGCAATAACATTATTTGGACTTGGAAAACCACTCCAGTCTTCTTCTTGGTGCACAGGACAGGAAGGCCGACCATCTCTTTCTCGCATTGGGTCTCATGCAGAAATTAATTTTGTTGCAGTTCCACAACTGACCAAAAGCCAGTCATTCTCCATTAACGTACACTAGCTCCACCACCAGACCCCAGCAGCAGAGGTTCCGAGAGGGGGTCCCCGGAGGTGCGGGGAACCCCGGACCAGCTGGACCAGAGCCTCGCGGCAAACCGAGCCGAGACTCGCGGGGCTTCACCTGCATTCCCGTCGCGCTGAGACCGCGGAGAGCCGAGAATCGAGGACCGATATAAAAGATTAAAAAGAGATGGACACTGACTTTCCAATGACATTGGTACACAGTTATTAAGTTCCTGCAATCAGGAAGTTCTTTTGGCACAAAGCTGTCCTCGTTAGTATAGTGGACAGTATCTCTGCCTGTCACGCAGAAGACCGGGGTTCGATTCCCCGACGGGGAGACTTCTTGTTTCGTACGATGATACCTACATGATTGAGTCAAGTAAACAATGGTCATTAAGAAAATAGACTAGCAGTTGCTGTCTGCCTGCCAAAGAAGCTTCTAAATGCTGCAGCTTGATCAGAGGAAACTCTGATTGAGGGTGGATTTTATACACACAGAAAATGTCATTGAAGAAGTAAAAAGAGCAGTTATTTAGGACAGCATCTAGAGCATCTCTGGGAGAATCGCTTTTTATGCCCGCCGTCGCCTCGTCCCAGACACAGACTGACAGCACGGCCCTGAAAGCCACTCACCAACCCGTCTCACCGCCCCGCTGCTCAGAAACTCACCTTTGACTCACCGTCCAGACCCGGAGCCATCCAAAGACCCGGCTCACCGTGCGAACCCGGGGACCCGCTGTTAAGCCCCCCCCTCACCAGCCACCGGAGTGAAAGAGCCAGCCCGCGGAGCTGGAGGACCGGGGCCCTGGTACCCTAAACACCCAGACGCTCTCGGTACCATGGACAGCACTCATGGACAGCACTCTGTCAGGTGCCACCACCACAATGTCAGACCACAATAACAGCAGAAGTGGGTTCCATGGTGTAATGGTTAACATCAGCATGAGTCTTTGAGAGCAGCCAGGAGAAATCCTGCAGTATCCATCTTACTGTCAAGAATTGTAGCAGAATTTTTTACAGGATTTTATTTTTATGCCCGCCATTTTCAAAGCATGTCTGTTTCCGTAGTGTAGTGGTTATCACGTTCGCCTCACACGCGAAGGTCCCCTGTTCGAAACTGGGCGGAAACATGTATGACTTTGCAATAACATTATTTGGACTTGGAAAACCACTCCAGTCCTCTTCTTGGTGCACAGGACAGGAAGGCCGACCATCTCTTTCTCGCATTGGGTCTCATGCAGAAATTAATTTTGTTGCAGTTCCACAACTGACCAAAAGCCAGTCATTCTCCATTAACGTACACTAGCTCCTCCACCAGACCCCAGCAGCAGAGGTTCCGAGAGGGGGTCCCCGGAGGTGCGGGGAACCCCGGACCAGCTGGACCAGAGCCTCGCGGCAAACCGAGCCGAGACTCGCGGGGCTTCACCTGCATTCCCGTCGCGCTGAGACCGCGGAGAGCCGAGAATCGAGGACCGATATAAAAGATTAAAAAGAGATGGACACTGACTTTCCAATGACATTGGTACACAGTTATTAAGTTCCTGCAATCAGGAAGTTCTTTTGGCACAAAGCTGTCCTCGTTAGTATAGTGGACAGTATCTCTGCCTGTCACGCAGAAGACCGGGGTTCGATTCCCCGACGGGGAGACTTCTTGTTTCGTACGATGATACCTACATGATTGAGTCAAGTGAACAATGGTCATTAAGAAAATAGACTATCAGTTGCTGTCTGCCTGCCAAAGAAGCTTCTAAATGCTGCAGCTTGATCAGAGGAAACTCTGATTGAGGGTGGATTTTATACACACAGAAAATGTCATTGAAGAAGTAAAAAGAGCAGTTATTTAGGACAGCATCTAGAGCATCTCTGGGAGAATCGCTTTTTATGCCCGCCGTCGCCTCGTCCCAGACACAGACTGACAGCACGGCCCTGAAAGCCACTCACCAACCCGTCTCACCGCCCCGCTGCTCAGAAACTCACCTTTGACTCACCGCCCAGACCCGGAGACATCCAAAGACCCGGCTCACCGCGCGAACCCGGGGACCCGCTGTTAAGCTCCCCCCCGACCAGCCACCGGAGTGAAAGAGCCAGCCCGCAGAAAGCCACTCACCAACCCGGCTCACCGCCCCGCTGCTCAGCAACTCACCTTTGACTCACCCTCCAGACCCGGAGCCACCCAGAGACCCGGCTCACCGTGCGAACCTGGGGACCCGATGTTAAGCCCCCCCCCCACCAGCCACCGGAGTGAAAGAGCCAGCCCGCGGAGCTGGAGGACCGGGGCCCTGGTACCCTAAACACCCAGACGCTCTCGGTACCATGGACAGCACTCATGGACAGCACTCTGTCAGGTGCCACCACCACAATGTCAGACCACAATAACAGCAGAAGTGGGTTCCATGGTGTAATGGTTAACATCAGCATGAGTCTTTGAGAGCAGCCAGGAGAAATCCTGCAGTATCCATCTTACTGTCAAGAATTGTAGCAGAATTTTTTACAGGATTTTATTTTTATGCCCGCCATTTTCAAAGCATGTCTGTTTCCGTAGTGTAGTGGTTATCACGTTCGCCTCACACGCGAAAGGTCCCCTGTTCGAAACTGGGTGGAAACATGTATGACTTTGCAATAACATTATTTGGACTTGGAAAACCACTCCAGTCCTCTTCTTGGTGCACAGGACAGGAAGGCCGACCATCTCTTTCTCGCATTGGGTCTCATGCAGAAATTAATTTTGTTGCAGTTCCACAACTGACCAAAAGCCAGTCATTCTCCATTAACGTACACTAGCTCCTCCACCAGACCCCAGCAGCAGAGGTTCCGAGAGGGGGTCCCCGGAGGTGCGGGGAACCCCGGACCAGCTGGACCAGAGCCTCGCGGCAAACCGAGCCGAGACTCGCGGGGCTTCACCTGCATTCCCGTCGCGCTGAGACCGCGGAGAGCCGAGAATCGAGGACCGATATAAAAGATTAAAAAGAGATGGACACTGACTTTCCAATGACATTGGTACACAGTTATTAAGTTCCTGCAATCAGGAAGTTCTTTTGGCACAAAGCTGTCCTCGTTAGTATAGTGGACAGTATCTCTGCCTGTCACGCAGAAGACCGGGGTTCGATTCCCCGACGGGGAGACTTCTTGTTTCGTACGATGATACCTACATGATTGAGTCAAGTGAACAATGGTCATTAAGAAAATAGACTAGCAGTTGCTGTCTGCCTGCCAAAGAAGCTTCTAAATGCTGCAGCTTGATCAGAGGAAACTCTGATTGAGGGTGGATTTTATACACACAGAAAATGTCATTGAAGAAGTAAAAAGAGCAGTTATTTAGGACAGCATCTAGAGCATCTCTGGGAGAATCGCTTTTTATGCCCGCCGTCGCCTCGTCCCAGACACAGACTGACAGCACGGCCCTGAAAGCCACTCACCAACCCGTCTCACCGCCCCGCTGCTCAGAAACTCACCTTTGACTCACCGCCCAGACCCGGAGACATCCAAAGACCCGGCTCACCGCGCGAACCCGGGGACCCGCTGTTAAGCTCCCCCCCGACCAGCCACCGGAGTGAAAGAGCCAGCCCGCAGAAAGCCACTCACCAACCCGGCTCACCGCCCCGCTGCTCAGCAACTCACCTTTGACTCACCCTCCAGACCCGGAGCCACCCAGAGACCCGGCTCACCGTGCGAACCTGGGGACCCGATGTTAAGCCCCCCCCCCACCAGCCACCGGAGTGAAAGAGCCAGCCCGCGGAGCTGGAGGACCGGGGCCCTGGTACCCTAAACACCCAGACGCTCTCGGTACCATGGACAGCACTCATGGACAGCACTCTGTCAGGTGCCACCACCACAATGTCAGACCACAATAACAGCAGAAGTGGGTTCCATGGTGTAATGGTTAACATCAGCATGAGTCTTTGAGAGCAGCCAGGAGAAATCCTGCAGTATCCATCTTACTGTCAAGAATTGTAGCAGAATTTTTTACAGGATTTTATTTTTATGCCCGCCATTTTCAAAGCATGTCTGTTTCCGTAGTGTAGTGGTTATCACGTTCGCCTCACACGCGAAAGGTCCCCTGTTCGAAACTGGGCGGAAACATGTATGACTTTGCAATAACATTATTTGGACTTGGAAAACCACTCCAGTCCTCTTCTTGGTGCACAGGACAGGAAGGCCGACCATCTCTTTCTCGCATTGGGTCTCATGCAGAAATTAATTTTGTTGCAGTTCCACAACTGACCAAAAGCCAGTCATTCTCCATTAACGTACACTAGCTCCTCCACCAGACCCCAGCAGCAGAGGTTCCGAGAGGGGGTCCCCGGAGGTGCGGGGAACCCCGGACCAGCTGGACCAGAGCCTCGCGGCAAACCGAGCCGAGACTCGCGGGGCTTCACCTGCATTCCCGTCGCGCTGACACCGCGGAGAGCCGAGAATCGAGGACCGATATAAAAGATTAAAAAGAGATGGACACTGACTTTCCAATGACATTGGTACACAGTTATTAAGTTCCTGCAATCAGGAAGTTCTTTTGGCACAAAGCTGTCCTCGTTAGTATAGTGGACAGTATCTCTGCCTGTCACGCAGAAGACCGGGGTTCGATTCCCCGACGGGGAGACTTCTTGTTTCGTACGATGATACCTACATGATTGAGTCAAGTGAACAATGGTCATTAAGAATATAGACTAGCAGTTGCTGTCTGCCTGCCAAAGAAGCTTCTAAATGCTGCAGCTTGATCAGAGGAAACTCTGATTGAGGGTGGATTTTATACACACAGAAAATGTCATTGAAGAAGTAAAAAGAGCAGTTATTTAGGACAGCATCTAGAGCATCTCTGGGAGAATCGCTTTTTATGCCCGCCGTCGCCTCGTCCCAGACACAGACTGACAGCACGGCCCTGAAAGCCACTCACCAACCCGTCTCACCGCCCCGCTGCTCAGAAACTCACCTTTGACTCACCGCCCAGACCCGGAGACATCCAAAGACCCGGCTCACCGCGCGAACCCGGGGACCCGCTGTTAAGCTCCCCCCCGACCAGCCACCGGAGTGAAAGAGCCAGCCCGCAGAAAGCCACTCACCAACCCGGCTCACCGCCCCGCTGCTCAGCAACTCACCTTTGACTCACCCTCCAGACCCGGAGCCACCCAGAGACCCGGCTAGCCGTGCGAACCCGGGGTCCCGCTGTTAAGCTCCCCCCGACCGGCCACCGGAGTGAAAGAGCCAGCCCGCAGAAAGCCACTCACCAACCCGTCTCACCGCCCCGCTGCTCAGCAACTCACCTTTGACTCACCATCCAGACCCGGAGCCACCCAAAGACCCGGCTCGCCGTGCGAACCCGGGGACCCGCTGTTAAGCCCCCCCCCCCCACCAGCCACCGGAGTGAAAGAGCCAGCCCGCGGAGCTGGAGGACCAGGGCCCTGGTACCCTAAACACCCAGATGCTCTCGGTACCATGGACAGCACTCATGGACAGCACTCTGTCAGGTGCCACCACCACAATGTCAGACCACAATAACAGCAGAAGTGGGTTCCATGGTGTAATGGTTAACATGAGCATGAGTCTTTGAGAGCAGCCAGGAGAAAACCTGCAGTATCCATCTTACTGTCAAGAATTGTAGCAGAGTTTTTTACAGGATTTTATTTTTATGCCCGCCATTTTCAAAGCATGTCTGTTTCCGTAGTGTAGTGGTTATCACGTTCGCCTCACACGCGAAAGGTCCCCTGTTCGAAACTGGGCGGAAACATGTATGACTTTGCAATAACATTATTTGGACTTGGAAAACCACTCCAGTCCTCTTCTTGGTGCACAGGACAGGAAGGCCAACCATCTCTTTCTCGCATTGGGTCTCATGCAGAAATTAATTTTGTTGCAGTTCCACAACTGACCAAAAGCCAGTCATTCTCCATTAACGTACACTAGCTCCACCACCAGACCCCAGCAGCAGAGGTTCCGAGAGGGGGTCCCTGGAGGTGCGGGGAACCCCGGACCAGCTGGACCAGAGCCTCGCGGCAAACCGAGCCGAGACTTGCGGGGCTTCACCTGCATTCCCGTCACGCTGAGACCACGGAGAGCCGAGAATCGAGGACCGATATAAAAGATTAAAAAGAGATGGACACTGACTTTCCAATGACATTGGTACACAGTTATTAAGTTCCTGCAATCAGGAAGTTCGTTTGGCACAAAGCTGTCCTCGTTAGTATAGTGGACAGTATCTCTGCCTGTCACGCAGAAGACCGGGGTTCGATTCCCCGACGGGGAGACTTCTTGTTTCGTACGATGATACCTACATGATTGAGTCAAGTAAACAATGGTCATTAAGAAAATTGACTAGGAGTTGCTGTCTGCCTGCCAAAGAAGCTTCTAAATGCTGCAGCTTGATCAGAGGAAACTCTGATTGAGGGTGGATTTTATACACACAGAAAATGTCATTGAAGAAGTAAAAAGAGCAGTTATTTAGGACAGCATCTAGAGCATCTCTGGGAGAATCGCTTTTTATGCCCGCCGTCGCCTCGTCCCAGACAAAGACTGACAGCACGGCCCTGAAAGCCACTCACCAACCCGTCTCACCGCCCCGCTGCTCAGAAACTCACCTTTGACTCACCGCCCAGACCCGGAGACATCCAAAGACCCGGCTCACCGTGCAAACCCGGGGACCCGCTGTTAAGCTCCCCCCCGACCAGCCACCGGAGTGAAAGAGCCAGCCCGCAGAAAGCCACTCACCAACCCGTCTGACCGCCCCGCTGCTCAGCAACTCACCTTTGACTCACCATCCAGACCCGGAGCCACCCAAAGACCCGGCTCACCGTGCGAACCCGGGGACCCGCTGTTAAGCCCCCCCCCCCACCAGCCACCGGAGTGAAAGAGCCAGCCCGCGGAGCTGGAGGACCAGGGCCCTGGTACCCTAAACACCCAGACGCTCTCGGTACCATGGACAGCACTCATGGACAGCACTCTGTCAGGTGCCACCACCACAATGTCAGACCACATTAACAGCAGAAGTGGGTTCCATGGTGTAATGGTTAACATGAGCATGAGTCTTTGAGAGCAGCCAGGAGAAAACCTGCAGTATCCATCTTACTGTCAAGAATTGTAGCAGAGTTTTTTACAGGATTTCATTTTTATGCCCGCCATTTTCAAAGCATGTCTGTTTCCGTAGTGTAGTGGTTATCACGTTCGCCTCACACGCGAAAGGTCCCCTGTTCGAAACTGGGCGGAAACATGTATGACTTTGCAATAACATTATTTGGACTTGGAAAACCACTCCAGTCCTCTTCTTGGTGCACAGGACAGGAAGGCCGACCATCTCTTTCTCGCATTGGGTCTCATGCAGAAATTAATTTTGTTGCAGTTCCACAACTGACCAAAAGCCAGTCATTCTCCATTAACGTACACTAGCTCCACCACCAGACCCCAGCAGCAGAGGTTCCGAGAGGGGGTCCCCGGAGGTGCGGGGAACCCCGGACCAGCTGGACCAGAGCCTCGCGGCAAACCGAGCCGAGACTCGCGGGGCTTCACCTGCATTCCCGTCGCGCTGAGACCGCGGAGAGCCGAGAATCGAGGACCGATATAAAAGATTAAAAAGAGATGGACACTGACTTTCCAATGACATTGGTACACAGTTATTAAGTTCCTGCAATCAGGAAGTTATTTTGGCAAAAAGCTGTCCTTGTTAGTATAGTGGACAGTATCTCTGCCTGTCACGCAGAAGACCGGGGTTCGATTCCCCGACGGGGAGACTTCTTGTTTCGTACAATGATACCTACATGATTGAGTCAAGTAAACAATGGTCATTAACAAAATAGACTAGCAGTTGCCCTCTGCCTGCCAAAGAAGCTTCTAAATGCTGCAGCTTGATCAGAGGAAACTCTGATTGAGGGTGGATTTTATACACACAGAAAATGTCATTGAAGAAGTAAAAAGAGCAGTTATTTAGGACAGCATCTAGAGCATCTCTGGGAGAATCGCTTTTTATGCCCGCCGTCGCCTCGTCCCAGACACAGACTGACAGCACGGCCCTGAAAGCCACTCACCAACCCGTCTCACCGCCCCGCTGCTCAGAAACTCACCTTTGACTCACCGTCCAGACCCGGAGCCATCCAAAGACCCGGCTCACCGTGTGAACCCGGGGACCCGCTGTTAAGCTCACCCCCGACCAGCCACCGGAGTGAAAGAGCCAGCCCGCAGAAAGCCACTCACCAACCCGGCTCACCGCCCCGCTGCTCAGCAACTCACCTTTGACTCACCTTCCAGACCCGGAGCCACCCAGAGACCCGGCTCACCGTGCGAACCCGGGGTCCCGCTGTTAAGCTCCCCCCGACCGGCCACCGGAGTGAAAGAGCCAGCCCGCAGAAAGCCACTCACCAACCCGTCTGACCGCCCCGTTGCTCAGCAACTCACCTTTGACTCACCATCCAGACCCGGAGCCACCCAAAGACCCGGCTCACCATGCGAACCCGGGGACCCGCTGTTAAGCCCCCCCCCCCACCAGCCACCGGAGTGAAAGAGCCAGCCCGCGGAGCTGGAGGACCAGGGCCCTGGTACCCTAAACACCCAGACGCTCTCGGTACCATGGACAGCACTCATGGACAGCACTCTGTCAGGTGCCACCACCACAATGTCAGACCACAATAACAGCAGAAGTGGGTTCCATGGTGTAATGGTTAACATCAGCATGAGTCTTTGAGAGCAGCCAGGAGAAAACCTGCAGTATCCATCTTACTGTTAAGAATTGTAGCAGAGTTTTTTACAGGATTTTATTTTTATGCCCGCCATTTTCAAAGCATGTCTGTTTCCGTAGTGTAGTGGTTATCACGTTCGCCTCACACGCGAAAGGTCCCCTGTTCGAAACTGGGCGGAAACATGTATGACTTTGCAATAACATTATTTGGACTTGGAAAACCACTCCAGTCCTCTTCTTGGTGCACAGGACAGGAAGGCCGACCATCTCTTTCTCGCATTGGGTCTCATGCAGAAATTAATTTTGTTGCAGTTCCACAACTGACCAAAAGCCAGTCATTCTCCATTAACGTACAGTAGCTCCACCACCAGACCCCAGCAGCAGAGGTTCCGAGAGGGGGTCCCCGGAGGTGCGGGGAACCCCGGACCAGCTGGACCAGAGCCTCGTGGCAAACCGAGCCGAGACTCGCGGGGCTTCACCTGCATTCCCGTCGCGAAGAGCCGACAATCGAGGACCGATATAAAAGATTAAAAAGAGATGGACACTGACTTTCCAATGACATTGGTACACAGTTATTAGGTTCCTGCAATCAGGAAGTTCTTTTGGCACAAAGCTGTCCTCGTTAGTATAGTGGACAGTATCTCTGCCTGTCACGCTGAAGACCGGGGTTCGATTCCCCGACGGGGAGGCTTCTTGTTTCGTACGATGATACCTACATGATTGAGTCAAGTAGAATAGATAGATAGATAGAATATCCTTTATTTTCTCCCTCAGTGGGGAAACTTATTTGTTGCAGTACACACATATAGGGGAGGGGTAAAAGACAATAAAAAATACAAAAGATACGTATAAAATATGTATAAACAGGATATGTATAAAAATCACTTTTATGTATATACAGTTAACAGTGCAGAAAAGCAGGTGGAGTGTGAGGTAGATTGGCAGATATTGCACATCTCAAGTTATTGCACATATTATTGTCTGTTGGCTACTGAGAGGCGTGGTTATATAGTCTGATGGCAGCAGGGAGGAAGGACCTGCGATGCCTCTCGGTGGTGCATCGTGGGTGACGAAGCCGGTCACTGATGGAGCTCTCCAGGGCTCTGACAGTCTCATGAAGGGGGTGGGAGACATTGTCCATGATGGAGGACAGTTTAGCCACCATCCTCCTCTCCCCCACCACCTCCACCCGGTCCAGACTGCAGCCCAGGACAGAGCCGGCTTTCCTCACCACCCTGTCCAGTCTCTTCCTCTCTGCTGCAGTGATGCTGCTGCTCCAGCAAACCACACCATAGAAGATGGCCGACGCCACCACAGAGTCATAAAAGGTCCTCAGGAGGCCGTCCCTCACTCCGAAGGACCTCAGTCTGCGCAGCAGGTGGAGTCGGCTTTGGCCCTTTTTGTAGAGAGCCTGAGTGTTAACAGTCCAGTCCAGTTTATTGTTGAGGTGAACACCCAGGTACTTATAAGAGTCCACAATCTCTATGTCTCTATGGCAAGTAAACAATGGTCATTAAGAAAATAGACTAGCAGTTGCTGTCTGCCTGCCAAAGAAGCTTCTAAATGCTGCAGCTTGATCAGAGGAAACTCTGATTGAGGGTGGATTTTATACACACAGAAAATGTCATTGAAGAAGTAAAAAGAGCAGTTATTTAGGACAGCATCTAGAGCATCTCTGGGAAAATCGCTTTTTATGCCCGCCGTCGCCTCGTCCCAGACACAGACTGACAGCACGGCCCTGAAAGCCACTCACCAACCCGTCTCACCGCCCCGATGCTCAGCAACTCACCTTTGACTCACCATTCAGACCCGGAGTCACCCAAAGACCCGGCTCACCGTGCGAACCCGGGGACCCGCTGTTAAGCTCCCCCCCGACCAGCCACCGGAGTGAAAGAGCCAGCCCGCAGAAAGCCACTCACCAACCCGGCTCACCGCCCCCCTGCTCAGCAACTCACCTTTGACTCACCCTCCAGACCCGGAGCCACCCAGAGACCCGGCTCACCGTGCGAACCCGGGGACCCGCTGTTAAGCCCCCCCCCCCCACCAGCCACCGGAGTGAAAGAGCCAGCCCGCGAAAGGTCTCCTGTTCGAAACTGGGCGGAAACATGTATGACTTTGCAATAACATTATTTGGACTTGGAAAACCACTCCAGTCCTCTTCTTGGTGCACAGGACAGGAAGGCCGACCATCTCTTTCTCGCATTGGGTCTCATGCAGAAATTAATTTTGTTGCAGTTCCACAACTGACCAAAAGCCAGTCATTCTCCATTAACGTACACTAGCTCCACCACCAGACCCCAGCAGCAGAGGTTCCGAGAGGGGGTCCCCGGAGGTGCGGGGAACCCCGGACCAGCTGGACCAGAGCCTCGCGGCAAACCGAGCCGAGACTCGCGGGGCTTCACCTGCATTCCCGTCGCGCTGAGACCGCGGAGAGCCGAGAATCGCGGACCGATATAAAAGATTAAAAAGAGATGGACACTGACTCTCCAATGACATTGGTACACAGTTATTAAGTTCCTGCAATCAGGAAGTTCTTTTGGCACAAAGCTGTCCTCGTTAGTATAGTGGACAGTATCTCTGCCTGTCACGCAGAAGACCGGGGTTCGATTCCCCGACGGGGAGACTTCTTGTTTTTGTACGATGATACCTACATGATTGAGTCAAGTAAACAATGGTCATTAAGAAAATAGACTAGCAGTTGCTGTCTGCCTGCCAAAGAAGCTTCTAAATGCTGCAGCTTGATCAGAGGAAACTCTGATTGAGGGTGGATTTTATACACACAGAAAATGTCATTGAAGAAGTAAAAAGAGCAGTTATTTAGGACAGCATCTAGAGCATCTCTGGGAGAATCGCTTTTTATGCCCGCCGTCGCCTCGTCCCACACACAGACTGACAGCACGGCCCTGAAAGCCACTCACCAACCCTTCACCCCCCTTTGACTCACCCTCCAGACCCGGAGCCACCCAGAGACCCGGCTCACCGTGCGAACCCGGGGTCCCGCTGTTAAGCTCCCCCCGACCGGCCACCGGAGTGAAAGAGCCAGCCCGCAGAAAGCCACTCACCAACCCGTCTCACCGCCCCGCTGCTCAGCAACTCACCTTTGACTCACCATCCAGATCCGGAGCCACCCAAAGACCCGGCTCACCGTGCGAACTCGGGGACCCGCTGTTAAGCCCCCCCCCCACCAGCCACCGGAGTGAAAGAGCCAGCCCGCGGAGCTGGAGGACCAGGGCCCTGGTACCCTAAACACCCAGACGCTCTCGGTACCATGGACAGCACTCAAGGACAGCACTCTGTCAGGTGCCACCACCACAATGTCAGACCACAATAACAGCAGAAGTGGGTTCCATGGTGTAATGGTTAACATCAGCATGAGTCTTTGAGAGCAGCCAGGAGAAAACCTGCAGTATCCATCTTACTGTCAAGAATTGTAGCAGAGTTATTTACAGGATTTTATTTTTATGCCCGCCATTTTCAAGGCATGTCTGTTTCCGTAGTGTAGTGGTTATCACGTTCGCCTCACACGCGAAAGGTCCCCCGTTCGAAACTGGGCGGAAACATGTATGACTTTGCAATAACATTATTTGGACTTGGAAAACCACTCCAGTCCTCTTCTTGGTGCACAGGACAGGAAGGCCGACCATCTCTTTCTCGCATTGGGTCTCATGCAGAAATTAATTTTGTTGCAGTTCCACAACTGACCAAAAGCCAGTCATTCTCCATTAACGTACACTAGCTCCACCACCAGACCCCAGCAGCAGAGGTTCCGAGAGGGGGTCCCCGGAGGTGCGGGGAACCCCGGACCAGCTGGACCAGAGCCTCGCGGCAAACCGAGCCGAGACTCGCGGGGCTTCACCTGCATTCCCGTCGCGCTGAGACCGTGGAGAGCCGAGAATCGAGGACCGATATAACAGATTAAAAAGAGATGGACACTGACTTTCCAATGACATTGGTACACAGTTATTAAGTTCCTGCAATCAGGATGTTCTTTTGGCACAAAGTTGTCCTCGTTAGTATAGTGGACAGTATCTCTGCCTGTCACGCAGAAGACCGGGGTTCGATTCCCCAACGGGGAGACTTCTTGTTTCGTACGATGATACCTACATGATTGAGTCAAGTAAACAATGGTCATTAAGAAAATAGACTAGCAGTTGCTGTCTGCCTGCCAAAGAAGCTTCTAAATGCTGCAGCTTGATCAGAGGAAACTCTTATTGAGGGTGGATTTTATACACACAGAAAATGTCATTGAACAAATAAAAAGAGCAGTTATTTAGGACAGCATCTAGAGCATCTCTGGGAGAATCGCTTTTTATGCCCGCCGTCGCCTCGTCCCAGACACAGACTGACAGCACGGCCCTGAAAGCCACTCACCAACCCGTCTCACCGCCCCGCTGCTCAGAAACTCACCTTTGACTCACCGTCCAGACCCGGAGCCACCCAAAGACCCGTCTCACCGTGCGAACCCGGGGACCCGCTGTTAAGCTCCCCCCCGACCAGCCACCGGAGTGAAAGAGCCAGCCCGCAGAAAGCCACTCACCAACCCGGCTCACCGCCCCCCTGCTCAGCAACTCACCTTTGACTCACCCTCCAGACCCGGAGCCACCCAGAGACCCGGCTCACCGTGCGAACCCGGGGACCCGCTGTTAAGCCCCCCCCCCCACCAGCCACCGGAGTGAAAGAGCCAGCCCGCGAAAGGTCTCCTGTTCGAAACTGGGCGGAAACATGTATGACTTTGCAATAACATTATTTGGACTTGGAAAACCACTCCAGTCCTCTTCTTGGTGCACAGGACAGGAAGGCCGACCATCTCTTTCTCGCATTGGGTCTCATGCAGAAATTAATTTTGTTGCAGTTCCACAACTGACCAAAAGCCAGTCATTCTCCATTAACGTACACTAGCTCCACCACCAGACCCCAGCAGCAGAGGTTCCGAGAGGGGGTCCCCGGAGGTGCGGGGAACCCCGGACCAGCTGGACCAGAGCCTCGCGGCAAACCGAGCCGAGACTCGCGGGGCTTCACCTGCATTCCCGTCGCGCTGAGACCGCGGAGAGCCGAGAATCGCGGACCGATATAAAAGATTAAAAAGAGATGGACACTGACTCTCCAATGACATTGGTACACAGTTATTAAGTTCCTGCAATCAGGAAGTTCTTTTGGCACAAAGCTGTCCTCGTTAGTATAGTGGACAGTATCTCTGCCTGTCACGCAGAAGACCGGGGTTCGATTCCCCGACGGGGAGACTTCTTGTTTTTGTACGATGATACCTACATGATTGAGTCAAGTAAACAATGGTCATTAAGAAAATAGACTAGCAGTTGCTGTCTGCCTGCCAAAGAAGCTTCTAAATGCTGCAGCTTGATCAGAGGAAACTCTGATTGAGGGTGGATTTTATACACACAGAAAATGTCATTGAAGAAGTAAAAAGAGCAGTTATTTAGGACAGCATCTAGAGCATCTCTGGGAGAATCGCTTTTTATGCCCGCCGTCGCCTCGTCCCACACACAGACTGACAGCACGGCCCTGAAAGCCACTCACCAACCCTTCACCCCCCTTTGACTCACCCTCCAGACCCGGAGCCACCCAGAGACCCGGCTCACCGTGCGAACCCGGGGTCCCGCTGTTAAGCTCCCCCCGACCGGCCACCGGAGTGAAAGAGCCAGCCCGCAGAAAGCCACTCACCAACCCGTCTCACCGCCCCGCTGCTCAGCAACTCACCTTTGACTCACCATCCAGATCCGGAGCCACCCAAAGACCCGGCTCACCGTGCGAACTCGGGGACCCGCTGTTAAGCCCCCCCCCCACCAGCCACCGGAGTGAAAGAGCCAGCCCGCGGAGCTGGAGGACCAGGGCCCTGGTACCCTAAACACCCAGACGCTCTCGGTACCATGGACAGCACTCAAGGACAGCACTCTGTCAGGTGCCACCACCACAATGTCAGACCACAATAACAGCAGAAGTGGGTTCCATGGTGTAATGGTTAACATCAGCATGAGTCTTTGAGAGCAGCCAGGAGAAAACCTGCAGTATCCATCTTACTGTCAAGAATTGTAGCAGAGTTATTTACAGGATTTTATTTTTATGCCCGCCATTTTCAAGGCATGTCTGTTTCCGTAGTGTAGTGGTTATCACGTTCGCCTCACACGCGAAAGGTCCCCCGTTCGAAACTGGGCGGAAACATGTATGACTTTGCAATAACATTATTTGGACTTGGAAAACCACTCCAGTCCTCTTCTTGGTGCACAGGACAGGAAGGCCGACCATCTCTTTCTCGCATTGGGTCTCATGCAGAAATTAATTTTGTTGCAGTTCCACAACTGACCAAAAGCCAGTCATTCTCCATTAACGTACACTAGCTCCACCACCAGACCCCAGCAGCAGAGGTTCCGAGAGGGGGTCCCCGGAGGTGCGGGGAACCCCGGACCAGCTGGACCAGAGCCTCGCGGCAAACCGAGCCGAGACTCGCGGGGCTTCACCTGCATTCCCGTCGCGCTGAGACCGTGGAGAGCCGAGAATCGAGGACCGATATAACAGATTAAAAAGAGATGGACACTGACTTTCCAATGACATTGGTACACAGTTATTAAGTTCCTGCAATCAGGATGTTCTTTTGGCACAAAGTTGTCCTCGTTAGTATAGTGGACAGTATCTCTGCCTGTCACGCAGAAGACCGGGGTTCGATTCCCCAACGGGGAGACTTCTTGTTTCGTACGATGATACCTACATGATTGAGTCAAGTAAACAATGGTCATTAAGAAAATAGACTAGCAGTTGCTGTCTGCCTGCCAAAGAAGCTTCTAAATGCTGCAGCTTGATCAGAGGAAACTCTTATTGAGGGTGGATTTTATACACACAGAAAATGTCATTGAACAAATAAAAAGAGCAGTTATTTAGGACAGCATCTAGAGCATCTCTGGGAGAATCGCTTTTTATGCCCGCCGTCGCCTCGTCCCAGACACAGACTGACAGCACGGCCCTGAAAGCCACTCACCAACCCGTCTCACCGCCCCGCTGCTCAGAAACTCACCTTTGACTCACCGTCCAGACCCGGAGCCACCCAAAGACCCGTCTCACTGTGCGAACCCGGGGACCCGCTGTTAAGCTCCCCCCCGACCGGCCACCGGAGTGAAAGAGCCAGCCCGCAGAAAGCCACTCACCAACCCGGCTCACCGCCCCGCTGCTCAGCAACTCACCTTTGACTCACCGTCCAGACCCGGAGCCACCCAGAGACCCGGCTCACCGTGCGAACCCGGGGTCCCGCTGTTAAGCTCCCCCCGACCGGCCACCGGAGTGAAAGAGCCAGCCCGCAGAAAGCCACTCACCAACCCGTCTCACCGCCCCGCTGCTCAGCAACTCACCTTTGACTCACCGTCCAGACCCGGAGCCACCCAAAGACCCGGCTCACCGTGCGAACCCGGGGACCCGCTGTTAAGCCCCCCCCCCACCAGCCACCGGAGTGAAAGAGCCAGCCCGCAGAGCTGGAGGACCGGGGCCCTGGTACCCTAAACACCCAGACGCTCTCGGTACCATGGACAGCACTCATGGACAGCACTCTGTCAGGTGCCACCACCACAATGTCAGACCACAATAACAGCAGAAGTGGGTTCCATGGTGTAATGGTTAACATCAGCATGAGTCTTTGAGAGCAGCCAGGAGAAAACCTGCAGTATCCATCTTACTGTCAAGAATTGTAGCAGAGTTTTTTACAGGATTTTATTTTTATGCCCGCCATTTTCAAAGCAAGTCTGTTTCCGTAGTGTAGTGGTTATCACGTTTGCCTCACACGCGAAAGGTCCCCCGTTCGAAACTGGGCGGAAACATGTATGACTTTGCAATAACATTATTTGGACTTGGAAAACCACACAGGACAGGAAGGCCGACCATCTCTTTCTCGCATTGGGTCTCATGCAGAAATTAATTTTGTTGCAGTTCCACAACTGACCAAAAGCCAGTCATTCTCCATTAACGTACACTAGCTCCACCACCAGACCCCAGCAGCAGAGGTTCCGAGAGGGGGTCCCCGGAGGTGCGGGGAACCCCTGACCAGCTGGACCAGAGCAAACCGAGCCGAGACTCGCGGGGCTTCACCTGCATTCCCGTCGCGCTGAGACCGCGGAGAGCCGAGAATCGCGGACCGATATAAAAGATTAAAAAGAGATGGACACTGATTTTCCAATGACATTGGTACACAGTTATTAAGTTGCTGCAATCAGGAAGTTGTTTTGGCATAAAGCTGTCCTCGTTAGTATAGTGGACAGTATCTCTGCCTGTCACGCAGAAGACCGGGGTTCGATTCCCCGACGGGGAGACTTCTTGTTTCGTACGATGATACCTACATGATTGAGTCAAGTAAACAATGGTCATTAAGAAAATAGACTAGCAGTTGCTGTCTGCCTGCCAAAGAAGCTTCTAAATGCTGCAGCTTGATCAGAGGAAACTCTGATTGAGGGTGGATTTTATACACACAGAAAATGTCATTGAAGAAGTAAAAAGAGCAGTTATTTAGGACAGCATCTAAAACAGTGCTTCTCAATCCTGGTCCTCGAGTACCACTGTCCTGCATGTTTTAGATGTTTCCCTGCACCAACACACCTGATTCTAATTAAAGGTCCTCATTAGCTTGTCACCAAGGTCTGCACAGTTCTGTTGATGACACAGGTACTTTTATCACGGTGTGCTGAAGCAGGGTAGCATCTAAAACATGCAGGACAGTGGTACTCAAGGACCAGGATTGAGAAACACTGCTTTAGGGGCTCCGTACCACTCTGCTGTTCTCTTCTTCTTCTTCTTCTTCTTCTTCTTTTGATTTTATTGGCGGTTGGCAAACAGCTTTCGGGTGCATTACCGCCACCCACTGATCTGGAATATGGACTAGGTATCTAAACGATCTCTAACGTATTCAAAATGAATGTATGTCAAACAAAACAAACAAAACAAACAAAACAAACAAAACAATCAAAACAAACAAAACAAAACAACCAAATTCAAACTTTGCTGTTCTCCGGCTGTGGTGTAAAATTCCACTCACTCACCTTCTGGCCACACCTCCCAATCAGCCCAATCAGCCACACCTGGTCCCAGCTGCATCCCATTCCCAACACACCTTATAAGCAGCTCCAGTTCATTCACTCACTGCCAGATTGTCTGAGCTTCATGCCTGACCTTCCAGCATTCACCTGTGGACTGACTTCCCGGTACCGACTGATCTTCCCTCTGATCTTCTCTTCTCTTCTTGTCTCTGCCCCGGTAAACACTACTGCCTTCTGTTCCTCACCACGAGAGGAGTCTGTTTGGCTGTTTACCTGCTGTGAGTATAAATAAAGATCACTGTTACTGCTATCTGAGTTGTGTTGCATTTGCGTCCTGCCACAGCCCGTGACATCTGTTAGTTTATAAATCACTGAATGAATAGGACCAAAATACATCAGACTTGTTGCTGCCATAGCAACCGTCCAAACTTCTCAGGTCGTCTGGTTTGTTTCTGCTCTGTGTCCCCAGAACCAGAACCAAACATGGAGAAGCAGCATTCAGCTTCTATGCTCCACAAATCTAGAACAAACTTCCAGAAAACTGCAGGAACGCTGAAACCCTCGGTTCCTTTAAATAAAGGTTAAAACTCATTTGTTACAGCTGCTTTTGACTGAATTATTTAAACTATTCTGAATTTAACTTTAAACAATTCAGTACTACATTGTAACTCTAGTTTAAGTCTAACTTTTCTTTGTTACTATTTGTCCCTCTATTTTTCTCTTGTTCTGTTTTCATCATGTAAAGAACCCCCAATTGCCTCTTTGCTGAGATGTGCTATACAGATAAACTTGCCTTGCCTTTTGTAGAGCTTTGGACACATGTTAATGGTCAGTTCAACGAGGGCTGACGATTAGCAGCACCTGGCTGTAACTTATCTTAAATCCTATGAAAGCAGTAAGGGGGTACTTAGGAGAGTTTTTCTTTCTGCCTCAATTTTTAAATAAAAAATTTGATGTTCATCTTATGTTGTACTTGCTCAATAACACAAACCAGCTCGTATGTTTTTGTCATGATTTTTACACATAACTGAATGTGATGCTAATGAATCAAGCATTTATATGCAGTAATACAAATAAACTTTTTTTTATCCACTTGCCAGTAAATCAATACCACTCCGTCTGTATGACTCAGTAAAGTGCTCACGTGACTAGAGGTTGTGCAGCTGCTCATGAACATATGATCATTTTACTGCAACTGTGACTGTGAAAGTCTTCGGTTGATGTTAAATGTTGTAAAATGTTATAAAGCTAATGTGTCTAAAGTCACAGCTGGAAACGCTGGTTGGACGGCAGGGAGAACTGAATAATGTGTGAGCATGAAACACTCACTGCTGCAGGTTTGCAGCACACTTGACATGCTGCTGCGTGCTGCCCTGCCTGTTAACAGAATACGGGCAGAGCGAATGGCGGGGACCTGAAGGCTGGACCTGATGTACGACAGAGAGGACACCGCAGCAGGAAGCAGGAACACAGCTTCCTCCAACTCCTGCCATGTGAATTCAAACTCAGCTCATCCTGGGAAGGTTACTTTGAAATCTAGATGTTTCCTCAGGGTTAATGTTGAGTTTGACATTGTTTCTACTCCCAGGAAACAGTGTTACACTCCGCAGAAATAATGGCGCCGCTGTCTTATGTCAGCTCCTGACAGCAGATTCAGGTTGCTCAGGGAAATGGACATTCATTTGATTGACAGATGGCAAGTGATGAAGGTCCAATCAGAGTCAGAGCTCAGAATGTGTGCGAGCTGCCAAAGGATGGAGCCTGTGTGTTTATCGTCTGGTGGTCCATGTTGTCCTGAAACATGCCAAAAGAAGAAGAGCAAATGCTTGAGCGTCCTACTGTTACTCAGTCTCCTGCTGAGAGAAACATAAACCAGTTTCCTTGTAGCCAGATGCTCTTGCTGCAGAGAGGGGTGATGCTCTTAGGTATATGGCAAGACTGAAAAAGAAAAGAAGCTGGGCAGCAAGGAGGGAGCATTAAAGATAAAAGGAAGGAGAGGAAAGAGAGGCTGAGACAGAGGAAAATGAAAGGAGAGAGATCCAGGTTTGACTGCAATGCTGTAAGAGCTGCAGCTCAGGAAACATCTTTAAACCTCTACTGCCACTCTGTGGTCAAAGTGGGTTATAAGGGCGTTACGGAGGTTTCTGAGAGGCTGATTTATCATTCTGACCCAACAGAGTTCAAATACACCTTCACTGTGCTGCACTTATTCAAAGTCTGTCACCAATGTATGTTGAAGAAAGACATGAGAACTGAGACTGCAGCTTTTTTTTTTGAGAAAGCCAATTCCCAATGAGACTCATTTCTGAGTTTCCTTACTAAAAGTGAATAATGAAAGATTTACTGTAAATGAGAGTACCTCAGTATGTATAACCTGAAAAGAAACATCGTTAAGGTTTGTGAGAGGTATTACCAGACCAGGGAAGATTGAACATGTCATTAATATCTTCTATTTCTGTGTAAATATTCTACCAAACTATAAAACTCGGTTATTTGACATGTAAACGATGCTAAATGTCACTTTAACACAAATATAACTTGTTTGATTACAGTCCAAAGCTTCTTTTCCATCTTATGACCTTCTCTTACGTCTCGTTTCTGTGAACATGATGAACAATGTGCAAGTCCTGGATGTTGCTGCTGACCAGACAACATGCTGCCGTTGAGCAACTGCTGTCTGATTATCTCCAGTTAGTCTGCAGTATTAAGGCTGAATTATGGTTCTGCGTTAAATCAACGCAGAGCCTACACCGTAGGGTACGCGGCTACGCGGGAGTGTCTCCGTAGCCTACGCCGTAGCCTGACCTGCACTTCCCAAAAAATGTAAATACACGTCGCGGTGACGCAGACCCAACGCAGACTGAGATGGCTGTGATTGGTTTGCTTGGTAGCAACACATTTCCGGTTCAGAGACTGGAATGACTCAAAAACTCTGGTGAGTAACTCGTACAAACTCAGTCCAAGAATCGAGTTTTCCAAAAGTAACTTTTTGACGTGCAGGAAAACCTCTTTTCATCAAATCAGTGCTGCTGCAGTCTTGCCTAACAGACAGTTAGAAGCTGAGGTTTTCTTTTTGGGTTTGTGCACTCTGTATTTGTGGTTGTGGAATCAAGATACCTGTTTGGTTTGCTAAGTGTAGCTGTGCGCAAAGCTATTACCAAGAAGTGGCTTAAGCCAGATGCTCCTTCATTAGATGATTGGTCCGACATCATTTACGGTATCTTTGTAATGGAGAGGATAACATTCTCTATGAGGCTGCAACAATCATAATTTGAAGCATTCTGGGAAGATTGGAAAAGTTCTATTTCCCTGAGACGCCCTGCTTTTGTTTGAAATGTATTTCATTTACCCATTTGTCTTTATATAATGTTTTTTTTTTCTCTTTATCTTAATGAAAACACCCTATGGGGTAAATCCACAAAGAACAGATTGCGCCCGCAAATAGCGCTGTGAATTGCGCTGCATTTGCGCCCGCAATTTGCCCTGCTTTAAGGTCCTATTCACAAAAGATTTTGCTCTAATGATATACCGGCGCAAACACGCCCATAAAGTTTTGCGGCTGAGTGCAATTTGCACTTGTCTGAGTGAGCGGAGCTGTTTCCAGTGTTCTCCGTATTTCAGCACACACATTGGTCCATAATGAAAACTGCAGAGAGCACAATAGCTTCAACTTTCACGTATTTGTACTAGTATTTCGCATAGATAGATAGATAGATAGATAGATAGATAGATAGAGAAGACCTCAGTGTCTGTATGACATAAGCTAATGAAATGTCAAATGTTAAGAGGCTGTGCGCATTTACGCACAAGGCACAGCACCGGTACTGGATCGGGATCAGATCAGGATCTAATGGTAATTCATGTTCTTTGTTTTGCTACACGTATGAAAGCTGTATGTGTACACTGTATGAAAGCGATACGAAAACGGCCCCGCAGCCCCGCTTCACCCCCCGCTCCCTCTCCTCCTCTCCCGTCTCCCATCAGAGCTGCTCAGGGCGGGTTTATGGTTCTGCGTTCCTTTAACGCAGAGCCTACGGCGTAGGTGCGCGTCGCCGCGTACCCTACGCCGTAGGGTCTGCGTCGTTTTAACGCGGGACCCTAATTTAGGCACCATACACCTGCACGTAAAGGTTTCACGCGCGAGTAAAACTCATATATATGAAAAAAAATCTGAGTCCCTTTAGGGGCTCCGTGGGGCTCCCTAAACGCAGCCCCTCATTTGTTCTGTCCTAAAGTGTGAGGAGGTTCCCCGCATGTCACCACGGCAGCAGCAGCACCAGAGTCCTGACTGACTGAGCTTCACACAGAGGGACACGATCAGCGCTATTTTAATTTATTATTTTATTATTTTAAGTCTGATATATGTTGTGATATGTGATGACATTATTAAGCTGTTAAACACACACATTCTAGATTATGTTTATATGGTGGAATTGTTTGTAATAAAGCTGCCCCTACTGTATGGATGAATCCTGAGCTCCGTCCTGTTATTTTTATTTTTAAATCCGAGATAAGTCCACAACCCCACTTGATCTGACTGTGTACAGTCATGTCTGACTGTAGATTTCACCCTTAATATCATTCAGTATCACACAGGCTTGAATGACATTGAGAGAGAGAAACAGAGAGATGGGGAGTGAGGAGTTTGCGCGCAGTTTAATACACGCTTCTGAAAGACGGTATTTGCTCCACTATTTTTGCGTGTGGCAAATAGCCCTGGCTTTTGTGAATTAGGTGCTTTTTGCAATGAGGCTTATTTGCATAGAAAGGGGGCAATTTTGCGCCGAATTACCTAATTTGCATGCATGCAAATGGTACCGGCGCAGACTGCCACTATTTGCTTGGCAGTGCAGTTTGTGGAGCAATTCGCCCTTTGCGGGTGCTTTGTGAATTGGACGCTCTCTTTTTGTCTCATTTGCACCGGTTTAGCGGCCGCAAAAGCCGCGCAATCCTTTTGTGGATTTGGCCCTATGTTTATGTTTTTGTTCTTTTTCTGTTTGAAGACAGAGAAAAAAAAGAAAAATGGATTGCAGTGTAGATATAATGTGGCTGATGTTATGCTGCTGTAATGCTCGTGTGATTCCGAATAATAAATAAAAGCAAAGATATTTGAGTCTGTTGACTGTCATTTTGACGTAGGTAGCAACAACACAGCAATAAACAACCAGAAAAAGATCATTCATGCATGTGCTGCGCACATCAAAAGTTGAAATGTCCCAAGTTTATCTGTGGGGACCCTATCCATACTATTGCTCAAATAGGACCATTGCTGAGTTTTGTTGGAGGCTTAAAATAGCTGTTTATCCTGATATAGTGCATCACTCCCTTTTCTGCAAACATATATTCCTGTCTGAATCAAAACCCGTTCCATTCACCAGCAGCTGCTAACAGGATTGGGATGGACTGTAACAGCTGGAGGGGCAGCATTATGTGAAGAAGAATCTTTTTTTCTGTCAACAGATAAAAAGCAATTTAAAAGTCTCTGGTTTTGTTACTGTTAAATTAAAACAATGATAAGCGAATAATCTGGCTGGATAACGTGATGGACTCTACCAGAAATGGAAGCGTGATAAAAGGACCAAAAAGTGGCTGAGCAAATTAACAATTGATCTAATTGTGTGTACCGAATCGACACAGTGAGAGCTGGGCCAGTAACCATGGTGATTTAGCTGTCTGGAACCCGTGGACCTGAACATTTGGCAGATATTTAATACCGAGCACGTGCACAGGGAAGCCATCCTGAGTAGAGTCTCTTCTTGGAAACAGCTCCTCTTTTATTTGACGGGAGATGACGGATGGGACATCAAACTTTGGAGGTTCTGCAGCTTCAGCAGAAGTAAGACAGCTGTTGTACCACTTACCACCATACGGTGGCGCTGTTGCTCTACAATGGGAATACCTGAAAAACGCTGCAGTGTGGCTGAACAAGACATAACACCCCTCCTTTTTTATTTTTTAAATTGTATTATTTATTTCATTCAAAATAATACAACAAACAACTCAACACAAACACAAACGTTCCTAACCCGTGAGTGAAAGGGGGCAGGAAGAAGAAGAATCTTATTTACTCTGCCCCTTTTTTCCAAGAAGTCAAATTACAAAGAACCTAAATCAAAAAATTTAAAAAGCAACAACTAAGTAAATAAAAAAAAACTAAAATCAAATCAAATAGCCGTCGGCTATGGGTATGTCAATCAAACTTAACTAACATTTATCATTATATTTACTTAACATATTGGCTTTAATGAGTAGAGCCGCTGCTCCTCCACATCGAGAGGAGCCAGCTGAGGTGGCTCGGGCACCTGTATAGGATGCCCCCTGGACGCCTCCCTCGTGAGGTGTTCCGGGCATGTCCCACCGGGAGGAGGCCCCGAGGAAGACCCAGGACACGCTGGAGTGACTACGTCACTCAGCTGGCCTGGGAACGCCTTGGAGTCCCCCCGGAAGAGCTGGAGGAAGTGTCCGGGGAGAGGGAAGTCTGGCAAGAGTACCTGGCTGCAGGCAAGATGGCCGACAAGGGCGCGGCCATTTTTTCCAGCCATACCGGAATTCCAGACCGGAAGTTGGTCTTCTTCGTGTATATTATTCGTCGCGCTGATCCAGACAGGAAGTCTTTTTTTTTTTTTTAACTTTATTGAAAATATATTCATATACAAACAACAAGGCATCATATCTTTTTTCCAACATGTATCAGGGAAAAGGTGCATAAAGAGTACAGAGGAAAATAAATTAAATTTAAAAAGAAAAAGGAAAATAACTCAAAGGGCTAGGGCTTATCCAATAAATTATATTCTTCAATTGTGTTCAAAAGTTGTATTGCAGGAAGTTGGTCTTCTTCGTGTATATTATTCGTCGCGCTGATCCAGACAGGAAGTTGGTCTTTTTTTCACAATTCTTTATTTCAAATTGTCAACAATATTTATATTTTCCTATTTATCCGTTTTCTATTAATTCTATCTTATTTTCTGGAATCCACTTAAACACAACATTACACTATCATGCTGGCAACAGTAAGAACTTGACTTGGAGTTCTTTTTTGAAATCAACTTTTTATTCTCAGAATATCAAATAGAAAAACAAACATGCATAGAAAAAAAGACACAAAACAAGGTAAACGCATGAACAATGAGCAGGAACAAATTACACTGAACATAATGGAAAAAATATCAAGATCAAAGATCAAAAGATTAAAAAAAAAAAAAAAGACTTAAAGAAGGCTCCCACTGGCCATCTTGACCTCTTGGGGGGGGGGGGGGGGGGGCCTTAAAAAAGGCTCCCACTGGCCAGCATGATCTCAGCCTTCAGTCTGGTCATGCCCTCTCCTTCAAGGATTTTGATCAATATCTGAAAAACAGTTAAATGATCTAATCATACTCTAACGTGTGCACTGTTTTGGTTTCATGTTTTCCAAAGGAATAAAATATTGACCACCTAATAATTTCCTTCCATTTCCCAAGGAAGCTCTATTGACCATCTTACCTCTGGGAGCATTACATCGAAAACAAAATCCAGTAGTCTTATCTCCCCTCCCTTTATTTTTGCTCCTATTCCAGTGACCTCCTCAATCACCCTCAGTAACGCAAAGATCTATTGAAAATAAAAGTACAAATCAATAAATTCATCTTTTATATGTTATATATCTGTGAACACACGTATACATGACTGATGGCATTTTCATTTATTTATTTATTTCATTTATTAACACCAGTGGGGCGAGTGTGTTTTTCTGTTAAAACTAAAAAAAGGAATTATTTAATAAGATCTCTTTTTCAGACTGACATCACCTCTACTCCATATGTTGTTCCATACTGGTCTAATATTGTTCCTGGACTGAACTGGATCCATATATGGAACCTTCCATACAAATATTTAATTACAAATAAAGTTAGAGAAGTGTCTTACAAACTAATTCATAGATATTACCCAGCCAAACATTATTTGTTAAAATTTAAGAAAGATTTGTGTGTTGATTGTTCCCTGTGTGAATCTGAACCTGAAACTGTAATTCACTTATTTTGGTTGTGTAACTCTACTGCCATCTTCTGGAGAGAAGTAACCCGTTACATCACCTTGAAGATTGACTCAGATTTTTCTTTAGATTGGAACAATGTACTTTTTGGTGTCCACGATGTCAAAAGTAAGAAACAGAAAGAACTGTATGTCATAAACTTGTTAATAATATTAGGGAAGTATCACATACACAAAGGGAAATTTACTCACTCGAAACCATGCTTTATTGCATTCCAAAAGGAAACTGAACAGTACTTACAAAGTATTTGTGACTCGAATAACAAGAAAGCTATGAAAACTTGTGATTTGTGCACCTTATTTTCTGTATTTATTTAGCAGCCTACCCCCTGGCTGATGTTTGATATTTCATTGATAAGACTTGCGTTTGTATTGTTTGATTGTTTGTTCTGTTAATAAAAAAAAAAAAAAAAAAAAAAAAAGATAGCACACCAAGTTACACAAGGAAAGACAAACCTCCGGATCAGCGCGACGAATAATATACACGAAGAAGACCAACTTCCGGTCTGGAATTCCGGTATGGCTGGAAAAAATGGCCGCGCCCTTGTCGGCCATCTTGCCTGCAGCCAGGTCCCTCTCAAGTCTGGGGATCCCTGCTCCGACTGCTGCCCCCGCGACCCGGACTCGGATAATGCGATGGACAATGGATGGATGGATATTGGCTTTAATTGTTCTTTTAAATGTAATGTTTGATTTGGATTCTTTGGTTTCTTTATTCAGATTGTTCCATAAATTGACTCATTTCACAGAAACACAATGTTCCATCAATTTAGTCCTGAATCTTGGTTTTTTAAAGATCTCTGTTCCTTTCAAGTTATACTTGCTTTCTCTTTTTTCGAATCTTTTCTGAATGTAATTTGGTAACTTTTTTTAAGAGCTTTAAACATAATTTGCAGAATACTATATTCTACTAATTCATGAAATTTTAACAATTTTAACTGAAGGAATAATGGATTTGTTGAATCTCTATATCGTTTTCTACTGATTATTCTTATGGCTCTTTTTTGCAAAATGAAAATTGACTGAATAAATGTTTTACAGGCATTTCCCCAAACTTCAACACAGTAGGTCAGATATGGAACAATCAAGGTGTTATATAAAATGTACAATGCTTTGTTGTCCAATAAATCCTTTACTTTGTGTAACAGAGCAATTGTTTTTGATATTTTTTATCTTTGTATAATGTATATGTGATTTCCAATTCAAATTCTCATCTAGCATGACACCCAAAAACTTGGTTCCCCTTGCTCAATTAATTTCAATACTATCTATATTAATTGAAGTGTCCGTGTCTCTCCTTCTGTTACTAAATATCATGAAGTTTGTTTTAAGATTCAGCGATAATTTATTTACATCAAACCATGTTTTTATTCTTTTGGGGGGGGGTTGAGAGCAAAAAAAACAAAAAAAAAGATATATTTACTGACATGCTATGGGAAGTGTAATAATAAAAATTAAAGCTGCGAGCAGCGATGAACGGGCCCTCGCACTCACGGCCACCGCCCCCCATAAGCATATCAAAAATGACACCACCCACGACTTCCTATGTCAAACCATTCAAAAGTTATAGCAGAAAAAAGGGACAACCAATCAGAAGAAGGGGCGGGGCTAATTCAGGCCAATGAAGGTCAAGGACTCCATACAGAATCTGATGACACCACCCACGACTCTCTATGTCAAACCATTCCAAAGTTATAGCAGAAAATCGGGACAACCAATCAGAAGAAGGGGCGGGGCTAATTAAGGCCAACGAAGCTTAAGGACTCATTACAGAGTCCCATGACACCACCCACAACTCTCTATGTCAAACCATTCAAAAGTTATGGCAGATAAAAGTATTCTAGGGGGCGCTGTTGACGCCCATTAATGCAAACCATGAAATATCAAATTTATTGCCAAGCCTGGCTTGCGTGCCAAATTTGGTGCCTTTTGGGGAACTATCAAATATGGAACAATCAGATGAAGGGGGGGTGCGCCTTTTGGCGTCTAGCGTCGCCACGGTAACACTTTTGAAAGAGAAAGGTAATGCGTGTAGTCGCAGGATAGAGACGCATATTTTGATGTATAACACATTTGGGTTCACGATACGGTTCGGGCTGAATTAACTCTCGAAGGAATGGCATATATTGCTCCAAAATTACGCGATTAATTCAGAATGTTCAAAATGGCCGACTTCCTGTTCGGCTTCGGCCATGGCGCCAAGAGACTTTTCTTTTAGATGCGACATGATACAGGAGTGTACCGATTTTCGTTCATGTACGTCAAACCGTATTATGGGGCTTGAGGCGCAAAGTTTTTTCTGTCTGAACCAACCAGATGAAGGGTGGGCGCGCTTTTTGGCGTCTAGCGTCTCCACGGTAACGCTTTTGAAAGAGAAAAGTAATGCGTGTGGTCGCAAGAGGGAGACGCACATTTTGATGTATAACACACTTGGGGGCACGTTACGGTTCGGGCCTTATTAACTGCCGAAGGAATGGCATAAATTGCGCCAAAGTGACACGATTAATTCAAAATGGCCGACTTCCTGTTCGGTTTCGGGCATGACGCCAAGAGACTTTTGTTTAAGTTGTCCCATGATACAGGTGTGCACCGATTTTCGTGCATGTATGTCAAACCGTATCGTGGGGCTTGAGGCACAAAGTTTTCAAGGGGGCGCTGTTGAGCCATTTTGCCACGCCCATTAATGCAAACCATTAAATATCAAATTTTTCGCCAGGCCTGACTTGCATGCAAAATTTGGTGACTTTTTGGGGACGTTTAGGGGGGCAAAAAGGCCCTCCTTTCGTCAGAAAAATAAAGAAAGAAAGAAAGAAAGAAAGAAAGAAAAAAAATTCCTACAGATACAATAGGGCCTTCGCACTGCAAGTGCTCGGGCCCTAATTAGGAAACAGACATCGTTTCATATAAGCTTTTGGCAATATCGTTTTTTTCACACAGTTTAAGAGACGCTAAGTACAGTTTACATTAATTTTTCAGATGTACAATCAGGGTCGGACAGGGAAACTTTTTCTGGCCAGGAGTCAGTCATGTAACCAGGCCACCTTGCTTGGCCTTGCCCACACGCACGCACACACACGCACACAGTAGTATGTTTTTGGCTGATTTCAAACAAAATGCACACCAATATAAGAATAATAGCCACTAAAACACTCACCCTAATGTCACATGGACATTTTCAGGCCAGGACTCAGTTGTGGAGGTGTTGAACCACCAAATATTTTGAAGCTGACTGGTGTCACCACCATCACCAGCAGCAGGACTGGTGTCATCACCATCACCAGCAGCAGGACTGGTGTCATCACCATCACCATCACCAGCAGCAGGACTGGTGTCATCACCATCACCAGCAGCAGGACTGGTGTCATCACCATCACCAGCAGCAGGACTGGTGTCATCACCATCACCACCAGCAGGACTGGTGTCATCACCATCACCAGCAGCAGGACTGGTGTCACCACCATCACCAGCAGCAGGACTGGTGTCATCACCATCACCAGCAGCAGGACTGGTGTCACCACCATCACCAGCAGCAGGACTGGTGTCATCACCATCACCAGCAGCAGGACTGGTGTCACCACCATCACCAGCAGCAGGACTGGTGTCACCACCATCACCAGCAGCAGGACTGGTGTCATCACCATCACCATCACCAGCAGCAGGACTGGTGTCATCACCATCACCAGCAGCAGGACTGGTGTCACCACCATCACCAGCAGCAGGACTGGTGTCATCACCATCACCAGCAGCAGGACTGGTGTCATCACCATCACCAGCAGCAGCAGCAGGACTGCTGTCATCACCATCACCAGCAGCAGGACTGGTGTCACCACCATCACCAGCAGCAGGACTGGTGTCACCACCATCACCAGCAGCAGGACTGGTGTCACCACCATCACCAGCAGCAGGACTGGTGTCACCACCATCACCAGCAGCAGCAGCAGGACTGGTGTCATCACCATCACCAGCAGCAGGACTGGTGTCACCACCATCACCATCACCAGCAGCAGGACTGGTGTCATC
Source organism: Cololabis saira (assembly GCF_033807715.1). Lineage (NCBI taxonomy): Eukaryota > Metazoa > Chordata > Actinopteri > Beloniformes > Belonidae > Cololabis > Cololabis saira. The sequence continues at coordinate 42,365,419 of NC_084593.1, read as the reverse complement.
ACCATCACCAGCAGCAGGACTGGTGTCACCACCATCACCATCACCAGCAGCAGGACTGGTGTCATCACCATCACCAGCAGCAGGACTGGTGTCATCACCATCACCATCAGCAGCAGCAGGACTGGTGTCATCACCATCACCAGCAGCAGGACTGGTGTCACCACCATCACCAGCAGCAGGACTGGTGTCATCACCATCACCAGCAGCAGGACTGGTGTCATCACCATCACCAGCAGCAGGACTGGTGTCATCACCATCACCAGCAGCAGGACTGGTGTCATCACCATCACCATCACCAGCAGCAGGACTGGTGTCACCACCATCACCAGCAGCAGGACTGGTGTCACCACCATCACCAGCAGCAGGACTGGTGTCACCACCATCACCAGCAGCAGGACTGGTGTCATCACCATCACCAGCAGCAGGACTGGTGTCACCACCATCACCAGCAGCAGGACTGGTGTCATCACCATCACCAGCAGCAGCAGGACTGGTGTCATCACCATCACCAGCAGCAGGACTGGTGTCATCACCATCACCAGCAGCAGGACTGGTGTCACCACCATCACCAGCAGCAGGACTGGTGTCATTACCATCACCATCACCAGCAGCAGGACTGGTGTCATCACCATCAACAGCAGCAGGACTGGTGTCATCACCATCAACAGCAGCAGGACTGGTGTCATCACCATCACCAGCAGCAGGACTGGTGTCACCACCATCACCAGCAGCAGGACTGGTGTCATCACCATCACCATCAGCAGGACTGGTTTCATCACCATCACCAGCAGCAGGACTGGTGTCACCACCATCACCATCACAAGCAGCAGGACTGGTGTCATCACCATCACCAGCAGCAGGACTGGTGTCACCACCATCACCAGCAGCAGGACTGGTGTCATCACCATCACCATCAGCAGGACTGGTGTCATCACCATCACCAGCAGCAGGACTAGTGTCATCACCATCACCAGCAGCAGGACTGGTGTCACCACCATCACCAGCAGCAGGACTGGTGTCATCACCATCACCATCACCAGCAGCAGGACTGGTGTCATCACCATCACCAGCAGCAGGACTGGTGTCACCACCATCACCAGCAGCAGGACTGGTGTCATCACCATCACCAGCAGCAGGACTGGTGTCATCACCATCACCAGCAGCAGGACTGGTGTCATCACCATCACCATCACCAGCAGCAGGACTGGTGTCACCACCATCACCAGCAGCAGGACTGGTGTCATCACCATCACCATCACCAGCAGCAGGACTGGTGTCATCACCATCACCAGCAGCAGGACTGGTGTCATCACCATCACCATCAACAGCAGCAGGACTGGTGTCACCACCATCACCAGCAGCAGGACTAGTGTCACCACCATCACCAGCAGCAGGACTGGTGTCACCACCATCACCAGCAGCAGGACTGGTGTCATCACCATCACCATCACCAGCAGCAGGACTGGTGTCACCACCATCACCAGCAGCAGGACTGGTGTCATCACCATCAACAGCAGCAGGACTGGTGTCACCACCATCACCAGCAGCAGGACTGGTGTCATCACCATCAACAGCAGCAGGACTGGTGTCACCACCATCACCAGCAGCAGGACTGGTGTCACCACCATCACCAACAGCAGGACTGGTGTCATCACCATCACCACCTTTGAATAGCAAACATGTGCTTACAGTGATTTTCATACACTATAGTTCTTACAGGAAGATAGTGTAGCCTATGTCTCACTTGATTTGGCCTTGTATTCATGTATATAATGGAATGATTATATCCCATTTGTTGCACAAATAAATAATTTCAAAATCAGTAAATAATAATTATACCGTAATTATAATTATATCTTGTAAATCAGTAATTTTAAAATGCCAATCCTTATTTTAATTTCAAGGCCAGGGCTTATAGGCTACATATTTACACTGTGTAGCCTGAACTCCCGGTTCTCCCTAATTGATTGATTTGTCTTTTATTGTAAATCCTTGTTCAATAAAGTTTGGAAAACAAAAACTCTTTACGGCAGCAGCCACTAGGTGCGCATGCGCCGTGCAGCAGCCACTAGGTGCGCATGCGCCGTGCAGCAGCCACTAGGTGCGCATGCGCCGTGCAGCAGCCACTAGGTGCGCATGCGCCGTGCAGCAGCCACTAGGTGCGCATGCGCCGTGCAGCAGCCACTAGGTGCGCATGCGCCGTGCAGCTCTCTGAGCTCCATCTCCAGGACCAGCTGATGAAACGACTGAGCTCGTTTCTCGACCCCATCGGCAGCACCGCTCGACGTTTGAGGGTAAGTATTAATGTTATTGGAAAATAATAGTTCTGCAACTTGTTTTTGGTACATTTTGTTCTAACGTATGACGACGTTTAGTTGGTGTAAAGATGGAGTTATCTCTTATTCATGCGGGGGAAGGGAAGTCCAGGTTCGCCTGTATCTAACGGTCTTTCTCATTAGATAGTTGTATTGAATGATATAATATACCGTTATTCACCTACATAGGGTGTAAACACCGTAAATGGTTGAATCCTGCTGTATTTGGCTGCAGGAGCTGCATGAGTCTGGTGTTGCCTCTCGTTTTTCTAACAGCTTCTCTTCAATCAGCTTCACACTAATACTGGTCTCCATTTTCATGGAAGTTTCTTTGTGTTTTGTGAGTGTAGTTTGTGTCCAGGTAGCGGGTGTAGTTTCTGCAGCAGCTGAAGTGGTATCACTAAGTCCCTGTCTTGGACATGAGACAGGGACTGTCCTGAGCTGTAACAAGCAACTTCCCTGCAGTGGCTGTTTCTCACTCACTCACTTACTCTTTTATTCTTCTGCGGATCAATGTCTCAGATTTGTATTTCTCCTGTTTGAAATGAGGGATTGTACTGGAAGCAGGTGTGGTGCTGGCTTGGATGTGCAGAAGTCCCTGGTGTTTGACCTTAGAGCCCGTGTCTTTGCTGGAGTCTCACCATCCTCTGTTTCTACCTCCAGCACTAAAAAACAAGCAGAAGATACGATCCAAGATTCAGCTTGTTTTGAGGCTTCCACCTCTCTGTCACTCCCTACATCATCACTGATTGAAGAAATCAGGTTAGTGACACTACAGTTATTATATGTCACACCCTTACCCATCCTCTATAGCTTTAAGTGCTCCCCATATATATACATATATATATATATATATATATACATATATATATATATAAAATTAGGGGTGTAACAATATATCGTGCCACGAAATTTCGCGATACAAAAACATCACGAAACGTGTCGTGGAGGTGACAAACTGTATCGCGATATTGGGTTATTAATATTAATCTATTGTGTTGACTAGTAACGCACATCCGACCGCGCATCGACCTGCGGACCAAAATCTTCCTCCCCTCAGAAGAAACTAGTACCGTTTTGCGGTCCCGTTTTGAGCTCTGAACTTTTACTTATGTAAGTCTGGTGTAGAGTTAAGCCTTACCTTATTAAATTAAACCTTTTTGGGGTGGTGAGTAGGATAAACACGGGGAAACTTCTGCTGAGTTCCAGTGTACTTTAATGTCCCTCAACAGTGTAGGATTTTAGAACATCAACACAGCACCTAGTGCCGTACTGTGGCGTATCACTCCGCCCAATCTAAAACAGACTAATCACTACAGATAAACTGACTAGTGTCATTATAGTCCCTGATTTACATCAGAATATAAAGAATATATTTATAAAATGATGAACCCTGAATTACCAAAATAACCTTCTTAACAAAAATAAATCTCCTCTTACACTTATAAGGTGAGCATGAATCAATCTTTTTTATGATGTAAAATTGTATGTATTTATTTACTTTTATTTATTTGATTTTAGTTGTTACATTTCTGGAAAAGAAAAAAGTCAAATCATACATGAGAGAAACTATTCAGTTTGTGGCAAAATATTTGTACTTGTATGAAACTGGAGATGCATAATGTAAACCTGACAATTACTTTTAGTTCAGTTTTTGGAAAATGGTTGGCCTGGCTTTCTCTTTAAAACTTAAACAGTTATAAAGCATTACAAACTGTAACAATAGGGCAAATGCACAGCATTGTTTTGTATTTTGTGTCTTTCAAATAAAAGACAATTTTTTCCAGTCATATGTTCCTCATTCAAGGTTGTTAAAAAAATACTGCTATAATATCGTTATTGTGTCCTCAATATCGTACCGTATCGTGAGATTAGTGTATCGTTCCCCTAATATATATATATATATATATATATATATATATATATATATATTAGGCCTGTCAAACGATTAATTTTTTTAATCGCGATTAATCACATGTTTTCCATAGTTAACTCGCATATTAATAAACTTTTAACACTTTTAATGTGGAGAAAACACTAATGGTGTTATTTTATAAGTCTTTTATTGAATCAATTTTAACTTTCTGTATTGTATTGTGGTATGGCAACCTGACAGTGCAGAACAAAAAGAGGATGCAGGACATTGTCAGAGCAGCCAGTAAAATAATTGGCACTCAGCAGCTCTCTCTGACTGACATCTATGAAGGTCGAGTCCTGAATAAGGCACAAGATATCTTGACCAGTCCTGATCACCCTCTGTCAAAAGAGTTTGTCCCTCTCCCTTCTGGGCGGCGCTATAGGCTTCCCAAGGCCAATACCAATAGGTATAAATTCTCTTTTATACCAACCGCTGTTAAGATGATCAACTTGCATAAATTTTAATATTTTTAATATATTTTTATCATTCTGCCTGCACTGATGAAAGCACTTTTGCTTTTACTCACTATTATGGTTACTATGTCACGTTTTAATGTTTTAATTGTTCTTTTGGTATGTCTGTGTTTGTATGATGATGACTGTTTTCCCAGACTGCTAAAAGAATTTCCCCTAGAGGGACAATAAAAATGACTCTGACTCTCTGACTTAATCGCACATTTATTCACACATTGTTTTGCTGTTCTAAATTACCTTAAGGTATTTTTTTTATGTTTTTAATACTGTTAACAACATGAGAAAGGGCAAATAGGCTGCTTTAAGCCAATGTTTATTTAACTTTCCACAAGAAAAGCTTTTAACCTGAATGTAACATTCCTTCATAAATACAAACACAATGTAGTCCCCAACTTTACTTGTAAAGACTAACTTAAGATTCCTTGTTTTTTTTAAGCAGATCAATGTAAAACAATGAACCATATGCATCACAAACATTGTACAAGAAGTGCATTGGTCAGTTACATTTTCCATGTAATTATGTCTAACCTCATATGGAGGAAAGTAAAAGGCTCAAAAAATATCCCCTTCTCCTCAGTGGGATCAAAACAGGGGGATAAAAAAAATAAAGTGCACATGTAACAGCAGCGAGTGTAACTCAACCTATAAAGTGCAGTTAGGCTATAATAAGCTAATACTTCAGATTCTTTGGAACAGATCTCTCTTTGCTCATCTAATGTATCCAGGTGAGGAACCTCCTTCCCTCACATCTATCCAGCGGTGTCTGCTTTTGACGGGGGGGCGGCTGCGCATCAGTCGTATGTTTGGCTGCTAGTGGTATTTGAGACTCGACGTTTTAATGTTTGCAGTAACTATCACCTTTGTGCATTGTTCAGCCCATTTAAGGCAACCAGCCATCCAGTAGGGGAGTTCCCAACAAACTGAGGGATGAGCCGGTTCCACATTAGTCCTATCAGTGTTTCCTCTACATTCATTCAGCAGTGGCGGCCCGCCACTGCTAAATCATAGCCGCCACGCCTGAATTTTTTTTTTTTTTTTTTTTTTTTTTTTTTTGTCGCAAATGCACCATCGCCGCATCTCTCCACCTTCACAGCACAGCCTGTGTGATGATGAGCGCAACGGCGGGGGGAGGGAGTGGGGTGTTCCTGGGTCAGAGTTGTCGTAAGAAAAAAAAAAAGGAGAAGTCGTCGTAAGAAATAAGGCAGCGTATTACCGGAGAAAAGGTAGACTCATTAGCCAACTCAGTGACACTAATGTGGGTAAACAAATTGATAACATTAAAGCCGGGCATACACTGTGTGATTATCGGCTCGTTTTGATGCGATTTTCCAGTCGTGCAACTTTTTTTTGATCGAGCTTGATTTTGACCCAATCGTTGCTCGTGCCTCGTGCAGTGTACGTGGGGTAACGACGAGAGATTAACACCTCACGACGAGCTCCCGATCACAAATCGTGAGGTCGCAAGAAAATCAAGCGTGTTTGAAATCCTGGTCGCTCCTCGTGAAGGAATCGCACAGTTGAAGCAGTTACAACCCGATTTGCCTCATCCTTTCACAGAGAGCATGCGCAATCTCTGATGTCACGTCAAAAAACTATTATTTGTAGTTTAAGTGTTGCAAATTCACATTACAAATCATGTTTTAATAGCAAAATAAAGACCGCATTTCCACATATGGTGCGGGTCGCCGCGTACCCTACGCCGTAGGCTCTGCGTTGGTGTAACGCGGAACCATAAATCAGCCTTTAGTGTGTGCGCTGTCTGCTGTTCTGAACAACTCTTTTTTCTCTTCTCATTTTGCTGGGACGTCGGGTTCCTCCGCCGAGACACAACTTTTGCGGTATGCGTTCTTTGTTGTGTCTAAAAATGATGCGCAGTGCCCACCCAATCAGAAACGGTACAGATATTTTGGGATTTTTATTTTTATTTTTTTTAATTTAAATGATTAGGGTGTAGGAAATTGAGAGAAACAATCTCATTATTGTTTCTATTTGTAGGCGAAGACTGACTTGAAACAGGCTGCAGGGGGATCATCTTGCAGCATGTATGCTGCTAAGCATCAATGGGCCACCTCTGGGAGAATTTCCCTACAACAGAGCCTTAGAGCTCTTCTTTAAAAAGCCAAGGAAAATTAAGTGCTCTGAGCCTGGGTGCAAACTTTGTCATTGAGTCTACACAGCCTCATCTAGCTGATGTTTACATGTTATTTATTTTATGTTATTTTTTTTATTTTTTTTTTACGTTTTCAACTGGTTAGAGTTGAAGTAACATTTATTTATTGTTCAGGGATAAAAGCCAATAAATAGGTTTTGAAAGTTACATTTGCTGTCAAGTGGTCATTTGTGTACGCCGTACATTTACGCCGCCGCCGCCGCCCCCCCGGGAAGCATGCCCCCACTGCTGAAAAAATTCCTAGAGGAAACACTGCCTATCCATAATATGTACATGTATACACATCAGTCATTGAAAATATTGCTTCGTATAAAGTTTAGTGTTAAAACGGTTGAAATAACGTCCTAATTTTGCTGTTTTAAATGACTAACAATGACAGCGCAGATCCTTAACTAAAATCTCCCCTAAACTCTTACGTTGAATGTTTTTAAACCTGTTGACGTCCATGTCTACGGGTTTTGTCATGGTTTTTGTATTTACGTCCTATTTTATTTTGAAGTCCCATGGCCATGTGTTTACGTTTGTTCTTTTTCTTTATCACAGGTAGTTTTCCAAAGATTACGTCCACAATGGAGGCAGTTCATTCACCAAGCAAGGCCTCACAGCAGGTTCTTGCTAAGGAGGACAACCCAAGATGGGTAATTATCATGCTTGTTTGGCTGTTTTTGTGACTGTAATTTTGCTCTTTCTTTTTGTATTTTACTGTGAAAGATTGTAGTAATAGGACAGCTTCAACGATGTCATACAAAGTATTCTGCTGGTTGTGGAACCAGGATGCCTAATGAAAATAACAGGGGTCCAGCTGCTTGTGACCCACGTTTTGGACATTGTCCCATAAAGAACCACCTCCACATGATAGACTAGACGGGATGTACCAAAAAGTGAATGTAAGGAGCATTTATGGGTACAAGTCGGGAACCGGCCTACTTTACATATTTCAAGGGTGCTGAATCCAAAAAAACCGGTACCCGAGCAAAATTTTGAGTTTTTGACCTTCTAATTTGCATATCAAAATGGCCGCCAAACTGCCTGTCTTGCTCAGTCGTTGGACCATTTTCTCCAAGTTTTTTTGTAAGTAGGCATTCAAAGATGATGAATTAAGTGTCTAGATCTATAGTCTAGGGTCAGAGCAAGGATATAGTGGAGGCTCAGTGCCTTTTTATGTATATGCAAAATACCAACTTTTAAGGTGAAATTAAACATTATTTGTGTCATTTTTAAGGCAGACATAAATATTCAGTCAATATCACTCTTAAATGTTCCCAGTGTGTATATGATATGTGATGTATTCCATATTACATAATAATTAAGAAAAACACCATTGCAAGTTGTCTGAGAATTCATTTTTTTATGCAAACAAAGCATAATGCTCTTAATTCAAAAATCGAAAAATTTAAGTGAATAGGGAAAAAAAAACATGAAACTTCCCTTGAACAGTTCTACAGATCAGATCTTGTTTCTGTATATTTTCTTTCATGTTTCTAGCTGAATTGCTTTGCTTTCATCTCTCTTCTTCTGTAAGTTCCATAGGTCATTTGTTTTGGTAAATTGTTTTTATACCTTTCTAGTTTGCTTGTGTGCCATTTGTCTTTGGAATTTCATTTTGATTAGTATTTCTTTCTGCAGTCCTTTTCCAAGTTCTTTGGTTACCCATTGCCTTGGTATGCTTGAGGACTACAACTCCACATTTAAACAAGGACATTGGTCATAACTCTGAAATGTACACATTGCAGTGCATAACAGCCCCGATTTTCGGCATTTGGCTATAGGTGGCTGTAGGTGGCTGTAGGTGGCTATAGGTGGATGTAGGTGGATGTAAGTGGCTGCAGGTGGCTATAGGTGGTTGCCGGTGGCTATAGGTGACTATAGGTGGCTGCGGGTGGCTATAGGTGACTATAGGTGGCTGCAGGTGGCTGTAGGTGGCTATATGTGGCTGCAGGTGGCTATATGTGGCTGCAGGTGGCTATAGGTGGCTGCAGGTGGCTATAAGTGGCTGCAGGTTGCTGTAGGTGGCTGCAGGTGGCTATAGGTGGTTGCAGGGGGCTATAGGTGGCTGCGGGTTTCTGGAGGTGGCTGTAGGTGGATGTAGGTGGCTGCAGGTGGTTGCAGGGGGCTATAGGTGGCTGCAGGTGGTTGCAGGGGGCTATAGGTGGCTGCAGGTGGCTATAGGTGGCTGCAGGTGGCTATAGGTGACTATAAGTGGCTGCAGGTGGCTATAGGTGGCTGCAGGTGACTATAGGTGGCTATAGGTGACTGCAGGTGGCTATAGGTGACTGCAGGTGGCTGCAGGTGGCTATAGGTGGCTGCAGGTGGCTATAGGTGACTGCAGGTGGCTATAGGTGGCTACAGGTGACTATAGGTGGCTCCAGGTGGCTATAGGTGGCTGCAGGTGACTATAGGTGGCTGCAGGTGGCTATAGGTGGCTGCAGGTGGCTATAGGTGGCTGCAGGTGGCTATAGGTGGTTGCAGGGGGCTATAGGTGGCTGCGGGTTTCTGGAGGTGGCTGTAGGTGGATGTAGGTGGCTGCAGGTGGTTGCAGGGGGCTATAGGTGGCTGCAGGTGGTTGCAGGGGGCTATAGGTGGCTATAGGTGACTGCAGGTGGCTATAGGTGGCTGCAGGTGGCTATAGGTGACTATAGGTGGCTGCAGGTGGCTATAGGTGGCTGCAGGTGACTATAGGTGACTGCAGGTGGCTATAGGTGACTGCAGGTGGCTGCAGGTGGCTATAGGTGGCTGCAGGTGGCTATAGGTGACTGCAGGTGGCTATAGGTGGCTACAGGTGACTATAGGTGGCTCCAGGTGGCTATAGGTGGCTGCAGGTGGCTATAGGTGGCTGCAGGTGGCTATAGGTGGCTGCAGGTGGCTATAGGTGGCTGCAGGTGGCTATAGGTGGCTGCAGGTGGCTATAGGTGGCTGCAGGTGGCTATAGGTGGCTGCAGGTGGCTATAGGTGGCTGCAGGTGGCTATAGGTGGCTGCAGGTGACTATAGGTGGCTGCAGGTGGCTATAGGTGGCTGCAGGTGGCTATAGGTGGCTGCAGGTGGCTATAGGTGGCTGCAGGTGGCTATAGGTGGCTGCAGGTGGCTATAGGTGGCTGCAGGTGGCTATAGGTGGTTGCAGGTGGCTATAGGTGGCTGCAGGTGACTATAGGTGGCTGCAGGTGGCTATAGGTGGCTGCAGGTGGCTATAGGTGGCTGCAGGTGGCTATAGGTGGCTGCAGGTGGCTATAGGTGGCTGCAGGTGGCTATAGGTGGCTGCAGGTGACTATAGGTGGCTGCAGGTTGCTATAGGTGGCTGCAGGTGGCTAGTGGGGGCGGCAGTAGCTCAGGTGGCAGAGCGGGTCGTCCAATGATCGGAAGGTCGGCGGTTCGAATCCCGCTCTGTCCCAGTTTGCTGTCGTAGTGTCCTTGGGCAAGACACCTTACCCACCTTGCCCCGTGTGAATGCGTTTGAATGTGTATGAATGTTGGTGGTGGTCGGAGGGGCCGTTTGGCGCGATATGGCAGCCACGCTTCCGTCAGTCTGCCCCAGGGCAGCTGTGGCTACAAATTGTAGCTTACCACCACCAGAGAGAATGTGTATGAATGAATAATGATCTATGTAAAGCGCTCTGGGTGCCTTGAAGGGCGCTATATAAATCCAAGTCATTATTATTATTATTATTATTATTATTATTATTATTATTATTATTATGGGCATGCCAAGTAGTGGCATGACCATATTGCAATCGTCCAGAATGGCCCAAAAGGCAATTTTGCTAGCGTTTCGCTAACATGCTAAAGTCGCAAAGGTCCCACTGCGCACCAGCGGGTGTAAAGCATGACCCCGCTCTGTTGTGGAAAAAAAAATTCCCCAAAAAATGAAACACGGCCGAGAAAACCTGAAAAATGAAGGCGTTAAATTAGTATCTAGAAAGGTTTCCCTTTTTTTATTATTATTATTATTATTATTCCGCACTCTTTTTTCGTCCGTTAATACGGCCCGAACTGGAACGTGCACCCATGCATGGCATACATCGTTGGATGCGTCTCCATCGTGATTCGATGGGTATTACTTTTCTCAGTAATAGGGGTTACCGTGGCAACGCTAGATGCCAAAAAGCAAAAAAAAAGGCGAAAATTCCCACGCTTATTGCTCGGCCGAACTTTATCGTAGAGACATCGTTCAAACTTTCAAACACTCGGCCCGATAGTCTTTAAAGGAACATACAACTTCATCATGCTAGTTATTACGGTTTTTGCGATATTTAACTTTCAATTTAAAAAAAAAATCACTTTTATTTTGGACGCTTGTTGCTAGGCAACGGTTTATCGTACAGACATCATTACAACATTGACCAACCCGGGACGCTTTGTACTGCAACATATTTTAGTCTCGTCATGCTTGCTATTACGGTTTTTGAGATATTCCACATTGTTCATTTTGATGCTAACGGAACTTCGGATGCTTGTTGCGCGGCAACGCGGTATCGCAGAGACTTGGTTCCAACGTTAAAAGACTCAGCTTCATGTGGACTACAACATACTGAGGTCTCATTACGCTGTCATTTACAGCTTTTGAGATATTAAAGCCAAATTGTCCCATTCTATCCTATGGGGCTTGTTACCATGGCAACAAAAACCAATGCATTTGTATGGGGGACCATGTGAATAAACAATCTGTTAATGCTGCCCGAACCGGAATGTGCACCCATGCATGGCATATATCGTTGGATGCGACTCCATCGTGCCTCGATGGGCATTACTTTTCTCAGTCAAAAGTATTACCGTGGCAACGCTAGATGCCATAAAGCAAAAAAAAAGGCAAAAATTCAGACGCTTATTGCTCGGTCGAACTTTATCGTAGAGACATCGTTCAAACTTTCAAACACTCGGCCTGATTGGCACTAACAAACCGTACAAGCTCATTATGCCAATTATTAAAATTTTTGCGATATTGACCTTTCATTTTTTTTTTAAATTTCCATTTGACTTTGGACGCTTGTTGCTAGGCGACAGATTATCGTAGAGACATCGTACAAATGTTCCCCGACTCGGCACGCTGTGGCCGTCAACATATTCAAATTTCATGAAGCTGGGATTTAAGGAAATTTTATGTCAAAATCCATGCCAAATGGCCCCATTCATTCGGATGGGATTTTTTACCACGGTGAAAAAAAAACCTATCCATTGTCATTGTCTATCATGTAGCCTGAACCGCAAAGTGCACCCATGCATGGCATACATCGTTAGATGCGTCTCCATGTTGCCTCGATGGGCATTACTTTTTTCAGTCAAAAGTGTCACCGTGGGGGGCGCTAGACGCCAAAAAGCGCGCCCCATTTTTAACTATTGGGAGCACAGGAATGAATGCAATACAACCGTAAACACCTCAAACTGACATAGAACCACCCCAAACACAACCACTACAGCCCCAAACCAAAGCAGCGAGAGGGGTCGAATGGGCGGTAGGGCATGCCCATATCAAAATTTCATGAAATTTTCTAGTTATTATTATTATTATAGGTGGCTGCAGGTGGCTATAGGTGACTATAGTTGGCTGCAGGTGGCTATAGGTGGTTGCAGGTGGCTATAGGTGGCTGCAGGTGGCTATAGGTGGTTGCAGGTGGCTATAGGTGGTTGCAGGTGGCTATAGGTGGTTGCAGGTGGCTGCAGGTGGCTATAGGTGGCTGCAGGTGGCTATAGGTGGCTGCAGGTGGCTATAGGTGGCTGCAGGTGGCTATAGGTGGCTGCAGTTGGCTGCAGGTACCAAAGCGTGTGAAACTGTTACGATCCTCTTTGCTGTTAATTCACCTCAGGCAAAGGGTCCTCAGCGATGGGACTGACCATGCTATGTACTGATCTAAATATTCAACTTGGTACGTTTCATGGTGGTCTCTTTTTGATTATTTTTCCCTATTTACCTGGGTTTTTAGAGAATTTAGAGAACAAATGCTTAATTTGAAAAAAAAAACAACAAAAAAACAAAAAAAACATGAAATCTCAGACAACTTGCAATGGATTTTTTTCTTTGTTATCATATGATATGGTGTACATCATATGTCATATCAACAGGGAAAATTTCAGAGTAACTTTTATTTAATATTTATGTCGGCCTTAAAAAATGACACAAATAATGCTTAATTTCACCTTAAAAGTTGGTATTTTGCATATATATATACATAAAAAAGGCACTGAGCCTCCACTATATCCTTGTTTGACCCTTGACTATCGATCTAGAAACTTAATTTCCTCATCTTGATTGCCTACTTACAAAAGAAAATAGGAGGAAATGGTCCAATAACTGTGCAAGATGGGCAATTTGGCGGCCATTTTAATATGCAAATTAGAAGGTCAAAAACTCAAAATTTCACTCGGGTACCGTTTTTTTTGGACTCAGCACCCTTGAAATATGTAAGGTAGGCCGGTTCCCGACTTGTACCCATAAATGCTCCTTACTTCTTATAAAAGGCCTTTTTTCTGAAATCCGTCTAGACTATGACAGATTGCCCTCGTAATTATCTAGGCTTCTTCTCAGTAGCAAAAATCTTTTATTTTTTTCTCCTGAGAAGCAAATTAAGGCCTGTTTCCTATCTCACTTCTTTGAGATCACAATGAGGCTCACTTTAAGCTGTCTTTGCATCTGATTATATTTATTTCAGTTTTTGTCAGATAATTTCTTTAATCACATAAGAAAAAGCTTGTTAAGTTGTTCAGCATCATAATGTAAATCTCAAGTATATTTTACATGCATTTTAATAACAGCATTTAACGTTTTATTCAATCTAAAATAAAACTCAGTTTCCACTAGTTTCTGTGGTACTATAACTTAGTTTAGCAGTTTATTTCCAGATCTGTGGGCTATGCTATGTTCTATGAACACGTCATTTTGGATTATTATTAGGGCCCGAGCACTGACAGTGAAGGTCCTATTGTATCTGTAGGAATTGTTGTTTATGAATCAGGTGTGATGATGCAAGGAAACATCTAAAACATGCAGGACAGGTTTTCCCGAGGACCAGGGTTGGAGAGCCTGCTGTAAACTATCATGTATTGTCCTAGTGGCTTTTCAGCTTTACTTAGAGGCTGTAAATCTCCAACAATGTGGTCCATTATCAGTGTGTCTACCTGTTACTGGGAAATCAACCCCCTGAAGGTGCAGCAGTGGGACTGGGGTCGTTTGGGGCTGTTGGCTCTTCTTGCTCTTTCCTGATGACTTTGTTTGATTGTCAAGGACTCGCAGATATTTTCTCACACGGATGCTTTAACTCCACATGGCGTTTCAAATTTGAAGTTGACGAGGCAGACGCTCTGACTTGTTTTCTCAGCGCAGGTGAACATAATTTGCACAGAAAGGTTATATTTTTACCGTCGGACTCTTTTGGGAGACGGTGTGTAAAATTCCTGCAGATAATAAGTGGATCATCATCTGACGGCTCGCTGACGCTGCGTCTGCATCGTCTCTCTCTTCACTGGTCATGTAAAGACTGCACCGGGCTCGGGCCGCCGTTGCCATGGAGATGGTGCCCGTTGCTATGCTAGTGTGTGCACTGCATTGTGGGTAATGTAGTGTGAAGTCGTCGTCTCGTGGAGTATTTTAAATGTGCGTGTCGCCCGCTGGTGAAATGCGAAGGATTATTCCGTAATAATTGGACCTATACAGTGAAGCTGAAACTCACATAATCTGAACAGTTCAAATTCCAGTTAGTGATCTGCAGAATGAACAAGTCAGTCAGCCTCCATTTTAAAAACTGCATTTTGTGTTTACTAGTGTTATCTTTGTCTAATATTTAAATTTGTTTGAGAACCTGAAACATTCAAGTGTGACAACATTAAAAAAAAAATAAGGTGTGTGTGTGTGTGTGTGTGTGTGTGTGTGTGTGTGTGTGTGTGTGTGTGTGTGTGTGTGTGTGTGTGTGTGTGTGTGTGTGTGTGTGTGTGTGTGTGTGTGTGTGTGTGTGTGTGTGTGTGTGTGTGTGTGTGTGTGTGTGTGTGTGTGTGTGTGTGTGTGTGTGTGTGTGTGTGTGTGTAATTTTTTTTCACACACAATAGTTCATGTTCAATATTATGTTTAATATAAATGGGTTTTGAGTGTGTTTCAGCAGCTCTCAAATTTTACAGTCTCATCTCATCTGAACTAGTTTTGTGTGTGTGTGAAACACAATAGTTCATGTTCAATATTATGTTTGATATATATGTTACGGTTAATGTAGAAAAACGGCTATTTTGCAAAATAGCCGGCTAATGTGCAAAATAACCGGCAGGGCGGCTAATGTAGAAAAACGGCAGTATCCGGTTAATGCTGTGGATGTGTCAGACCCGACACTTTTTCGGGGAGTGTAACGTTAGGGAGTGTAACGTTAGGCTTCTCAAACAGCCATAAACAGCCTTGTCAACAACAAGCGTGTGCAGCATATGGGCTTCTTCCATTGGCTGCTACGCACCAACTGCACTGATTGGCAACTGTAAGTGACTGGTTTGAAGCGCCAATTTCATCCATTCAACTGAACTGTAGGATATTCTGTAGTAACTGGACTCTATCTACCAAATGAATTGCGTTTGCTTAGTTTGTTTTGGTTTCATCAATTTGTGCAAATGGAGGAGGAGGAGAGACCTCATCTCATCATGCGCGCGCTTCGGGTTTAGGAGCTTCACCTTCCATGAGAGAGACGCAAGAACTGTTTGTCTGTTTTGGAGGTGCAAAGAGAAGGTTGGAATAGATCTTTCCTCACAAAGACTGGCACACTGGATATTTGCGAGATCATTTCCCAGACCTATAAGGCTGGTAGAGGTGATGTGCCCAAATTCAGAGCGCACTCCACTGCGCTTTGCCACCTCGGTGGTAAAGCTCTATTCTGGGGTGCCAATGACGTGATCTGTAGTTTGCATTATTCGTTTTGGAATACTCAAGACAATTGTGTCGAGCTGACCGGCGCATCGAGACTGGAGAGATGATTAACAATGTGATGTCCGCGCACCATGAGCTTAAAAATGTATGTACTTTGCAAAATAGCCGGCTATTTTACACATTCACCGTTTGGCCGGCTATTTTACATATTCACCGCCCTGCCGGTTATTTTGCACATTAGCCGGCTATTTTGCAAAATAGCCGTTTTTCTACATTAACCGTTATATATATATATATATATATATATATATATACACATACACATATATATGAGTTCATGAATGGTTTTTGAGCAGCAGGGGCGCCTGGGCAGACACCCCCCCCGAAAACACACACAAACATGCAAACAAACTGGGTTTTGAATTATGGACTGCTATTTGTTGGAAACACCTGTAGCTTATACAGGATTTACACTGATAGGGTACTGTGTGTATGATTACAATGGACAAAATCAGCACCTGCAGACATCCTCCATCATACAGGATTTACACATACTTGCAACTAAGCTTTCCTCAGCAAGCAGCTACAATATCAAGACTATCAGCATATTGTTACTCATTAGCATTTGCAAACAAAAGCTGCTTAATTTCCACAAGTCCAGATTGTGGATTCAGAGTCGGATTCCTACATAATTCACACACATTCACACACGCACAAAATACCGTACCCTACGGTAGCAGAATAGCGATACTTACACACATGTCCAACATCAGCTGTCTCTGGCTAACGGCCAAGAAACAACAAAAACTCTCAAACAGAGCATTCAACAAAAGTAATATTGCCCTGAGTAATATATCAATTAAAAGAGTCTTGAATAGAGGGAGGAAAAAGGAAACATAAAAGGTTTTCATCATGGACCTCACCTCGACAGTTACAGTAAATTAGCGGACAATATTTCTCCATGGCAGTGCACCGGCCGCGTTTCACGGAGAGGAGTAAAGAGCTGCTTGTCTGATCAGAATGAAAAATAAAAAAAAAAAAAAAGGAGAAAAAAAAATCGTATTACTCAGTCATTATCCTCAGCATCTGTGACGGTGTAACATACTCTTTAATCCGACCGACTGGCGGAGAAGCTTCGGGCGAAAGCCGCAGCATCCCCCGGGTCGTCAAAAACTTGGGACCGACCTGCGTGTGTCACCCGGAGCCGGGCTGGATGTAGGATCCCGTATTGAACATTCAGTTGAACATTCAGGGCTTTGAGGTGCTGCTTCACCTCATCAAAACGCTTCCTTTTGATGCGTGTTTCCTTGGCAACATCTTGAAAGAATTTCAACTCCTGCTCTTCAAACATCACCTTTCCTTTAGCTCTGGCTGCTCGCATCGCCCTTTCTTTATCTCTAAAGTTAAGGAAGGCAAGGCAAGGCAAATTTATTTATTAAGCAAAATTCAACACAAGGTAATTCAAAGTGCTTTACATTGACATTAAAAGCGGCAAGACATAATAACAAATGGGTAAGAATATGAAAAGAAGTAAAATAATAAAAAGCACAAGCTGTTAAAAATAAGGGCAGTAGAGTACAGCAGGTAAGTTTAATTTAAGAGTACACTTCAGTAAACGGTAATGTTTTTAACCCTGATTTAAAGGAGCTGACAGTTGGAGCAGACCTCAGGTCTACAGGAAGTTTGTTCCAAAGGTGAGGAGCAGAATAACTGAACGCTGCCTCACCTTGCTTGGTTCTGGTTCTTGGGACACACAACTACCAGATCCAGAAGACCTAAGGGGTCTGGGAGCTTCATGGGGAACTAACAGATCAACCATGTATTTTGGTCCAAGACCATTCAGTGCTTTGTAGACCAGCAGTTAGTGCTGGGCGGTATACCGGTTCATACCGAATACCGGTGTTTATTTTTTCTTATGATATGAATTTTTCATATACCGTAATACCGGTGAGTAGCGTACACGAGTGAGCAGAGCCGGCAGGGAAAAGTCAACAGTGCTGCGTGTCCGCGTGTAACGTAAATCTACCATGGCCTCAGCGTTAGGGCTCGGCCAAGTGAGGCTTTATAAATATATGGGCTTTATAAATGTATTAAATATATGAGCGCGGAGTCGGCGAGGAGTACGAGCCGGGTGCACAGTGAGTCGCGCTGTGAAGCCTGATTTATGGTTCCGCGTTAAATCGACGTGGAGCTTTCACCGTAGGGTACGCCGTAGGTCGCGTAACCTACGGCGTAGGGCCTGCGTTGGTGTAGCGCAGAACCATAAATCAGCTTTAAACCACACCTGCAGCCCGTCAGCTCATCAGGAGATTAAACAGCGGGGCTGCTAGTTGTTCATTGCTGGTTCGTTTTGTTAACTCTGAGAGCTTTATTTGTTTGTTTTGTTAGTTTGCTGGTGTTTTTTTTTCTCTCTGGGATTTTTGAGTTATTTATGAAGAAGTTCTGAGTTCCCTGTGAGCAGTACTCGAGTTGAGGGGGGATGAGGGGTGGTGTGATGCCCCCCCCCCCCCCCCCCCCTCCCTGAAATAAAATCGGTCAAAATCATCCCCCCTGTAAAACTGCCATCCCCCCTTTCCATCCCTTATGTCATTTCATCAATGAATGTGGTTTTACTGCTATTTCAACATTTAGAGTCATCACCAGAAAAATAACACCAGAAAAATAATTTATTTGGCAATTTTCACCTGTTTCAAGTACATTTTTCACTTGAAATAAGTAGGAAACTCTGCCAGTGGAACAAGATTTATCTTCTTATTACAAGCAAAAAAATCTTGTTCCACTGGCAGATTTTTTTTGTTTTTTCCAGTGCTGAGTCTTGCTTTAAGTGTAATGAATGAGACATTTTAACTTCGATTATTAAAAAAAAAATACTAACATTTGTTTGTAATACAAGTACATCAACAACCAAACCCCCAAACTCTGGTCATTGTTATTATAGTCTATAAATAGCAGTTGAAATATATTTATTCCCAGCAGGTCCTCAATGATGTGATGAGTCTTGTTTTAAGTGTAATGAGATTTATTTTACTAAAATGACACATTTTAACTAGAAATAAGACATATTCTTGTTAAGATTTAGAGTTTTTGCAGTGATCCATTTTACTTATCCTGTGAAAGACAGTGTCATATTGATAAGTTCAGAAAAGTGTTTTTTATTGTTGTGTTTTGATGTAAGCCCAGTGGATATTTAAAGCTTACAGAAGGCTGCATTTAACTGCTGCTATGTCATTCCTGCAATATTTCTGCAGGTCAGTGCTATTATTTATCTCACTCATCTTCTCCCGCTTTATCCGTTACCGGGTCGCGGGGGCAGCAGCCTCAGCAGGGATGCCCAGACTTCCCTCACCCCAGACACTTCCTCCAGCTCTTCCGGGGGGAGTCCGAGGCGTTCCCAGGCCAGCCGAGAGACATAGTCTCTCCAGCGTGTCCTGGGTCTTCCCCGGGGTCTCCTCCCGGTGGGACATGCCTGGAACACCTCCCTAGGGAGGCGTCCAGGAGGCATCTGGTACAGATGCCCAAGCCACCTCAGCTGACTCCTCTCAATGTGAAGGAGCAGCGGCTCGACTCCGAGCTCCTCCCGGGTGACCGAACTCCTCACCCTATCTCTAAGGGAGCGTCCAGCCACCCTGCGGAGGAAACTCATCTCGGCCGCTTGTATCCGCGATCTTGTCCTTTCGGTCACTACCCAAAGTTCATGACCATAGGTGAGGGTAGGGGCGTATATTGACCGGTAAATCGAGAGCTTCGCCTTTCGACTCAGCTCCCTCTTCACCACGACGGTCCAGTACATCGACCGCATTACTGCGGACGCTGCACCGATCCGTCTGTCAATCTCACGCTCCATTGTTCCCTCACTCGTGAACAAGATCCTGAGATACTTGAACTCCTCCACCTGAGGCAGGACTTCTCCACCCACCCGGAGAAGGCATGCCACCCTTTTCCGGTCGAGAACCATGGCCTCGGTCTTGGAGGTGCTGATTCTCATCCCTGCCGCGTCGCACTCGGCCGCAAACCGCCCCAGCACATGCTGGAGGTCCCGGTCTGATGAAGCCAACAGGACAACATCATCTGCAAAAAGCAGAGATGAAATCCTGAGGTTCCCAAACCGGATCCCCTCTGGCCCCTGGCTGCGCCTAGAAATCCTGTCCATAAAAATTATGAACAGGACCGGTGACAAAGGGCAGCCCTGCCGGAGTCCAACATGCACTGGGAACAAGTCTGACTTACTGCCGGCAATGTGAACCAGACTCCTGCTTCGATCATACAGAGACCGGACCGCCCTTAGTAGAGGGCCCCGGACTCCATACTCACTCAGCACCCCCCACAGAATGGCACGAGCGACACGGTCAAATGCCTTCTCCAGATCCACAAAACACATGTAGACTGGTTGGGCAAATTCCCATGAACCCTCGAGCACCCTGCGGAGGGTATAGAGCTGGTCCAGTGTTCCACGACCGGGACGAAAACCGCATTGTTCCTCCTGAATCCGAGGTTCAACTATCGGCCGTAATCTCCTCTCCAGTACCCTGGCGTAGACTTTCCCCGGGAGGCTGAGAAGTGTGATCCCCCTGTAGTTGGAGCACACTCTCCGGTCCCCCTTTTTAAACAGAGGGACCACCACCCCGGTTTGCCACCCCAGCGGTACTGTCCCCTTCCTCCATGCAATGTCGCAGAGGCGTGTCAACCAAGACAGCCCTACGACATCCAGAGACTTGAGGTACTCAGGGCGAATCTCATCCACCCCCGTGGCCCTGCCACCGAGGAGCTTACGAACCACCTCGGTGACCTCGGCTTGGGTGATGGATGAGCACGCCTCCGAGCCCCAACCCTCTGCTTCCTCAGTGGAAGGCATGTCAGTCGGGTTAAGGAGATCCTCAAAGTATTCCTTCCACCGTCCGACAATGTCCCCAGTCGAGGTCAACAGCTCCCCACCTGCACCATAAATGGTGCCGGCAGAGTACTGCTTCCCCCTTCTGAGGCGCCGAACGGTCCTCCAGAATTTCCTCGAGGCCGACCGAAAGTCCTCCTCCATGGCCTCCCCGAACTCCTCCCAGACCTGAGTTTTTGCCTCCAGGACTGCCCGAGCCGCGGCCCGCTTGGCCTGCCGGTACCTATCTACTGCGTCAGGAGTCCCACTGGCCAACATAGCCCGGTAGGACTCCTCCTTCAGTCTGACGCCATCCTGTACTTCCGGTGTCCACCACCGGGTTCTAGGATTGCCGCCACGACAGGCACCGGAGACCTTGCGTCCACAGCTTCGAGCCGCCGCGTTGACAATGGAGGCAGAGAACATGGTCCACTCGGACTCGATGTCCCCCGCCTCCCCCGGGATCCGAGAGAAGCTCTCCCGGAGGTGGGAGTTGAAGATGTCCCTGACAGAGGGCTCGGCCAGACGTTCCCAACAGACCCTCACAATCCGTTTGGGTCTGCCCGGTCTGTCCAACCTCTCCCTCCGCCAGCGCATCCAACTCACCACCAGGTGGTGATCAGTTGACAGCTCAGCCCCTTTCTTCACCAGAGTGTCCAAGACATGCGGCCGAAGGTCAGATGAAACGACAACAAAGTCGATCATTGACCTCCGGCCTAGGGTGTCCTGGTGCCACGTGCACTGATGGACACCCTTATGCCTGAACATGGTGTTCGTGATGGACAAACTGTGACTCGCACAGAAGTCCAACAACAAAACACTGCTCGGGTTCAGATCGGGGAGGCCGTTCCTCCCAATCACGCCTCTCCAGGTATCACTGTCATTACCCACGTGAGCGTTGAAGTCCCCCAGTAGAACAATGGAGTCCCCAGTTGGAGCACTATCAAGTACTCCTCCCAGGGACTCCAAGAAGGCCGGGTACTCCCCACTGCTGTTCGGCCCGTAGGCACAAACAACAGTGAGAGACCTTTTCCCGACCCAAAGGCGCAAGGAGGCGACCCTCTCGTTCACCGGGGTGAACTCCAACACATGGCGGCTGAGCTGGGGGGCTATAACCAAGCCCACACCAGCCCGCCGCCTCTCACCCTGGGCAACTCCAGAGTAGTGGAGGGTCCAGCCCCCTTCAAGGAGCTGGGTTCCAGAGCCCAAGCTATGTGTGGAGGTGAGCCCGACTATCTCTAGCCGGTACCTCTCAACCTCACGCACAAGCTCCGGCTCCTTCCGCCCCAGCGAGGTGACATTCCATGTCCCCACTGTGAGGGTTTTGGTCCAGGGGTTGGGTCGTCGAGGCACCCCGCCACGACTGCTACCCAGCCCACATTGCACCGGCCTGCCATGGTCCTTCCTGCGGGTGGTGGGCCTACAGCAGGGCTATTCAATTGGCGGCCCGCGGGCCACATGCGGCCCGCCAGGAGCTTTTATGTGGCCCCTGGTCATATTTAAAAAAAAAAAAAAAAAAAAAAAAAAAATTATTAATGTAATTTTTTTTTTTTTTTTTTTTTTATAATAGTGATGCACCGAATGTTCGGCCGAAAATAGCAAAAAAACACGTTCGGTGGAATAAATGGGGAAAAAAACGAACAGTTAATAACGCCGTGTGATGACGCAATCAAACAGCGAACAGCGTGGAGTGAGGGGGGAGCAGTGTTAAACGCAGCAAACATGTCAGCATGTCAGATCATTACTTGGATGTGGGGAAAAAGCAGAGGACACGAGAAATGATCCAGGCTGAGTTGGATTTGGAAAAGCCGCTTGGTGATGGAGGCGGTCACGGGGCGCACAGCGCAGGAGATCGGGGAGAGAGCGCAGAGAGAAGGGCCGATGCTGTGGAGAACCCTCACTATATATTTGACGAAATCCTCCAAGAAAATAACCCAGATTTTTACAATTATTATACAAGGCTTCAAATTGCGGAGATCAGCCCCACCGCAACCCGATTTAATGGATTTGAATGGGAGATAATAACACCCGATAACACCCGATTTCATATCACAAGTTGCTTTTTTATGTGACATTATGGGGCACCTTAACAAACTCAATCTGCAGCTACAGGGGAGAGACTCGAGTGTGGCTGAGATCCTCGAGAATGTAACTGCGTTTCAGGTCAATCTGAGTCTGTTCCTACCTGACATAACGGGGAGGAAGATCCATTTCCCCACGCTACGCAGTGTCCCTACCCATCTTGGTGGAAAGTGGTGCTTTGTCATTATGGCGTGTTTTATTAAAAGTAGGTCAATATCCATTTCATTAAGTTTGCACAATGCATGGTTTCAAAATGAACTTGCATTTAAAATAATATTTCTTTATCTGAATATTATATTTAACATTCACAATGACTAAATCTGGAGACAATTAATACATAATTCATATGTAAACTAGATATATTCAAATGTATATTATACATAAGTCTTCGTCTTTGAGTGCAAAATACATTTTGAAAACCCCCAAATTTTCAAATTGTGCGGCCCTCTCCATACAGTCCTTTTGCAGATGTGGCCCCCGGCCGAATCTAATTGAATACCCCTGGCCTACAGGAAGGCGGGCCCACGTCGCCGTTTCGGGCTGAGCCTGGCCGGGTCCCACGGGCAAAGACCCGGCCACCAGGCGCTCGCCTACGAGCCCCAACCCCAGGCCTGGCTCCAGGGCGGGGCCCCGGTGACGCCGATCCGGGCGACGTAACGGTCCTCTGATTTCTCTTTTATTATTCATAATATATTATATTATTTGTAATCAGCACAAATTATCTGTCCCCATATGATAAAATCCACCATCCCCCCTGATTTTTTTTTTTTTTACAACTCGAGTACTGCCTGTGAGGAAGGTTTTTTGTTCCCTGTGGGAGTTTTTCTGTGTTTTTCTATTAAACTACGCCTCGTTTTGGCTAAAGTTTAACCCGGTTCGGTGTCGTGCGATTGGGTTCAGAGAGAACGACCCATGTGTAGACGTGTTAAAGAGGTAAAAGGCACAGATTTGTTTTCTTTATTGTTGTAATCTGTGCTTTAAATAAATCTGCCATTGTTTATTATAAAACAGACTGATTTATTGCTTGTGTAGTTGAAAAATACATGAGAACAGGACCTTGAAAAAAATAATCGCATATTAAATCGCAATCGCAATATTGAGGAAAAAAATCGCAATTAGATTATTTTCAAAAATCGTTCAGCCCTACCCCTGGGCGCCCCCCCATAATGCCCATTGGGTAATCCGGGCTTGGTTTTGATTGTGTGTTTCAGCAGCTATCAAATTTTACAATTATTACGTAGATGTATAAGAAGTCTCATCTGAAGGTGTCGTACTGTTAAGAACTAGTTGTAAAAAAATATGTTTAACATTTAAGATTAACTTAATTGTCTCACAGGAAAGAACCTGAGAGGCAGCACTTGATTGAAAGTGAAAAGGCTTTTGATAATGCATCCTTGGTAATGTAAGTCATCCTCTCTGTTACAGAATCATAAAGGAAGGACCAAAAGACACTGCTGTGATGATTGCAAGAAAGTCTTCACCACTTCAGCAAACCTGAAGATCCATAAGAGAACTCACACTGGTGATAAACCATACAGCTGTTATCAGTGTGGAGCAGTTTTTGCCCGGAAAGATAACCTAAAGAGTCACCAGCTTATTCACTCTGGAGAAAAGCCTTACAGCTGTGATCAGTGTGGAGCGGCTTTTGCCCGACAAAGTCATCTAAAGAGTCACCAACGTATTCACTCTGGAGAAAAGCCTTACAGTTGTGATCAGTGTGGAGCGGCTTTTGCCTGGAAAAGTACTCTAAAGCGACACCAGCTTATTCACCCTGGAGACAAGCCTTACAGCTGTGATCAGTGTGGAGCGGCTTTTGCCCGACAAAGTCACCTAAAGAGTCACCAACGTATTCACACTGGAGACAAGCCTTACAGATGTGAGCAGTGTGGAGCGGCTTTTGCCCAACAAAGTAACCTAGAGCGACACCAGCTTATTCACCCTGGAGAAAAGCCTTACAGCTGTGATCAGTGTGGAGCGGCTTTTGCCCGGAAAGGTGACATAAAGCAACACCAGCTTATTCACTCTGGAGAAAAGCCTCACAGATGTGATCAGTGTGGAGTGGCTTTTGCCCGGAAAGGTGACCTAAAGCAACACCAGCTTATTCACTCTGGAGAAAAGCCTTACAGATGTGATCAGTGTGGAGTGGCTTTTGCCCACCAAAGTTCTCTAACGAGTCACCACCGTATTCACACTGGAGAAAAGCCTTACAGATGTGAGCAGTGTGGAGTACGTTTTGCCCAGCAAAGTTCTCTAACGAGTCACCAACGTATTCACACTGGAGAAAAGCCTTACAGATGTGAGCAGTGTGGAGCGGCTTTTGCCCAACAAAGTAACCTAAAGCAACACCAGCTTATTCACACTGGAGACAAGGCTTACAGATGTGAGCAGTGTGGAGCAGGTTTTGCCCGACAAGGTCCCCTAAAGCAACACCAGCTTATTCACTCTGGATTCAAGCCTTACAGATGTGAGCAGTGTGGAGCGGCTTTTGCCCAACAAAGTTCTCTAAAGAGTCCCCAACGTATTCACACTTGAGACAAGCCTTACAGATGTAAGCAGTGTGGAGCAGGTTTTGCCACATCAAGTCATCTAAGCCAACATCAAAGTATTCACACTGGATAAAAAGTGTCTGTCAATCTGTCATCAGTACTAGGGCTGAACGATTTTTGAAAATCGAATTGCGATTTTTTTATTTATTTTTTTAATATTTTTTTTTTTCCCTCAATATTGCGATTGAGATTTAACATGCGATTATTTTTTTCAAGGTCCTGTTCTCATGTATTTTTCAACTACACAAGCAATAAATCAGTCTGTTTTATAATAAACAATGTCAGATTTATTTAAAGCACAGATTACAACAATAAAGAAAACAAATCTGTGGCTTTACCTCTTTAACCCGTCTACACACGTGTGTACACACAAGTGTTGGGGTCGTTCTCTCTGAATCCAATCGCACGACACCAAACCGGGTTAAACGTTAGCCATCTTATTATTAGTATAGGTATCGGATAGGTGAATGGATGAATGAATGGGATGCCTGGGTCTGGGGCCCTCCGTTGTCAGGCCCGCGCGGGTGTCGCCCTGTTGGGGGGTTCCCTCTCTCCGGTCCCCCCCGCTGCCTCGGCGACAGGTCGCCCCTCTGGTCTTGGAGGGCCACTTTCGTGGGGGCGGGTGCACCTGCCCGCGTCGGCGGCCGGGGCGGCTCTGTCTGTCTGGCCTGGAGGGTGAGGGCCTCCTGGCCACGTGTCCGGCCCGGACCGGGT
The DNA here is from genome assembly GCF_033807715.1 of Cololabis saira. Classification (NCBI taxonomy): domain Eukaryota; kingdom Metazoa; phylum Chordata; class Actinopteri; order Beloniformes; family Belonidae; genus Cololabis; species Cololabis saira. The sequence continues at coordinate 42,339,509 of NC_084593.1, read as the reverse complement.
GGCCGGGGATTGCCTGGGTCGCGGTCCGCCGCCGCGGGATCTCTGGCTGCTTCTTCCCGCGCCGTGGGGGCCCCCTCGGCCGCCGCCGGGGGGCTCGCAGGCGGTGGGTTGCTTCCCTCCTACTTCTCCCCTCTGTGGGGTTGCTGGTGGCCTGGGTTCCGGGTTCTTCCTTGTCGGCCGTGGCGGGGTTGCTCCTCCCCTCCCCCACTATAGATACTCTTCAGGTGGAGCTTTGTTTGGTTTATTACACATACATACACACACACACACACACACATAGCTACATAGACATATACACACTCACATACACATAGCCACAAAGACATGTGTACACACACACGCATATAGCCACTTAGTCACATACATATACATATACATACACACACACACATAGCCACAAAGACATGTAAACACACACACACACGCATGCACACACACGCATATACATATACACACACACACACGCATGATCATATACATACACGCATACACACACATAGACATACACACTGGCTTGTTCACCTGCATGCTTGCTCTGTAGTTTTTGGGGTTAGGTACCGATAGCGGTAGCTTAGCTTAGACTGCGATCAGATCTCAAGATTTGGGTCGATTGCTGTTTGTGTTTTGGTCGCCCCCCCCAAAAAAAAAGAAATCACTTCGTTTGTATGTGTATATACAGTATATATGTATGTGTACGCATATGTATGCGTATATATATGTATATATATTAAATATAGTTATAATGCACATATATATGCCTTTGGTTTCTACCGTCATGGTATCAATCATTAATATGTGTGCAGACAAGGTAAAAAAAAAAAAAAAAAAGTTAGCCAAAACGAGGCGTAGTTTAATAGAAAAAAACAGAAAAACTCCCACAGGGAACAAAAAAACCTTCCTCACAGGGAACTCAAAACTTCTTCACAAATAACTCAAAAATCGCAGGGAGAAAAAAAACACCAGCAAACTAACAAACAAACCAACAAATCTCAGAGTTAACAAAACAAACCAGCAATGAACAACTGGCAGCCCCGCTCTTTAACCTCTCCTGATGAGCTCACGAGCTGCAGGTTCAGGCTCACAGCGCGACTCAGGGGTGATTTATGGTTCCGCGTTACACCAACGCTGAACCTACAGCGTAGGGTACGCGGCGACGCGCGCAGTACGGCGTAGGCTCTGCGTCGATTTAACGCAGAACCATAATTCAGGCTTCACTGTCCGCCGGCGTGCGCCCGGCTCGTGCTCCTCGCTGCGTGCAGCTCCTCGCCACGCCGACTCCGCGCTCATATATTTAATAAATGTATAAAGCCCATATATTTATAAATCCCTGCGTGGGCGAGCCCTAACGCTAAGGTAGATAGGTTACGCGGCACCGCTCTGCTCAATCGCACATTACGTGACCAGATCACGTGACAGGTCAAATCGCAGCCTTTGCGCTTAGAAAATCTTGTTTTATCACATCGCGATATTATCGCGAATGCAATTAATCGTTCAGCCCTAATCACCCAAACCAGCAAGGGGATAGAGGGAAGCCGATACACCCAAGCCACAGCTAAGGCCATCCGCTTTGTCAGGGAAGGACAAAGGCCGGAGAAAACACAGAGAAACTGCTCTACTGGTTTGCTCTGCACGGCCCGAGACTGGGTGATGACATTTGATCTGGAAAGACAACTGAAGATTCCACCACACATCACCCAGTCAAGATTGAGACCTGATATAATCTTGGTTTCATAGACAACAAAGCAACTCTTCTTGCTGGAGCTGACGGTTCTCTGGGAGGAGAGGGTGGAGGAGGCCCATGAAAGAAAGAGGGAGAAGTACCAGGAGCTGGTGGAGGACTGTCGGAGGAACGGGTGGAAGACCAAGTGTATGCCAGTGGAGGTGTGCAGTCGGGGCTTTGCCAGCCACTCCCTGAGCAAAGCCTACAGCACACTAGGCATAACGGGTGCCAACCGTAGAAGGGCCATAGGCAACAATGTGGAGGCAGCAGAAAAAGCCTCCAGGTGGCTCTGGTTGAAAAGGGGAGAGCAGTGGTTGTAGTGGGGGTAGCATGCCACTTGGACACAGGCCGAGACTTGATCACCTCGGCCGGGTCGCCTGGATGAGGGTGTCTGTTGCAAGACCCGAAACACCCAGTGAGTCCAGGATACAACACTGATGATGTGTCCAAGTTTGTGCATCAGCAGATGTATTGTTAACAGTACTGATATCATTTATTTTTAAAGTTCAGTTAAAATGCACCAATTTAGTTTAGTTAATTTAGTTTGAAAGAAGTGTGTGTTTGTGTTTAGTTAGTTGTTGTTTATGTGTAGTTTTAGTTTTGTAAATAAATTCTGATTAATTTGAATGAGAGAAGTTGTTTGTGTTTATTTTATCCATATTTGTCAGAGCTGCTGGTTGTAAAGGTCTGTGCTCAGACTCCTTCCTTCACTGTTATTCTGTAACATCCCCCCGGGCAACAGGCTGGCACGTAGGGAATAACAGCTACTTTGAGACCCATTTTGCTGTTTAGTTATTATTTCCTGATAAGTCAGGTGGTGCCCCGTTTTGATTGATTCATTCTGATAAGTCATCATCTTTATTCAAGGCCCCTCCTTGAACTGCCACCTTACTGGTGGAGGGGTTTGTGTGCCCTGTTTTAAGTGATTCATTTTGATAGGTCATCGTCTTTATTAGTTCATATTTATCGTAAGACAATTATGAATAACTTTCTAATAACTGAACCAGCACTCCCTTTGTGACCAACACCAGCCCCGTCCTCAGTGTCCACATGCAGGACAGTAGCTCTCAAGGACCAGGTTTGGACACTCCTGGTTTAGGACTTTATACGCAAATAACAATAAAGTTTTGACTTTGATTGTAGATGTTCTGGAGAACCCATGAAGGGAGGCCAACACAAGAGAGATGGTCTCTTACTGGTTCCTGTCAGCACTCGCGCTGCTGCTTTGATCAAATCTAAATCCAGACCTTCACCCAGTGAGGATCTTCAGGACGGGCTGAAGAAGACTTTGCACATCAGTCCCACTCCCCCATCATCAACACAACATTTGGTGGAAATATAAATGCAGCTCTGGATGGAAATGAATGTTTAGATACATGATGATCTGCGGCTGCAGAGACTGCTGGGGTCACTGTTGGTTGGTTTTGATCCTCACAGAAGAATAAGTCACATTTTGTTCCTCCTTGACCTGAAATAAACAAACCAGAAACGTCACGATTCATCAGAAATCCTGCTTATCAGCCAGTGTAATCACCTTTTCTTCTATATTTACTTACATTTTTCTTAGCAAAAGTCTTTCCAGAGTGATCAATAGAGGCGTAGGTCACGTTGTTCTCTGACTCACCCTGGAGGAAAAAAAACAAGAAATACTCAGGAAGTGTCTTTAGGATCTGTGTTGCTGTTTGAAACCACGGTTGTTTCCGAATTCGGACACTACCGTACTACATGCTACATACTGCAAAGTATGCACTGTATACTGCCTACTAAATGAAGGATTCAGTACGCTGCTCCAGCAGATCGTTCACACAGCAGTGTGCTACAGTGTATCCCAGAATGCATCTCGCACCAAAACGTCAGCGAAAGCTGAGATTTAAAAGCAGACTAGAAGCTGTTTTAATTTCAGCTGTAGCGCTGTTAATATGCCACTTTATTACATTTTAACATCTTTTCAGTCGTAAAAGTAACCGTTAAGATCCCCACCCTGGGCTCAGTTCATCAAAATAACGCCGGTTAAGAAATTTGATCCGATGTTCCGGGGATCAAAAGAGCCGCCGGTCCGGCCGCATCAGCAGCTGTTACCATGGTAACAGCAGCAGCTCACGGCCGGAGAACAGACGCGATCGCTGGGTCAACCCTGGCTGAAATAAACTATTTAGGAAAATAAATGTTGGTTTAATAGATGAAATCTAACAGTTGTATCTGTCACGTTAGTTTGTCTGAATATAAAGTGAAGCTTCAAGATTTCACTGGAGCCCCAGAAGCAGCGCCGCTGATCTGTCGGCAGATCAAGGCTGTCACAATTCTAATAAATGTATTAAAATGAACACATCAGTCAATCGAATTTCATTTTATTACATGTCATTAAGCTACTTTTGGGTTTTTATTTAGTGCACCTCTACGTACTTGGTATAAAACATCAAATTAGACGAGAGAGTAGCGACAACAGACAGTACAGAGACAAGAGAGAAATGTCAGATCATAATGTGGCCCTAAGGAGGCGCAGGTGGCGATATAGGTTGGCCATCCTTTGTGCACATGTGTCCCATGTAAGTATATCAAACTTTCTTTAAGGGTTAATCTTATTAGGGCTAAGTAAAGCAGTAAACTCCAAAGCTAACAGCCAAATACTGTCAGATAAGTCAGTAAATAATATTCTGTGACAAACAACTTTGTTAGAGAACAGTTTATTGGAAAAGGTGAACTCTAAAAGTATAGTTATGAAGTAAAAACACAGAATAGAAAGTTAATTAAACACACTGCCCCCACTCCAACAGCATGCTCGTTGAGGGCATTACTCACAGCTGAATGCTGAGACCCCAGTAATGCGCCTCTACCTGGGAGAGGGAGAGCTGCAGAGAGACTTCCGCCTGTCCAACGTAACTTAACGTTACGTTATCGCTATGTATTAACGTTATTAGGACAAATATGCCAAGTTCTACATTCATTACAAATGAGCAACGTAGCTTTGTCACAATTTTGATCGTTGTCCTTACACTAAATTGTGTCGGCCACATTATGTAATGACGTTACTTACATTTATATTCTTCCTCCCTCTCCACGGTGCACCCTGTTGATTCCGCCATCGCCATCACTGAATTGTGCTGTGGTCGCCGCTCCTTTATGCTGCACTGGTGTTTTCTCAATAAAGCTTTGAACAAACAAAGAAAAAAGCGCTGCCCGGCCGAGGCCGCATTGCATTCTGGGATATACTAGGCGAGGTAGGCTGGTCTGATGCATGCTGCAGATTTTTTTCCAAATCAGTAAAACATCCAGGTATTTTCCTTCTGTTCACATACAGCATACTACTTACTACATTTTGGCCAAATCAGTGTATACTAGTAGTACAGTATGCAAATTCGGAAACGGCCCACAAGTTCATGGAAGGACCTGCCGTCCTCCATCTATCTGTCTTCACCTGGAGGTAAAAGTATCTGCTGACAGATTCTCAGCTACACTCTACATTACTCTCCGTAATCCTACAATAGTCCCGTAAAACACATTTAAGATGGAAACATTATGAAGAAGCAAAACCACATCTGAGGGAGTCATTTACCTTTATTTTAGTGGAAGTATTTGGATTAAAACCACCAACAGCAGCATAAGTACACAAGAAACAAGTTTTCATATAGCCTATACTGTTGGACCGCTGTTGTGTGGTAATTTTTCTGAATAAAAATATCTATCTATCTATCTATCTATCTATCTATCTAGTAAAAACATGAAGCTTCACTATATTCAGACAAACTAACGTGACAGATACAACTGTTAGATTTAATCTATTAGACCAACATTTATCTTCCTAAATGATTTATTTCAGCCAGCAGTAACTCTCCAGAGCTGCAGGTTTCTCCCCGGGACGACGGCAGGTTGACCCAGCGATCACGTCTGTTCTCCGGCCGTGAGCTGCTGATGCTCCCCGGGGCCGGCGGCTCTTCTGATCCCCGAAACATTGGATCAAATTTCTTAACAGGCGTTATTTGGATAAACTGAGCCCAGGGTGGGGATCTTAACGGTTACTTTTACGCCTGAAAAAATATTAAAACTTAATAAAGTGGCATATTAACAGCGCTACAGCTGGAATTACAACAGCTTCTAGTCTGCTTTTAAATCTCAGCTTTCGCTGTCGTTTTGGTGCGAGATGCATTCTGGGATACACTGTAGCACACTGCTGTGTGAACGGTCTGCTGGAGCAGCGTACTGAATCCTTCATTTAGTAGGCAGTATACAGTACATACTTTGCAGTATGTAGCATGTAGTACGGTAGTGTCCGAATTCGGATACAGCCAGAGGTCGTTTCCGAATTCGCATACTGTACTACAAGTATACACTGATTTGGCCAAAGTTTAGTAAATAGTATGCTGTATGTGAACAGAAGGAAATCTGCAGTGTGCGAAAAATACCCGGATGTTGTACTGATTCGGAAAAAAATCCGCAGCATGCTTCAGACCAGCCTACCTCGCTTACAATATCCCAGAATGCAATGCGGCCTCGGCAGGCAGCGCTTTTTTTTTCTTTTTCTCAAAGCTTTATTGAGAAAACAGCTGCAACCGGACAGTGATGTGATGTGAAGGCAGAAAGGACTAGTTACACCGTGGAGAGGGAGGAGGAATATAAATGTAAGTAACTTTAATATATAACCTTTTTAATTCAATTTAGTGTAAGGACAACAATTAAAAATTGTGGGTTTTTAATAGTATGTTAGGTTTTTGTTGGTTATCTTAGCCTGCTTGCTACGTAAATAAAAGTGAACTAAGTGTTATGACAACGTTATATATCGGTAGTTCGTTGTATTTTCATGAAATAACTACTTTTCATTGCTGTGTTTTGACAGAGAATTTGTCCGGGAGCTGAAATAAATAGATGCAGAGAGAGGGTTTGGACAAGGAGGAGAAGATGGAGAGAGAGCTACTCGACAGAGAGGACAATTTTGTTAATAATAAAATAAAATGAAAAAATTCAATAGACTGATATGTTCATTTCAATACATTTATTAAAATCCCTTTCCATCCCTTATGTCATTTCATCAATGAATGTGGTTTTACTGCTATTTCAACATTTAAGATAAGATAATCCTTTATTAGTCCCACATCGGGGAAATTTGCAAAATATGGGCCGACTGGAATCTTTGCTGTACATAAGTCGCCTACTCAAACCCGTTGAGCTATAGCTTTGTTTTGTCTGTAGTTGGTAGTTTTGTCTGAATATAAAGTGAAGCTTCATGTTCTCTATTTTTACTAGATAGATGAATAAGGTTCTATCTATCTATCTATCTATCTATATATATATCTATCTATCTATCTATCTATCTATCTATCTATCTATCTATCTATCTATCTATCTATCTATCTATCTATCTATCTATCTATCTATCTATCTATCTATCTATCTATCTATCTATCTATCTATCTATCTATCTATCTATCTATCTATCTCCTGTCTTGTCATGCTATTGTTGACTTAATGTTTATTATCTCCTCTTGCCTTAAGCTTTATCATGTAGCGATGCACTCTTGACTTTGTAAGAAAAATGATTTGGTGGTCATTTCAGCACCGCCATGTATTAGACAGCTCCTCCCGTGCTGTCTGATGCGATGGTGAGGTTTGTTGACCTGCAGACTGTTGTGCAGGTGAGTCCAAGCTGGGCTGTTACATTTAGAATCTTGACCTCTTAAAAAGTTTCTAATAGGCTACAATAACCCAAGTCATTTATTTGATTGTAAAATTGAACAAACTGTTGGTAAAATCTATATAGACCTCATAGTGGGGGTGAGCGCATGCATGTGCGTGATTGCGCGGGTACGCCTAATTAGCAACATGCACTTAGGGCCCGTCAATATATCTTGCACTGGGGCCCGTGCTGAGGTTGCTACGCTGCTGCAGTGCATACTTTGCAGTATGTAGCATATAGTGCGGTAGTGTCCGAATTCGGATACAGCCAGAGACTTCAATCATCAGCTGGTTCAGTTCTGCACATGTGCTGTTTTCTGATGACTTTCATACTTGATTTATTCTGCTGATCTTCTGTTTCTTTGGTTTTCTTCCTGCATATGATGAAAATAACAACAAACTGAGTATCTAAGTTAGCAAGAATAAGACTTAAAAAATGATCCAGATTTCACTAGATTTAATTAAACAATTGCATAAAAAAGGCTGGAACATAAATGAGGCGTCTCGATGCAGAATGACAATGAAACAGAGGAAGCAGAATGATTTCAAGGCATAAAGGAGGATTCATTCTTACGATTCGAGTAGACAAAAAAATCTTTAAGGTCAATGTTAATCTTTTTTTCAGCAGACTACCAGTCTGTACATTTAGCTGGGCCAAGGCTATTATTTTGCTGCTCTCAGCAGTTTTGGTTTAATCAAGTAGCCAAGGGAGAATTTTCCATCACATGGTCAAACAAACCTGTTTGATTTTTGGGATTGTTCATTTTAACTTTCATGCTGTAAATGATGAGAATAGTAGCGATGCTGACCAGAACCACCATCAGCCCCCTGACCACCCATCCAATAATCAATCTGGTATTGATCACACTGGGATCTGGAATCAAAGGAGTCAACAAAATGATCAGAAAGTCAATATTAACACTTTAACTGATTAAAAGTGTGAAGTCTAAAAGAGAGTTTAGAGCATGTGCTTCTTAAATGTGGCAAGTATGAGGTTGAAAGGAAGGCTTTAAGAGACAGGGGGTACGAGCTGGACGTGAATGGAGTTTAGAAGGTTGTTAGGGAGCAGTGCGAACATGAGGGATTATTACAGGACACTCCTTGTCTTTCTTAAAGAGACAGGGCCAGACAATAGGATATATATGTGATTATCTTATTTTATTTATTTATTTGCTTATTTATTTATTTTTCTTTTGTTTTCTTTCTTTTCTTCCCCTATCATTTTCCTTTGAGTTAGACTGTAACCTGATGTATAAATCCTGATGTTACTCACTCCGGTACAGTAGGTGGCGGTATAACCTAATAACGTTGGTTGCGATCCGCCAATAAACCTAGCGAAGAAGAAGAAGAAGGTCGTATCCGGTCAGTTTGGTGGTCACGTGATTCCGGGCAGAGTTCTCACAGCGGCGGAGGAGCCTCGTTTTCTACAGACATAGAAAGAGGATTTTAGATTGAATAGTTGCTCGATTTTGGAAGAATGCAAACGGAGCAGAACCCAGATCCAGAGAAGGACCGGGACCAGGACCGGGACCAGGACCAGGACTGTCCAGAGTCCAGCTTTTCCAGCTTCTCCTCTGCTGGTCTGCAGGTCAGTGTTCGGGTCCACGTGGCCGCTCGTTCTCGGTTTTTCTGTCTGCTAATGACGATCCAAACGCTTTATTTGTGTCTGTATCAGCGTGTTTGAACTAAACCACAGGTAACACAGACACTTGTGTTTTTTTATTTTACTGTACAAGTTCATATAAACGTTTCTGCGCGTTAATGTTTGCAGGGCTCTCAAGTTTCATGAAAAGTTTGGAGTGAGATTACATCTATTAGGGCTGGAGCGACTTGAAATTCTGCGTTTTGGCCGCAGCGGCCCCTCGGCCCAATCCGGACTCCCAATTATTTTTGCTACTTAAAAACCAGTTCAAGTTTACATACTGTTTATAATTGACCAGCATAAATAGAAACGAAAAGAATGGGTTAATCCAATAAGACAAATCCAGCTAATTAAAATAAATTGTTTTATTTATACATTTAAGAAAAAACCCAACAACAAATGGATAATAAGTAAGACATTTTTCACAACAGCAGTGCTCAACGTGTGTGTGTGTGTGTGTGTGTGTGTGTGTGTGTGTGTGTGTGTGTGTGTGTGTGTGTGTGTGTGTGTGTGTGTGTGTGTGTGTGTGTGTGTGTGTGTGTGTTTGGCTTTCAGCTTTCAGCCTGACCTGGCAACCTTTTTAGGGGGCTGACTATTTGCTGCCCAGAATGACAGAATGCTCTTTTGCTTCTTCCCTGACATCTTTGAAATAGACAAAGGCAAACAGTAAAAAATAGGCACACTTTCTGTTCATCGTTTACTCTTCAGACTAAAACTATAATCCAGTGGCGGACCGTCAGGGCCGTCTAGACCTTCTCTGAAGGCCTAACTATTATCAAAATAATGAAAAAATATGGTGTCTTTAATAATACTTTAGTTTACCTATTGTTAGACTTATCTGAGTTTATACATATTGCCGGCTTGCATTAGAACAAGTATAAGCACCTGTTTATTTACTTTACATTGAGTTGACTGTGTTGCTGTGGCTTAATCCACAGACATGTAGCTCTGTTTCGTTATGGTTTGTGGAGAAAGCACTGGCTTAGAATAGGGGAGAGCTGCTCTCCAAGCTCAAATAACGTTATACACAGTTGTGGGCTATTTGGGTAGACAAACTCACATATGAGGATTGAAAGAATACATGATTACTTTTTTCTAGGGCTGTCAAGCGATGAATTTTTCTTTAATCGTGCTTAATGGCTGAATTTCAGTAATTAATCACATATTTGCATGTATAAAATTCTATTATTTTGGGCCGCTCGGAGGCGCAGCGGCTCATATACTGAGGCTACAGTCCTCCTCCTGCAGCGGTCGCGGGTTCGAATCCAGCCCGCGCACCTTTGCTGCGTGTCTTCCCCGTTCTCTCTCTCTACCCCTTTCCAGTCTGCATCTCCAATAAAGGGCCACTAGAGCCCAAAAAAATCTTAAAAAAAAAAAAAAAATTCTATTATTTTGCATTTCACAACAGTTTTTAAGACCATATTAACAATGTAAAGCAACTCTTACCAGTGTATGTTGATTGGGAATCAAATGAATGCAAAGAAAGTTACTTTATGAACTCAACTTTTGGATTTATTTCAAATAGAACACACATAAATTGTGGTTTATTTGGTAGTGTGACTCATTTTTATTTGATTTGCATCATTAGGTTTCCATACAAAACAGGTGCACTAGCTTTCCACGCTATTCTTTTTTTGGTCAATAAACTACAAAACCGGCTACAAAACAGACTACAAAACCGCCGCTGAATTAATAAAACCAACATTAGGAGACCCAATAAGTGAAGACTTACAGTTTGCCAATGGCTAACCTAGTGAATGATAATAAAGAAGTAGTTACCTACCGTATACCTTGCTTTGCTTTTCCAACTCGTCTGCAACCTGTGCGTGCACGCGCATCCATGGAACGAGCATGCAGCGGGGGAAAAAAACTGCCCAGCAACAAGACGTACTATTTTCTGATTGGCTGGTAGGTCGCTGACGCGGGACCGCTGTAAACTCAGCGGAGAAGTCTCGCCCGTTCAGTATTAATTTCTGTGCGCTCGGCTTTATAACCTCTCAGCGTGAGAAATGTCAGGTGTGGCGTGTGAACTGGTTGAAATGCGTGTGTCTCACGCTCAATGCGTGAGACTTGAGAGCCCTGTGTTTGTAAATGTGGGGCTGCACAGACGCAGCAGTCTGGAGCTTTTTGGTTCGGTAAAGAAAATAACATGTGCAATATCTGTCTACCTCAAACACATCCTACTGCTGTTTTGCACTGTTTTTCTTTCTTTATTTACCGTACTGCACTACTTTTATTTTCATTCCAATGTATATACTGTTTATATTTCGTAATTATATATTTTTAACTTTTTTACCCTCCCCTGCGTGTGTGTGTTAAGTTACTGCTGCTGCACAAAGTGAGTTTCCCCATTGAGGGAGAAATAAAGGATAATCTAATCTAAAACTTAACTTTCAATAAAAAATCTGATTGAAAGCAAATCTATGCAAACTGTAAAAAAAAAATTTTTAATTGCAAATAAAAGAATATATTTAATTGAAATATAAATCCAAAGTTTTTTTCCAAAGACTTTAAAGTTTGCAAGTCTAACAATTTTGCAAGTGTTTGGCCACAGCCCCGTGTTGAACATGGAAAGGCCTAACATCAACCCTGGGGCCAAACTCTGAGGTCTAACATCAACTGTAAGACCACATTGTCTTACAGTTGACCACATGGGCTGAAACAAAGAATCCTAGACAATGACACATCCACACGTCCCTTTTCCACCAAACCAGTTCCAGGGCTGGTTATGGGCCGGTGCTGGTTCACAACTCGTTTAACTTGCGAACCAGCTGAAAACCGGTTTGCTTTTTCATAGCTTGGGTTTCCAAGGGGAGCCACGTCATTACGTCACTGCAAACGTCAGTTACGTCGCAGCCATTGCATTGGTGCGAAAGTTGAAGCAACAACAACGTATTTGCTCTAATACGGACTTGGTCCACGTAACATCGTCCGTGGACAAAATCACTAAAAGACAGGTTGCCTCTTCCACAGACCACTGCTCCTGCATCCGTACTAATACGTCTCTTGTTTGAAAATTGGTGCTACTTTGCTGGAAATTTTCCAGTCATCAGTGACCAGTTACAAATATAATTAAAGGGTTTTACAATACAATCAATAATAATTTTTATCAAAGACATATCAAGATTATTACTGTTGGTTGATTTTTTTTTTTTCTTTTTGATTTACACACTGTCAATTATTTCTTTTTCATCAGTTTCTTTAATAAACATTGAATCTGAAATAATGTTGATTGTACTGTTATCATCCCAGGTTTTCATTTTAAGGGAATCAATAGAATTAGCTAGATTTTCACCAACATTAACAAAATATTCATTGAATTTGTCTGCTATAGGTTTATTTTCCTTAATAATTGTATTATTATTTGAGTAAAAGTAAGATGGATAATCTTTTACAACTTTTTTCTTTTTAATGATTTCATTTAAAATCTTCCAAGTGCATTTGATATTGATTCTATTTTTTTCAAATAATTTACTGTAGTACTGTTTCTTGCAAGATCTCATGATATTAAGTCATTTTTGTATATCTTATATTTACTTTCAGCATCCTTTGTTCTAAGCTTTATAAATTGCTTATACAATAGATTTTTCTTTGTACATGCATTCTGTAGCCCGTTTGTTATCCATGGTTTGTCTACTTACCGTTTATTACCTGCTTTGCCCACAAGAGGGCAGAGTTTATCATATGACTTGGAGAAATTGGAAATAAATGTTCCATATGATTTGTCAACATAGATTTCTGTCCAGTTTTGATACATAAAGTCCTTTCTAAGATTTTCAATGTTTACATGTATTTTCCTCGTCAAATTTCTGGTTTCTTTCTGATAATTACTTTCAGCAGACGATTCAAAGGCAGCAAAAACAGGCAAATGGTCACTGACATCACTTATAAGTAAACCATAATAATACTATAATACATAATAATAATAATAATAATAATATTTTATTATTATTATTATTATTATTATTATTATTATTATTATTATTATTATTGAGTAAACCACCAGTTAAATTCCCTTCTGTAACATTTGTTAATATATTATCAATAAGTGTTGCTGTGTTCACGGTTATCCTGCTTGGATGTGTAATTGTTGGATACAGTCCCATACAGAACACAGAGTTCATGAATGCGGATTTAAGGAATCTATATTTAAATCTCCACAGACAAATAGATGCTTATTGCTATTGATTGTGTTATATATTTCTGTCATTTTATCCTCAAACATATCAATATTTGGTCCAGGAGCGCTGTATACACAGCTTAAAATCACATTTATTTTTTTAATGTTTAATTTCAACTGTGACACATTCCATGATATTTTCGAGGGAAAAGGACAAATGTTGAGTCGACTTCACATAAAGTTCAACGCCCCCTCCCCTTTTAATCGGTCTGTTGAGTAAAAATCAAATCCCTCAAAGTGGACGACATCCCCTTGGTCATCTTTAGTTGTTTACGAAGCATGATGCCCCTGAAGGAGCAGTCCAGGGGCAGTAAACCAAGCAGTTCTGTCTGCTGCTTGGCCACACCGCTTATTTCCTCCTACATAAAGTTCAGTGACAGTCTGATCTCTTCCAGATCTTCTGTATTTGTTGCCTTTTTTGGTGGCATGATGAACAGTAGAGTGAACATGAGATTATTTACCGCAACCTTTTTAAACAAATTGTGGCTCGGCTCACTGCTCAGGTGTGCTTCATTTACACGTCAAAAGAAAAGCAGCAACATTTAGCGTTGTGTGAAAAAAGGTTTGCCCCCTTCCAGATTTCTTATTTTTTTGCATGTTTGTCGCACTTAAATGTTTCAGATCTTCAAAAAAATTTAAATATTAGACAAAGGTAACACTAGTAAACACAAAATGCAGGGTTTTTTATTATTAAGGGGAAAGGAAAATCCAAACCTATTTTGCCCTGTGTGAAAAAGTGATTGCCCCCTAAACCTATTAACTGGTTTGGCCACCCATAGCAGCAACAACTGCAATCAAGGGTTAGCAATAACTGGCATTGAGTCTTTTACAGCGGTGTGGAGGAATTCTGGTCCACTCATCTTTCCAGAATTGCTGTAATTCAGCCACATTGGAGGGTTTTCGAGCATGAACCGCCTTTTTAAGGTCATGCCAAAGCATCTCGATGAGATTCAGGTCGGGACTTTGACTAGACCACTCCAAAGTCTTCATTTAGTTTTCTTAAGCCATTCAGAGGTGGACTTGCTGGTGTGATTTGGATCATTGTCCTGCTGCAGAACCCAAGTGGCTTCAGCTTGAAGTCACGAACAGATGACCGGACATTCTCCTTCGGGATGTTTTGGTAGACAGCAGAATTCATGGTTCCATTTACCACAGCAAGTCTTCCAGGTCCTGAAGCAGCAAAACAACCCCAGACCATCACACTACCACCACCATATTTTACTGTTGCTATGATGATCCTTTTCTGAAATGCCGTGTTACTTTTACGCCAGATGTAATGGGATATGCACCTTCCAAAAAGTTCAACTTTTTTCCTTTCAGTCCACAAAGTATTTTCCCAAAAGTCTTGGCGATGATCAAGATGTTTTCTGGCAAAACTGGGACAAGCCTTTATGTTCTTTTTACTCAGCAGTGGTTTTTCTCTTGGAACTCTGCCAAGTAGGGCATTTTTGCCCCGTCTCTTTCTTATGGTGGAGTCATGAACAATTACCTTAATTGAGGCAGGTGAGGCCTGCAGGTCTCTGGATGTTGTTCTGGGGTCTTTTGTGACTCTTGGATGAGTCGTCGCTGCTCTTGGGGTAATTTTGGTCGGCCGGCCTCCTGGGAAGGTTCACCACTCTTCCATGTTTTCTCCATTTGTGGATAATGGCTGGAGTCCCAAAGCTTTAGAAATGTAATGGAAGCTTTAAGAATGAAGTAATCTTTTCCAGACTGATAGATCTCAATTACTTTGTTTCTCATTTGTTCCTGAATGTCTTTGGATCGCAGCATGATGTCTAGCTTTTGAGGATTTTTGGTCTACTTTCCTTTGTCAGGCAGGTCCTATTTAAATGATTTCTTGATTGAGAACAGGTGTGGCAGTAATCAGGCCTGGGTGTGGCTGGAGAAATTGAACTCAGCTTTCCAAAGATGTCATAAACCACAGATAATTTGTTTTAAAAGAGGGGGGCAATCACTTTTTCACACAGGGCTATGTAGGTTTGGATTTTTTTTCCCCCCAAAGTGTGTGTGTGTGTGGGGGTGTGTGTGGGGGTGTAACGGTACACAAACATCTCGGTTCGGTACGTACCTCGGTTTGGAGGTCACGGTTCGGTTCATTTTCGGTACAGTAAGAAAACAAAATGCAAAATATAAACGTGCTAGTTGTTTATTACACACACACAAAATAACATTGGCTCAGACTTAAAAAAAATATCTCCCTGATGTGCAAAATTGAACAGTTGCAACACTGAACAGTTTAAAGTTGTTGCTCAGATGAAATAACATTTATAAGGCTCAGACTTATAAACAACAAAATCTTAAAAACAAATCTTTTCTACATCAAATGTGCAAAATTGAACAAATGCAACACTGAACAGTTTAAAGTTGTTGCTCAGATTAAATAACATTTATAACCCTGCATTCACACTGAAAGCGTCAGTGCCTGCAGCGGGGCGGGGGTGGGCGGGCGGGGTTTCAAGCTGCGCTGCAGAACTGAAGGGAACAGTGGGAACAGCCTACACATATAGCGTACACATCTTAATTTTCCTATTTCACCATAGATCACACTTTGGGACGCCTTCTTTATATTTTAGCGTTATTTCCGCGTAGATAAGAGTGAGTTTGATGCTCCTTAACAAGTTTGGTCTGCGGATCAACATCAACCCAGCGAGCCTTTGCTCCCGGTGGCTGATTTATGGTTCCGCGTCACACCAACGCAGAACCGACGGCGTAGGGAAAGCGGTGACGCACACTGCACCGCGTCCCTACGCTGTCGATTTAACGCGGAACCATAAATCAGGCGAAGCTGCAGTCTGTCTGCGCTGATACTGACACACCGGGTCGGAGCGGATTTGGTCATGATGTTTAAACTGTGTTTTGTGATTAATAAGCACGGGTTATTGCCAATACTAGCGGCATTAGCCATGACGTCGGCTACAACTGTTGCTTGTTGTTTCTCGGTGTGAGCGCAACTGCCTATCGGCAGCTGCAGCAGCGCTCTGCTCCACGACGTGCGGTCCTCTACTTAATATGTCCGTGTGGAAACTCGTTCGGTACGCCTCCGAACCGAACGTGTGTGTGTGTGTGTGTGTGTGTGTGTGTGTGTGTGTGTGTGTGTGTGTGTGTGTGTGTGTGTGTGTGTGTGTGTGTGTGTGTGTGTGTGTGTGTGTGTGTGTGTGTGTGTGTGTGTGTGTGTGTGTGTGTGTGTGTGTGTTACACACACACAATAGTTCATGTTCAATATTATGTTTAATATATAGTTCATGAATGGGTTTTGAGTGTGTGTTTCAGCAGCTCTCAAATTTTACACTTATTACGTAGATGTATAAGAAGTCTCATCTGAAGGTGTCGTACTGTTTAGAACTAGTTGTCTCACAGGAAACAACCTGAGAGGCAGCACTTGATTGAGACTGAAAAGACTTTTGATAATGCATCCTTGGTAATGTAAGTCATTCTCTCTGTTACAGAATCTTAAAGGAAGACCCAAAAGACACTGCTGTGATGATTGTAAGCACGTTTTCACCACTTCATCAAAACTGAAGAGGCATAAGAAAACTCACACTGGTGATAAACCGTACAGCTGTGATCAGTGTGGAGCGGCTTTTGCCCGACAAGATAACCTAAAGGGACATCAACGTATTCACACTGGAGAAAAGCCTTACAGATGTGATCAGTGTGGAACGGCTTTTGCCCAGCAAAGTGCTTTAAGGAGTCACCAACGTATTCACACTGGACACAAACCTTACAGATGTGATCAGTGTGGAGCGGCTTTTGCGCGACAAGGCCACCTAAAGCAACATCAACGTATTCACACTGGAGACAAGCCTTACAGATGCGATCAGTGTGGCGCGTCTTTTGCCCATCAAGGTGCTTTAAGGAGTCACCAACGTATTCACACTGGTGAGAAGCCTTACAGATGTGATCACTGTGGAGCGGCTTTTGCTCGGCAAGATAATTTGATGACACACCAACGTATTCACACTGGAGACAAGCCTTACAGATGCGATCAGTGTGGCGCGTCTTTTGCCCATCAAGGTGCTTTAAGGAGTCACCAACGTATTCACACTGGAGAAAAACCGTACAGATGTGATCAGTGTGGAGCAGCTTTTGGCACATCAAGTCATCTAAGGAGACACCAACGTTTTCACACTGGATAAAAAGTGTACATTTGTGATCAGTGCTGATATAATTTATTTTGAGAGTTCAGTTAAAATGCACAAATTTAGTTAATTTAGTTTGAAAGAAATAATTCACACATACGCACTGACACACATTTGTGTGTGTTTGTGTAGTTTAGGCATCTGAGTTTATCCCACGTTTTGTTTCACTCTCAAGACTTTTGTAAATAAATTCTGATTAATTTGAATGAGAGAAGTTGTTTGTGTTTATTTTATCCATATTTGTCAGAGCTGCTGGTTGTAAAGGTCTGTGCTCAGACTCCTTCCTTCACTGTTATTCTGTAACGCCCCCCCGGGCAACAGGCTGGCACGTAGGGAATAACAGCTACTTTGAGACCCATTTTGCTGTTTAGATATTATTTCCTGATAAGTCAGGTGGTGCCCCATTTTAATTGATTCATTTTGATAAGTCATCGTCTTCATTAGTTATTAATAACTATTGTAAGACAATTATTAATAACTTTCTAATAACTGAACCAGCACTCCCTTTGTGGCCAACACCAGCCCCGTCCTCGGTGTCCACATGCAGGACAGTAGCTCTCAAGGACCAGGTTTGGACACTCCTGGTTTAGGACTTTATACGCAAATAACAATAAAGTTTGGACTTTGATTGTAGATGTTCTGGAGAACCCATGAAGGGAGGCCAACACAAGAGAGATGGTTTCTTACTGGTTCCTGTCAGCACTCGCGCTGCTGCCTTGATCAAATCTAAATCCAGACCTTCACCCAGTGAGGATGTTCAGGACGGGCTGAAGAAGACTTTGCACATCAGTCCCACTCCCCCATCATCAACACAACATTTGGTGGAAATAGAAATGCAGCTCTGGATGGAAATGAATGTTTAGATACATGATGATCTGACTGAAACGAGGACACGGTCACATGACAACTAAAGGAAGTCCAAATGAATATTAGAGTGAGACACTTGTTTAGTCCAGTTTATTGATACTGAATAAATAAAGCTTGTAAAACAGACATAACTGTTGATGAGACAGTGAGACAAAATTAAGACTTATTAAAAAACTCAACCTAAAATGCAATCAACAGTTCCAGATATAAAAGACCAGATTCTACCATCAGAGTACAAATGAAGGGTAGAGCAGAGAAAGAAGAAAAGTGATCAACAAGTGCTCCTGCTGAACAACTACATCTAATGCGACTGAACATGAGTCCAACTGTCCACTTCCTGTCAGCAGCTGGACAACCGGACGTCCTCCAGGTATTTTATCCTCTATTTGGGTTTGGAGACGCGGCTGCAGAGACTGCTGGGGTCACTGTTGGTTGGTGTTGATCCTCACAGCAGAATAAGTCACCACATCTTCTTCCTCCTTGACCTGAAATAAACAAACCAGAACCGTCACGATTCATCAGAAATCCTGCTTATCAGCCAGTGTAATCACCTGTTCTTCTATATTTACTTACATTTTTCTTAGCAAAAGTCTTTCCAGAGTGATCAATAGAGGCGTAGGTCACGTTGTTCTCTGACTCACCCTGGAGGAAAAAAAACAAGAAATACTCAGGAAGTGTCTTTAAGATCTGTGTTGCTGTTTGAAACCACAGGTTTCATTCTCCGTCACGATGAATGTAAGTTGTTTTCAGCCACAAGAGACGAGAAGGAGATCAGATCATAAATGTTATAAGAACTAGACAAGCTCTCGGTGACGTCACCCACAGGTTTTTGAAGACTCTGATTCTTTGTACTGTGCAGTGACCCGTTGCAAATAGAAGGACTTGCTGTTCTCCATCTATCTGACTTCACCTGGAGGTAAAAGTATCTACTCACAGATTCTCAGCTAAACTCTTCATTACTCTCCATAATCCTACAATAGTCCTCCCACATTTAAGATGGAAACATTATGAAGAAGCAAAACCACATCTGAGTGGAAGTATTTGGATTGAAACCACCAACAGCGGCATAGCTAACATTGGTCTCTGGATCATTCTGGAGACAAACACAAATGCAGGAATTTCTCTTAAACTCTGTTACACCAACATTTGTTTTAAAGGAGCTTGAGGCAGGATTTATTAAAGAAATTAGTATACGTTTTAAGTTTTCTAGTAATAATGTCAGATGAAGCGTTCCAAACCAAAAAGAATGAGCCCTCTAGTGTATCTCTCCGTTGCCTTGAACAGGCTGTGTGCTGCAAAATGTGCTGCAATTCCGGACCGGAAATTCCCGCGCTGTCCTGCGGATGTGACGTCACATGACGCTGCATGCCCGTTCTCCCGTGCCGGCTTAGCTGTTGGCTGCAGTACCCCCGACGGTCGTCGTGGCGCTAATGAGTCTCTTTTCTTATTCTTGCCTCAAGCTCCTTTAAAGCACAACTTGATTCCACTGTTCCAGAGAGGAATCGACCTCTGAACATCAACATTGCTGCAGTTCCATGTTTGACCACAAGGGAAGAAACGGCGCTCTGATACTCACATTGTGGAGCATCAGCTGCTGAACATCTGAAACAAAGGTCACATTTCAAGAGTTAGTCAACAACATCATCATTACATGTCCATCAGGTTAATTCAGTACATAATGGTTCTACTAATAAACGTCTGCTCTGCATTAAAGGTATTATCAGGACGTCTCAACAAAGAAATATCCAGCTGATACAAAACACTCCAGCAAGATTTTATGTGAACATTCAGATTCAACTTGAGCATTTTTTAAGTGTCTTATTCTTCAAAGAAGAATAAATGTAGTTTTCTTCACATATAAAGACACCAGGAACAAATCTCTGGAGTACGGAAGAGCATTAGGGCCAAGCAGGAGAAAAATTTAAATAATATTTTAGAGGAGGAAGATTCTTTTTTCATTATGCACTTCGAGAAAAAAGTGGAAATGTCAAGAAAAAAGTTAAAATGTTGAGATTAATGTCCATGTACAATTTCAAGAAAAAAGTCGGAATGTCGAGAATAATGTTGAAATGTTGAGCAAAATTTTGAGAATAAAGTCAACCTTCTGAGACTATAGAAAACAGCGCATATGACTGTCTTTCCAAAATGCCTCGTAGGCCTATAGACACTCCAAGGATGTAGTTAGTTAGTTAATTACGGCTGCTGCTGCAGAGCTGTCAGTCGCTCTGCTAACTGGATTTGATGGACCAGAAGAGACATTTCCACTTTATTCACCAAATTGTATTTCAACATTAATCTCGAGATTTGGACTTTTTTCTCGAAGTGCACAATAAAAAAGAATCTTCCCCTCTCAAATATTCTTTCTCCTGCATGGCCCTAATACTCTTCCGTACTGGACGATCAAGACCTCAGAGTTGTTTCATCTCAACAGAGGATTTGACCTCTGCAGTTATTGGAGGTTCCTGGAGTTTCCACAAGTGGAATCTGAGACAGAGACTTCAGATATAAGCTGGTTCAGTTCTGCACATGTGCTGTTTTCTGATGACTTTCATACTTGATTCTTTCTGCTTATCTTCAGTTTCTTTGGTTTTCCTCCTGCATATGATGAAAATAAGGACAACAGCAGCCAGAACCAGCATCACCCCCGACTGCTGATCTGATGATCACGCTGGTGTCGATCAGAGAGGAATCTGGAATCAAAGGATTCAACTAAATGAATGCAAAGGAAATATGAACAATCCTCTGAATTAATTATGCATGGATGAGCTTTATTGTGATAATAAACAGTTTAGATGATGTTTTGTACTTCTCTCCTTTATTTCCTTGTCTTCATGATTTCAGGGTGTCTTTCCTGTAAAGTCCAGCGTGTATTCAGCATCTATCTTCACTCTGTCTCCTTCAACAACCTGGCAGGTGAATCTTCTCTTGGATCCTCTCTGATGTTTCACCATCAGATCAGAAACACAGTTGTTCTGTCTGTTTTGTTTTTTCTTTGTTTATTTTTAATTGATTGGCTAAATATTTCCCCGATCTGTTAGCGTGTGCAAAGTTTTCCAGGCGAAGCCTTTGTACTAGAAACTGCGTTTTTGCGTCAATTATTTTATTTAATTCTATTTTACTTTTCCTTATTCTACTAAGGATAGTTTCGTCCTCTAGCATTTTAATTTCACATTCTAATTCTTTCGTTTTTAAGTTATCTTTCCTTTTCTTATTTGATGAAAAGGAAATTATTTTACCTTGCATTACTGCTTTTCCTGCTTCCCATAGAACGCTCGCTGATATTTCCGGCTGATCGTTATTTTGCAAAAATATGTCCCATTCTTTCTTGAAAAAATTAATAAAGTCTGGGTCTTTGAGCAATGATGTATTAAATCTCCAATTTTTGGAGGATGATACGCTCCCCCTCTTCCCCAGAGTGAAAGAAACTGGTGCGTGATCGCTAATAATAATTGGGTGTATTTGTGATTCTGAGATATCTCTCATCAGAGAGCTACTGACTAAAAAATAATCTAACCTAGAGTATGAGTGATGAACAGCTGAGAAAAAAGTGTAGTCCCTGAGGGTTGGGTGGAGAGAACGCCATGTATCGCAAAGTAGTAGTAGTAGAAAACCATTTTACCAGGCAAGAATTGCTAAGAATACATTCTTATTTAAGGCAATGGCCTGGTAGGAGGTGAAAGACCCCCTAAGGGGAAGGGAGAGGGGGAGCAAAGACCCAGATCATTCATGTATTGCTTAACAATACTTGCTGACTGCCAACTCCTGTGTCCGCCTGCATTACTGAGCCTGTCCACTCCAGGGTCCAGAACCATGTTGAGTCCTCTGATGATCACTGTGTTGTCTAGGTGAGCAGAAAGTGAGGTGAAAAAAGAGTGAAAAAACGAGGAGTCATCAACATTTGGACCATATATATTAGAAATACATAAATTCATGCTTTGAATTTGCAAGACTAATATTAAATATCTACCCTCTGAGTCAATGTGTGTTCCCTTTACAGTAAAATGTACTCTCTTATTAATGAGAATCGCTCCCCCTCTTTGTCTGGAGTTGTAACAGGCTGACAGGCTCTCCCCGGTTAAATTAACTCTCCAGAGACAAAATCTGTTTCTCATTCCACCCCCGAAATACTAACAGGAAAATACGTGCTCTATTCCAAAGAGACATTATGTTACTGCTTATTGGAATCAATTTATTAAAAGTATTAACTGGAAGAAAGTGTGGATGCTCCCTCATAAATGTTTAATTGTAAACAAGGTTAAGGAGTTTCCTTCAAAATTATCCATAAGTTTTACCCGGCCAGTCATTATATGCAGAAATTTAAAAAGAAAAACATGAATACAAACTGCTCATTTTGTGACCTTTATCCAGAAACTGTTTTACATATGTTTTGGTTTTGTTCTTACACAAAAACATTTTGGGCAGAACCCGGTAGATTATTTTTGATCATCTCACCGAAGAATTTTCTTTGCTTTGGGAAAATGTTGTCTTTGGTTTCCTTTAATTTCCTAGAGAAGAAGAAAAATGTTTCTTTTTAATGAATCTATTTTTAATTTTGGCAAAAAAATGTATACATAAAAGTAAATTCATTAACAAAAAACCTTGTTTTGTTGTGTTTCAGAAGGAAATGGAAATTTATTTTAAATCACTTATTAATTCTTCTAATCAAAAGGCGATTAAGACTGTGAATATTTGCGGCCTCTCCAAAGTTTGTATATAATCCACTGTAACCCCTGGCTCTTCTGTTCTCTGTTCCACCTGTTTACTGTTCACTGGACGTTCAGATCTTTAGACTGGAAATTGTAATCCTTGTCAATAAAGATTTATTAAAAAAACATGTCCGGTCCTCGATTCTTCTCTATTTTAGGTTTCATGATCTGTTTTATGTTTCGTGTCTTGTGTCATGTCAATATTGTCTTTTATTGCAGTTTTGCACTTTGGTCCGCTGTTTTTGGTTAAAGTGCTAAAATATAAAATAAATCCGTAGCTTTTTTTTTATTCTTCTGCAGACAGTTTGATGATTGTTGTTGCGATGATGAGAACAGACCGCCCTCTGGTGGTGACACTAGAAACTCGTTTTCTTCCACTTAACGACATTATCGTCTGTAATTCATTTTAATTACAGAACTATTCATAGATTACCGACTGTAATTACATTAATTAATGACAGAAGACAGATGAAGATTGTTTTTGCACTAATTTCTCCTCGAAACAGACTCGTTGTCGTGCCTTTTTAACTGTTTATTGTCAATTTATTTTGAAAGGAATAACAGGATGTACTTTTGTCATTTAAACCTTCTAACTTTACAATTACTGCAGTTACCTTGTATAACAACTAGAGGGCAAACTGTTGCAATCCTTTATTGAAAAAATCTAGACAAAGAGGGGGAGCGATTCTCATTAATAAGAGAGTACATTTTACTGTAAAGGACTATGGAGCCAAATCAAGGCCAAAAGTTTTGCTAATTTGAAAATAAAATTTGAACCTGAAAATTCTTTTTTACAGTTTCAATTTAATTTTTTTCAGTATCAGATCTTTTTTTCAGTTTCAAATCTTTTTATTTCAGTTTCAAATCTTTTTTTCAGTTTCAAATCTTTTTTTTTCAGTTTCACGTCTTTTTTTTCCAGTTTCACTTCTTTTTTTTTCAGTTTCAATTTTTTTTTTCAGGTTCAGACTTTTGGCCCCGATCTGGCGTGGGGGGCGTGGCATCAACTGAGAGGGGCGTGGCATCATGAGTGACAGCAGAACAGAGAAGGCGGGGGACGTTCCTCAGTCATGTTGCCTTCAGGAATCGTAGGTTGCAGAAGTTATCAGTAGAAGTTTGATTCAACACTGTATATACACCATATTCACGTGATTGGCAGTGGAAAAAACGGATACTAGTGACACATTTCTGTTTAAAAAGCTGTTTTAGACCGTACTTGGTAGTATGTGGAAGTGGGAAATGTCAAACTTTAAAGTGTGGCTGTTGAACTGTACAGTCTGGCATAGTTTATTGCTTTTATACTGCGATTGGTGCCAAGTACGGTCTAAAACAGCTTTTTAAACAGAAATGTGTCACTAGTATCCGTTTTTTCCACTGCCAATCACGTGAATATGGTGTATATACAGTGTTGAATCAAACTTCTACTACTCTACTAAACTTCTGCAACCTACGTTTCCTGAAGGCAACATGACTGAGGAACGTCCCCCGCCTTCTCTGTTCTGCTGTCACTCATTATGCCACGCCCCTCTCAGTTGATGCCACGCCCCCCACGCCAGATCGGGGCCAAAAGTCTGAACCTGAAAAAAAAATTTGAAACTGAAAAAAAAGAAGTGAACCTGAAAAAAAAAGACGTGAAACTGAAAAAAAAAGATTTGAAACTGAAAAAAAGATTTGAAACTGAAATAAAAAGATTTGAAACTGAAAAAAAGATCTGATACTGAAAAAAATAACATTGAAACTGTAAAAAAGAATTTTCAGGTTCAAATTTTATTTTCAAATTAGCAAAACTTTTGGCCTTGATTTGGCTCCATAAAGGACACACACGTTGACTCAGGGTAGATATTTAACACTAGTCTTACAAATTCAAAGCATGAATTTATGTATTTCTAATATATATGGTCCAAATGTTGATGACTCCTCGTTTTTTCACTCTTTTTTCACCTCACTTTCTGCTCACCTAGACAACACAGTCATCATCGGAGGACTCAACATGGTTCTGGACCCTGGAGTGGACAGGCTCAGTAATGCAGGCGGACACAGGAGTTGGCAGTCAGCAAGTATTTTAAGCAATATATGAATGATCTGGGTCTTTGTGATACATGGCGTTCTCTCCACCCAACCCTCAGGGACTACACTTTTTTCTCAGCTGTTCATCACTCATACTCTAGGTTAGATAATTTTTTAGTCAGTAGCTCTCTGATGAGAGGTATCTCAGAATCACAAATTCACCCAATTATTATCAGCGATCACGCACCAGTTTCTTTCACTCTGGGGAAGAGGGGGAGTGTATCATCCTCCAAAAATTGGAGATTTAATACGTCATTGCTCATTTTTTAAAGAAAGAATGGGACATATTTTTGCAAAATAACGATCAGCCAGAAATATCAGCGAGCGTTCTATGGGAAGCAGGAAAAGCAGTAATGCAAGGTAAAATAATTTCCTTTTCCTCAAATAAGAAAAGGAAAGATAACTTAAAAACGAAAGAATTAGAATGCGAAATTAAAATGCTAGAGGACGAACATATCCTTAGTAGAATAAGGAAAACTAAAATAGAATTATATAAAATAGTTGACGCAAAAACGCAGTTTCTAGTACAAAGGCTTCGCCTGGAAAACTTTGCACACGCTAACAGATCGGGGAAATATTTAGCCAATCAATTAAAAATAAACAAAGAAAAAACAAACAGACAGAACAACTGTGTTTCTGATCTGATGGTGAAACATCAGAGAGGATCCAAGAGAAGTACAAAACATCATCTAAACTGTTTATTATCACAATAAAGCTCATCCATGCATAATTAATTCAGAGGATTGTTCATATTTCCTTTGCATTCATTTAGTTGAATCCTTTGATTCCAGATTCCTCTCTGATCGACACCAGCGTGATCATCAGATCAGCAGTCGGGGGTGATGCTGGTTCTGGCTGCTGTTGTCCTTATTTTCATCAGATGCAGGAGGAAAACCAAAGAAACAGAAGATAAGCAGAATGAATCAAGTATGAAAGTCATCAGAAAACAGCACATGTGCAGAACTGAACCAGCTTATATCTGAAGTCTCTGTCTCAGATTCCACTTGTGGAAACTCCAGGAACCTCCAATAACTGCAGAGGTCAAATCCTCTGTTGAGATGAAACAACTCTGATGTCTTGATCGTAATACGATGATACCTACATGATTGAGTCAAGTAAACAATGGTCATTAAGAAAATAGACTAGCAGTTGCTGTCTGCCTGCCAAAGAAGCTTCTAAATGCTGCAGCTTGATCAGAGGAAACTCTGATTGAGGGTGGATTTTATACACACAGAAAATGTCATTGAAGAAGTAAAAAGAGCAGTTATTTAGGACAGCATCTAGAGCATCTCTGGGAGAATCGCTTTTTATGCCCGCCGTCGCCTCGTCCCAGACACAGACTGACAGCACGGCCCTGAAAGCCACTCACCAACCCGGCTCACCGCCCCGCTGCTCAGAAACTCACCTTTGACTCACCGTCCAGACCCGGAGCCATCCAAAGACCCGGCTCACCGTGCGAACCCGGGGACCCGCTGTTAAGCTCCCCCCCGACCAGCCACCGGAGTGAAAGAGCCAGCCCGCAGAAAGCCACTCACCAACCCGGCTCACCGCCCCGCTGCTCAGCAACTCACCTTTGACTCACCCTCCAGACCCGGAGCCACCCAGAGACCCGGCTCACCGTGCGAACCCGGGGTCCCGCTGTTAAGCTCCCACCGACCGGCCACCGGAGTGAAAGAGCCAGCCCGCAGAAAGCCACTCACCAACCCGTCTCACCGCCCCGCTGCTCAGCAACTCACCTTTGACTCACCATCCAGACCCGGAGCCACCCAAAGACCCGGCTCACCGTGCGAACCCGGGGACCCGCTGTTAAGCTCCCCCCCGACCAGCCACCGGAGTGAAAGAGCCAGTCCGCAGAAAGCCACTCACCAACCCGGCTCACCGCCCCGCTGCTCAGCAACTCACCTTTGACTCACCCTCCAGACCCGGAGCCACCCAGAGACCCAGCTCACCGTGCGAACCCGGGGTCCCGCTGTTAAGCTCCCCCCGACCGGCCACCGGAGTGAAAGAGCCAGCCCGCAGAAAGCCACTCACCAACCCGGCTCACCGCCCCGCTGCTCAGCAACTCACCTTTGACTCACCATCCAGACCCGGAGCCACCCAAAGACCCGGCTCACCGTGCGAACCCGGGGACCCGCTGTTAAGCTCCCCCCCGACCAGCCACCGGAGTGAAAGAGCCAGTCCGCAGAAAGCCACTAACCAACCCGGCTCACCGCCCCGCTGCTCAGCAACTCACCTTTGACTCACCCTCCAGACCCGGAGCCACCCAGAGACCCGGCTCACCGTGCGAACCCGGGGTCCCGCTGTTAAGCTCCCCCCGACCGGCCACCGGAGTGAAAGAGCCAGCCCGCAGAAAGCCACTCACCAACCCGTCTCACCGCCCCGCTGCTCAGCAACTCACCTTTGACTCACCATCCAGACCCGGAGCCACCCAAAGACCCGGCTCACCGTGCAAACCCGGGGACCCGCTGTTAAGCCCCCCCCCCACCAGCCACTGGAGTGAAAGAGCCAGCCCGCGGAGCTGGAGGACCGGGGCCCTGGTACCCTAAACACCCAGACGCTCTCGGTACCATGGACAGCACTCATGGACAGCACTCTGTCAGGTGCCACCACCACAATGTCAGACCACAATAACAGCAGAAGTGGGTTCCATGGTGTAATGGTTAACATCAGCATGAGTCTTTGAGAGCAGCCAGGAGAAAACCTGCAGTATCCATCTTACTGTCAAGAATTGTAGCAGAGTTTTTTACAGGATTTTATTTTCATGCCCGCCATTTTCAAAGCATGTCTGTTTCCGTAGTGTAGGTGTTATCACGTTCGCCTCACACGCGAAAGGTCCCCTGTTCGAAACTGGGCGGAAACATGTGTGACTTTGCAATAACATTATTTGGACTTGGAAAACCACTCCAGTCCTCTTCTTGGTGCACAGGACAGGAAGGCCGACCATCTCTTTCTCGCATTGGGTCTCATGGAGAAATTAATTTTGTTGCAGTTCCACAACTGACCAAAAGCCAGTCATTCTCCATTAACGTACACTAGCTCCACCACCAGACCCCAGCAGCAGAGGTTCCGAGAGGGGGTCCCCGGAGGTGCGGGGAACCCCGGACCAGCTGGACCAGAGCCTCGCGGCAAACCGAGCCGAGACTCGCGGGGCTTCACCTGCATTCCCATCGCGCTGAGACCGCGGAGAGCCGAGAATCGAGGACCGATATAAAAGATTAAAAAGAGATGGACACTGACTTTCCAATGACATTGGTACACAGTTATTAAGTTCCTGCAATCAGGAAGTTCTTTTGGCACAAAGCTGTCCTCGTTAGTATAATGGACAGTATCTCTGCCTGTCACGCAGAAGACCGGGGTTCGATTCCCCGACGGGGAGACTTCTTGTTTCGTACGATGATACCTACATGATTGAGTCAAGTAAACAATGGTCATTAAGAAAATAGACTAGCAGTTGCTGTCTGCCTGCCAAAGAAGCTTCTAAATGCTACAGCTTGATCAGAGGAAACTCTGATTGAGGGTGGATTTTATACACACAGAAAATGTCATTGAAGAAGTAAAAAGAGCAGTTATTTAGGACAGCATCTAGAGCATCTCTGGGAGAATCGCTTTTTATGCCCGCTGTCGCCTCGTCCCAGACACAGACTGACAGCACGGCCCTGAAAGCCACTCACCAACCCGTCTCACCGCCCCGCTGCTCAGAAACTCACCTTTGACTCACCCTCCAGACCCGGAGCCACCCAAAGACCCGGCTCACCGTGCGAACCCGGGGACCCGCTGTTAAGCTCCCCCCCGACCAGCCACCGGAGTGAAAGAGCCAGCCCGCAGAAAGCCACTCACCAACCCGGCTCACCGCCCCGCTGCTCAGCAACTCACCTTTGACTCACCCTCCAGACCCGGAGCCACCCAGAGACCCGGCTCACCGTGCGAACCCGGGGTCCCGCTGTTAAGCTCCCCCCGACCGGCCACCGGAGTGAAAGAGCCAGCCCGCAGAAAGCCACTCACCAACCCGTCTCACCGCCCCGCTGCTCAGCAACTCACCTTTGACTCACCATCCAGACCCGGATCCACCCAAAGACCCGGCTCACCGTGCGAACCCGGGGACCCGCTGTTAAGCCCCCCCCCCACCAGCCACCGGAGTGAAAGAGCCAGCCCGCGGAGCTGGAGGACCAGGGCCCTGGTACCCTAAACACCCAGACGCTCTCGGTACCATGGACAGCACTCATGGACAGCACTCTGTCAGGTGCCACCACCACAATGTCAGACCACAATAACAGCAGAAGTGGGTTCCATGGTGTAATGGTTAACATCAGCATGAGTCTTTGAGAGCAGCCAGGAGAAAACCTGCAGTATCCATCTTACTGTCAAGAATTGTAGCAGAGTTTTTTACAGTATTTTATTTTTAGGCCCGCCATTTTCAAAGCATGTCTGTTTCCGTAGTGTAGTGGTTATCACGTTCACCTCACATGTGAAAGGTCCCCTGTTCGAAACTGGGCGGAAACGTGTATGACTTTGCAATAACATTATTTGGACTTGGAAAACCACTCCAGTCCTCTTCTTGGTGCACAGGACAGGAAGGCCGACCATCTCTTTCTCGCATTGGGTCTCATGCAGAAATTAATTTTGTTGCAGTTCCACAACTGACCAAAAGCCAGTCATTCTCCATTACCGTACACTAGCTCCACCACCAGACCCCAGCAGCAGAGGTTCCGAGAGGGGGTCCCCGGAGGTGCGGGGAACCCCGGACCAGCTGGACCAGAGCCTCGCGGCAAACCGAGCCGAGACTCGCGGGGCTTCACCTGCATTCCCGTCGCGCTGAGACCGCGGAGAGCCGAGAATCGAGGACCGATATAAAAGATTAAAAAGAGATGGACACTGACTCTCCAATGACATTGTGTAACCCCTGTTTGCCTAATAAAGTTACATGTGCTAATATTTGGTTTCAGTTTCTGTTCAGTTTGGACTAGTTATCAGAAGTCTAAAGTTAACGCTCATGGAGCCCAGGATGGAACAACAACATTGAACACACTCACACAAGTTTTAGTTTCCAAAATATATTGTTGGTCAACAACAGAACAATATGACAACAATATCAATAGAATAAGAAAAATAACAAACTGCGCGCAAAATAAAAGAAAATAAAAAATAGTGTTGTGTTCAATCTGTATCGTCTTTTCTTTCTTTGTTATGAGCTCAGTGGTTTTATTTCGTTGGGGCCCTTTAATCTCTGTGTAGCTCACTGTCCTACCACACCGCAGGTTTGGGAGGTAAGTTCAGTGGTCCTGCATTCCTCTGTTCCGGCTCGCCATCTGGTTCTCTGGATCCGTTGATCCAACAGGTATCTGGAAGCCGCCTGGTGGCTATCCAGTGCTGGTATCCTCTCTCTCTCTCTAGCGTCGACTACTGGTGTCGCTGATGTCCTCTCTTCCGACATCAAGTGTCACCGAATCAAATCCTCTCAAAAAACCTGACCTATAGAACAGGTCATATTCATTCATTTCAGTTAAATGAACTTAGTATAGGTCATACATTCTTAGTCAAGATAAATAAAATAACATAAATATAACCTATGTATGAATTTAAATAAACAAAAGTATTTATTTATAATAATAAAATATATTATCACTTTTTTCTTACAAATCTATTTTTTACCAGTGTAAATCCAGTGTAAATCAAATGAAATTTATCAAATAACTCAAATAAAACCGTTTTAGCATCAATTCTTTGGGTAAAATGATGAAATAAAGAAATAAAATGAATTTCTCCTTTTTCCCTCACACGCACACAATACACACACACACACACACGCGACACACACGCGGCACAGCCGATACACAGTGTTCACGAACCACACACACACATTCTCTCGTCCATACATTCACACGGGAGCTTAGCATTTAGCAGCTAAATTAGCACTGGTGGCTAACCCACTTTTACTCGACGCTAACTCCGTCAAAATGCACAATAAACTCACCGCCGAGCTTGTATCATCACCCATGAACTCTGTGGGTTCGACTCGCGGTGGGTTCTGATCATTTTACTTTGTTTTAGACATTTAGGATGAGTTTTCAGGCAGAACGTTCCTCCTGCAGCCGGACAGCGCAGCTTCTCTTCCCGGGCTTCAACGCGATTGGCCGTGACGTCATGACGCACTGCTCTCTGCTCTGCGTGGTCCAGTTAACCCCATAAATGCCAGCTATCCCTCTCATACACTCATTCAGTCTAAATAAAACAGACTTTTACTCTTTTTTCTTTTAATTATCCTACAGCTTATGAAGCCTGGGCTACACTCTCCCCCCCTGAGCTCATGTACGTCCCTGGACATGGCAAAGGCTGAGTAGTCACTACCTGGGAAGTTAAGGAAGAGGAACCAACAGGATTCTCGTTCAAAGCAGTGTCAACCACCGTGGATAAGCCACGAAGGAATGACTGCATCATCGCTAGCAATGGATTACCTAGTTCTGTGTATGTGAGTCTGTTAGGTTGGTCCTTAGTCCGTGTTGAGCGTCTGACAGAACTAACCTGTTCTTGTTCATGGGCTTCAGATGTACATGTACCTACTGTCTCACTGTTACCAGTGTCACCTGGAACATCTGGAAGTTTGTGACAGGTATGTGCATCATGAATGCTATTTTCAGTCAAGTCCATTGGTTCAGCCGCTGCGGCTGTGTCAGTAGTTGAATGTTCAATGTCACTTGGCTGACTGTCGGGCTGGTCAGGTACCAGGGGGACGTCTGTAGTACAGTCAAGCCTAATTGGTTGTTTGTCACTTTCTGGTAAATCAACACGTTGAACATTTGGAGAAGCCTCGACAAGATGATCAAGTGGAAGTATCTGATTTTGTGTTTCTTGCTCAAGGGAAACCCTTGGGTCCAACTGAGCTGTGCTCTGAAAAGTTGGGACCTGAACACTTAAAGGATCCCTGAACCAATAGATTGGGATGAACTCATCTTCCTCCTAGTCCGAGGGAATTGTTTCATCTGTGGAAGGATTTGCACGAGTGGACGGCCTACGCTTCCCGGACTGTTGGACAGGATGACTGTCCTCTGTTGGTAAATATCCACATGGAAGTAGTAAGTCCCGATGCAATGTCCTCAAAGGACCGTCACGTTTCTCGGGTTTGACCGTGTACACTGGAAGTGTTCCAGCTCTCCTTACCACAACATGGACTGTTGCTTCCCATTTATCAGAAATTTTGTGCTTTCCGCGTAAGCGGACATCTCTGATGAGAACTCGGTCTCCAACATCCAAGTCTGACGCTGTTACACGCCTGTCGTATCTTGTTTTGTTTCGGCTTGCTGTTTTCGCAGCATTTGTTGTAGCCATCTTATAGCTTTCCTGAAGACGAGACTTAAGAGTCTGAACATACTGAGAATGCGATGTGTGCTGACCACCCTGCACAGGCAAACCGAAAGCGAGATCGACTGGTAAGCGAGGCTGGCGACCGAACATGAGTTCGTATGGTGTGAACCCAGTTACCTCGTTCCTTGTACAGTTGTACGCATGGACTAAGGGTTTGACAAACTCACGCCACCGTGACTTCTCTTGATTCTCCAAAGTACCAAGCATGTTCAATAAGGTGCGATTGAATCGCTCGACAGGGTTACCACGAGGGTGGTACGGAGTTGTCCTCACCTTATGTATGCCGGCTACTTGACAAAGTTCTTTTATCATGTGAGACTCGAAATCGGGTCCCTGATCACTATGGAGTCTTTCTGGGAACCCGTAATGTACAATGAAATGGTCCCACAGACACTTAGCCACGGTTCGGGCTTTCTGGTTGGCCGTTGGAATGGCAACCGCGAACTTCGTAAAGTGATCTGTGATGACCAGGATGTCCTTCGTTCCACTGCTGTCGGGTTCCAAAGAAAGGAAATCCATGCAAAGTAACTCAAGAGGTCTCGTAGTGTTGATATTGACTAACGGCGCCGCTTTCTCTGGCAATGTCTTTCGGCGTACACATCTGCCACAGGTTTTCACCTTCTTTTCAACATCTAAAGCCATCTTAGGCCAAAAGAACCTCGTCCTGGCAAGATCTAGGGTACGATCGGCACCCATGTGTCCCATGTGATCATGTAAGCTCGTCAAGACCATGTCACGGAGTTCAGCTGGCAAGACCAACTGATAAAAAGTCTGAGCGCCGACCTGACGTCTTCGGTAAAGGACATTATTGAGGAGCTCAAGGCGCTGTAGCTCTCTCAATAAGAGTGGAAGTTCTGGGAGTTCGCTACGTAGTGTGGGGGGTGGCTTCTCCCCGCACTCAAGCTGATGAATGACATATCTCAAGCCCTGATCTGCCCGTTGTTTGCTCGCTAATTCGACCTCAGTTAGGTGAGGGATGAACGGCAATCCTCCAAGCTGATCCTCTTTCCCATAGCTGTCAGGTACAGCTCTTGTGGAGGTGGTAAGAGTTTCAACCAAAGTAGCACCACCATGAACATCAAGATCGTCACTGTAAACAAACTGCCTCTCACAAATAGCTTGGACAACAGCTTGGTCGACAGCGTCGATATTATCTGGGTCAGAGAGGTGGTCGCGAGTGAACTGACAGATACGTTCCCTCTCTTTCTGCGACCTGGAATCGTCCGACAGTTCACCATGGGGTCTGCGCGACAGTCCGTCGGCGTCTGAGTTTTGTTTCCCCGGTCTGTACACAAGTTTAAATGAAAAGGTAGACAATGTTGCAAGCCATCTATAACTCGTTGCATCGAGTTTCGCAGTGGTCAAAATATACGTCAATGGGTTACTGTCAGTAACTACGGTGAAGTGATTTCCATAAAGATAGTCACAGAATTTTTCGGCGACTGACCACTTAAGTGCCAAAAATTCCAGCTTATGGGCTGGGTACCGGCTCTCACTCCGCGATAGCCCCCTACTCGCATAAGCTATGACCCGGAGCTGACCTTCCTGTTCTTGATAAAGAACGGCACCAAGGCCGCTGGTGCTGGCATCAGTGTGTAGTACATATGGCTTTTGAGTATCGGCAAAGCCCAAGACTGGAGCGGTGGTAAGTGCTTTGATGACCTGCTCGAATGCCTGCTGACAAGCAGGTGTCCAACGACCTCGAAAGGGCTCCTTTGGGTCGTGGTAAGTCTGATCAGTTGGTTTTTTCAAGTTGGATTTCTTACGTGGAGGTGGGTAACCAGAGGTAAGGCCGTGCAAGGGCTTCACGACGTTAGAGTATCCCCTCACAAACCTCCTATAGTACCCTGCAAACCCCAAGAATGACCTCAATTCTCGCAGGTTCTGAGGGACTGGCCAAGTTTTGAGAGAAGCGATTTTCTCCGGGTCAGTCTCGACCCCGTTCCTTGAGACGACATGTCCGAGGTACTTGACTGATGTCTGGAAGAAAGAACACTTCTCAGGTGAGAGTTTTAAACCAAACTCCTTCAAACGACTAAGAACTTTCATAAGACGGGCTTCATGCTCCTCCAAGGTCTTTGAGAAAACAATCAGGTCGTCCAAGAAAACCAAGACCTCCTTTAAATGCATATCGCCCATGCATTTTTCCATTAACCTTTGAAAGGTACTCGGTGCGTTTGTCACGCCCTGCGGCATCCTGTTAAATTCCCAAAACCCAAGAGGGCATACAAATGCTGTCTTGGATCTATCTTTCTCTTCGACTTCAATCTGGTAGTAACCAGACTTCAGGTCAAGGACCGAAAACCATTGAGAACCTGAAAGCGCAGAGAAAGTGTCTTCAAGTTTGGGAAGCGCGTACGCATCCTTTATCGTCTGCAGATTCAGCTTGCGGTAATCAATGCAGAGTCGGACTGTACCGTTTTTTTTTCTGACCACCACAATTGGGGACGAAAAAGGTGACTCAGACTCCCTTATTACACCAGTGTGCAAGAGTTCTTGAATGTGCTTGCGAACGGCTTCAACATCAGCCGGATGAATTGGCCGAGGCCGCAGCTTGAAAGGAGTCTCATCTGAAAGCTTGATATGATGCGACACTTTATCTGTTCGCCCAAAATCTAAGTCGTGTTGCGCAAACACTTCCGGCATGCTATGGAGCTTCTGGACGATGCGCTCTTTCCAATCAGGTGAGATTGGTGAATCGCCAAAGTTGACGTGCAAGTTCGACTTCTGAGATGACTCAGCATCAGCTGTTTGACTTGCTTGCTGTTGTTGGGACAAGACGCTCTGGTAAGTACTGACGTCTGCAAGTTTACACCCTGCAGAGATAACAACATCATGGTCAGATACATTACTAACAATGACTGGTAGCTTAAAGGGTCGCTGGTTGGGAAGATCAACCAAGCAAGACTTCACTATTAAGCCGCCAGGCAAAGGAGATGAAGATGAATGCTCAACAACAACAGTCTTCTCATTCTGGAAGTCGTTAGCTACAGCAATACCCTCGATGACAACGGTCTTTCCAGCCGGAACGACCTCAGGGTTTCTCCCTTGTAGCTTCACCATGCCATGACTATCGCTAGCCTGTCTGCGTCTGAGTTCAAGGACCTTGATCACAGCTTGGTAGCCATAATGGGCTGGCTGATAGTCGGTTGGCTCACCTTCAGAAAATGTGTCGTACAAGACATCCATAGTGTTGGTACCAATAAGCACAAGAGACTGTGAGGTGGCCCTGACATCAGGCACAACCAAAGCAAGGGTAGGTACCTCGATCGGAACACCAAGTAAAGTCTGTGGAAAGACGACAGTCATTTCAATGTAACCTAGGTAGGGCACGGCTTGTCCGTTTGCTCCCTCTACCTCAAGGAGATCGTGCAAGGGTTTGATGTCTTGTTCAGGTAAGTGCTGTTCATAAAACGAATGGGGAACGGTGGTTACCTGTGAACCCGTATCAAGGAGACAGTTGACTTTCTTACCATTGATGGTCATTTCAGCTGTACTTCTGGTACCTATCAACCCAGAAGGAAGCTTGAAAGAGTGGCTTCTTTTAGAGTGTTCTGAAATGGTACACTTTTGAACCTTGCGTTTCTTTGAGGAGCGTGGTTGCTTCTCTGCAGCCCCTGTCTGCTCCACGACAGAGACCGAGTCTAGTTTAAAGGTAAGTCAGGGTGGTTCTGTCGTTCCCACGCATGCTGTCTGTCCTCTAACTGTCTTCTCTTTTCAGTCACTAAAGTCGGGTTTGAGTCATTGGTGCAAAATGTTGATATGTGTCCATCCTCCCCGCAATTAAAGCAATACCAAGGTCTGGGTTTGTTTGTGTAGTTCTTTCTTGGATGCTTTGAAATGTTTGATTGTGTGCTGTGTGATGCTAACACTCTGTCTTGTGTTTTTCCTGTGGCACCCCCATCACTGAACTTCCTGGACTTTTTCTGGGACGCTAAGTTGGTTAGCTGACTCTGGAGACTAGCTACCTGCTTCCTAAGTTCATCAATGGCACTGGGCTGGGTCTCTGTTGGCTCAAAGCTACAGCAGCTTTGTGACTGGAGCTGAACTCTCTGCTTTGCGGAACCTACATTTTTTCTCATGCGACTAGCCTTGGCTGCCTGTCTGTCTTCCTCAGTACGAAGGATTAGCAAAAGCTCTGAAAATTTTTCTTCTGCTCCAGTTGTAAACTAGAGAGCAGAGCAGCATCCCAGCACCCTCTACAAAACTGTTTAAGGAGGTGTCTCTCTACTTCCCCCGGTGCAACCCCCCCTCTCTTAACGGCCTGGTTAAGCGCGAGCTGCAACCGTTGCAGGTAAGCGGATGGCTTCTCGCCGGGGTCCTGGAGAGTACTCATGAATTGAGCAAACAGCTCTTCGCCATCCTCGACTGCGCCAAAAGCAGAATCTAGAAGTTGCAAATAAGCTGAAGGCAGTGAATTGGAGCACAGACCTTTTACCACGTCTGCTGCAGGTGAAAGCAAACTCTCCAGGATCCTCCGTGACACTTGAAGAGGAGCCATGCTGGGATCGTTCAAGAGGAGTTCAATGTGCGAGCGCCACGTGTCATAGTCTACTTCACTATTCGGCCTGGGAGTTTTCCCGGAAAACGAGCGAAGTCGGACAGGAAAGGACGAGAAAGAGCTTGTGTCCTCCCTCCTCACAATGTGTTCAACCACGACTTTCTGAACCTCTGGCGGAGTAACGTCACTCGCAGAAAGGGATGGAACGCGTCTCCCGTCAAGAACTGGTGCTGACATAGCACCGTTTTGGCCACTGACATTCTGAAGTGGATCTGGAAAAGAACGGGTGGGCTGTGGGGACTCCACAGGGGTCTCACTGAGTGCTAAAGGTGACGGCTCATCTGCAGATTGCATGCTTTCAACGTCGCCACCGATCTGCATCATCATTTCTCTTAAGACTGTTTCGTAGTCTTTGCCGCTTAGCTTTGCTAGCTCTTTCAGCTCTGTCAGGTAAGTCTTAGTAGCACTGCTACCTAGCTTGGAAGTGTAAACACTACCTAAAGCTTCAACCTTATACACGACATTGGGATCGCCCGTTAGTGTGTGTCTGTATGGCAAGAGTGGCTGCAAAGCTTCTACAGTTGAGCCACTGAGGTACTCGACGATCAGGTTTTTGTGAAACTCGGAAGACTCATCATCATACAAAAGAGTGCGCTGAATGGCACCATACTCCTTAAGGAAGTCAATCACTTCTTCATCCTGAACTAATCCGGTTATACCATCAACAATGACTGCGTTGGGTATCTTGACACTCGATCCCTGGATAAAATCCATGTTTCAATGAAGCAATATTGATGTCACCTTCCTGGGCTCCTGGCTGGCTCGCCACTTTACACTGTAACCCCTGTTTGCCTAATAAAGTTACATGTGCTAATATTTGGTTTCAGTTTCTGTTCAGTTTGGACTAGTTATCAGAAGTCTAAAGTTAACGCTCATGGAGCCCAGGATGGAACAACAACATTGAACACACTCACACAAGTTTTAGTTTCCAAAATATATTGTTGGTCAACAACAGAACAATATGACAACAATATCAATAGAATAAGAAAAATAACAAACTGCGCGCAAAATAAAAGAAAATAAAAAATAGTGTTGTGTTCAATCTGTATCGTCTTTTCTTTCTTTGTTATGAGCTCAGTGTTTTTATTTCGTTGGGGCCCTTTAATCTCTGTGTAGCTCACTGTCCTACCACACCGCAGGTTTGGGAGGTAAGTTCAGTGGTCCTGCATTCCTCTGTTCCGGCTCGCCATCTGGTTCTCTGGATCCGTTGATCCAACAGGTATCTGGAAGCCGCCTGGTGGCTATCCAGTGCTGGTATCCTCTCTCTCTCTCTAGCGTCGACTACTGGTGTCGCTGATGTCCTCTCTTCCGACATCAAGTGTCACCGAATCAAATCCTCTCAAAAAACCTGACCTATAGAACAGGTCATATTCATTAATTTCAGTTAAATGAACTTAGTATAGGTCATACATTCTTAGTCAAGATAAATAAAATAACATAAATATAACCTATGTATGAATTTAAATAAACAAAAGTATTTATTTATAATAATAAAATATATTATCACTTTTTTCTTACAAATCTATTTTTTACCAGTGTAAATCCAGTGTAAATCAAATGAAATTTATCAAATAACTCAAATAAAACCGTTTTAGCATCAATTCTTTGGGTAAAATGATGAAATAAAGAAATAAAATGAATTTCTCCTTTTTCCCTCACACGCACACAATACACACACACACACACACGCGACACACACGCGGCACAGCCGATACACGGTGTTCACGAACCACACACACACATTCTCTCGTCCATACATTCACATGGGAGCTTAGCATTTAGCAGCTAAATTAGCACTGGTGGCTAACCCACTTTTACTCGACGCTAACTCCGTCAAAATGCACAATAAACTCACCGCCGAGCTTGTATCATCACCCATGAACTCTGTGGGTTCGACTCGCGGTGGGTTCTGATCATTTTACTTTGTTTTAGACATTTAGGATGAGTTTTCAGGCAGAACGTTCCTCCTGCAGCCGGACAGCGCAGCTTCTCTTCCCGGGCTTCAACGCGATTGGCCGTGACGTCATGACGCACTGCTCTCTGCTCTGCGTGGTCCAGTTAACCCCATAAATGGCAGCTATCCCTCTCATACACTCATTCAGTCTAAATAAAACAGACTTTTACTCTTTTTTCTTTTAATTATCCTACAGCTTATGAAGCCTGGGCTACAATTGGTACACAGTTATTAAGTTCCTGCAATCAGGAAGTTCGTTTGGCACAAAGCTGTCCTTGTTAGTATAGTGGACAGTATCTCTGCCTGTCACGCAGAAGACCGGGGTTCGATTCCCCGACGGGGAGACTTCTTGTTTCGTACGATGATACCTACATGATTGAGTCAAGTAAACAATGGTCATTAAGAAAATAGACTAGCAGTTGCTGTCTGCCTGCCAAAGAAGCTTCTAAATGCTGCAGCTTGATCAGAGGAAACTCTGATTGAGGGTGGATTTTATACACACAGAAAATGTCATTGAAGAAGTAAAAAGAGCAGTTATTTAGGACAGCATCTAGAGCATCTCTGGGAGAATCGCTTTTTATGCCCGCCGTCGCCTCGTCCCAGACACAGACTGACAGCACGGCCCTGAAAGCAACTCACCAACCCGTCTCACCGCCCCGCTGCTCAGCAACTCACCTTTGACTCACCCTCCAGACCCGGAGCCACCCAGAGACCCGGCTCACCATGCGAACCCGGGGTCCCGCTGTTAAGCTCCCCCCGACCGGCCACCGGAGTGAAAGAGCCAGCCCGCAGAAAGCCACTCACCAACCCGGCTCACCGCCCCGCTGCTCAGCAACTCACCTTTGACTCACCATCCAGACCCGGAGCCACCCAAAGACCCGGCTCACCGTGCGAACCCGGGGACCCGCTGTTAAGCCCCCCCCCCACCAGCCACCGGAGTGAAAGAGCCAGCCCCCAGAAAGCCACTCAACAACCCGGCTCACCGCCCCGCTGCTCAGCAACTCACCTTTGACTCACCACCCAGACCCGGAGCCACCCAAAGACCCGGCTCACCGTGCGAACCCAGGGACCCGCTGTTAAGCCCCCCCCCCCACCAGCCACCGGAGTGAAAGAGCCAGCCCGCGGAGCTGGAGGACCGGGGCCCTTGTACCCTAAACACCCAGACGCTCTCAGTACCATGGACAGCACTCATGGACAGCACTCTGTCAGGTGCCACCACCACAATGTCAGACCACAATAACAGCAGAAGTGGGTTCCATGGTGTAATGGTTAACATCAGCATGAGTCTTTGAGAGCAGCCAGGAGAAAACCTGCAGTATCCATCTTACTGTCAAGAATTGTAGCAGAGTTTTTTACAGGATTTTATTTTTATGCCCGCCATTTTCAAAGCATGTCTGTTTCCGTAGTGTAGTGGTTATCACGTTCGCCTCACACGCGAAAGGTCCCCTGTTCGAAACTGGGCGGAAACATGTATGACTTTGCAATAACATTATTTGGACTTGGAAAACCACTCCAGTCCTCTTCTTGGTGCACAGGACAGGAAGGCCGACCATCTCTTTCTCGCATTGGGTCTCATGCAGAAATTAATTTTGTTGCAGTTCCACAACTGACCAAAAGCCAGTCATTCTCCATTAACGTACACTAGCTCCACCACCAGACCCCAGCAGCAGAGGTTCCGAGAGGGGGTCCCCGGAGGTGCGGGGAACCCCGGACCAGCTGGACCAGAGCCTCGCGGCAAACCGAGCCGAGACTCGCGGGGCTTCACCTGCATTCCCATCGCGCTGAGACCGCGGAGAGCCGAGAATCGAGGACCAATATAAAAGATTAAAAAGAGATGGACACTGACTTTTCAATGACGTTGGTACACAGTTATTAAGTTCCTACAATAAGGAAGTTCTTTTGGCACAAAGCTGTCCTCGTTAGTATAGTGGACAGTATCTCTGCCTGTCACGCAGAATACCGGGGTTCGATTCCCCGACGGGGAGACTTCTTGTTTCGTACGATGATACCTACATGATTGAGTCAAGTAAACAATGGTCATTAAGAAAATAGACTAGCAGTTGCTGTCTGCCTGCCAAAGAAGCTTCTAAATGCTGCAGCTTGATCAGAGGAAACTCTGATTGAGGGTGGATTTTATACACACAGAAAATGTCATTGAAGAAGTAAAAAGAGCAGTTATTTAGGCCAGCATCTAGAGCATCTCTGGGAGAATCGCTTTTTATGCCCGCCGTCGCCTCGTCCCAGACTCAGACTGACAGCACGGCCCTGAAAGCCACTCACCAACCCGGCTCACCGCCCCGCTGCTCAGAAACTCACCTTTGACTCACCGTCCAGACCCGGAGCCACCCAAAGACCCGGCTCACCGTGCGAACCCGGGGACCCGCTGTTAAGCCCCCCCCCCCACGAGCCACCGGAGTGAAAGAGCCAGCCCGCGGAGCTGGAGGACCGGGGCCCTGGTACCCTAAACACCCAGACGCTCTCGGTACCATGGACAGCACTCATGGACAGCACTCTGTCAGGTGCCACCACCACAATGTCAGACCACAATAACAGCAGAAGTGGGTTCCATGGTGTAATGGTTAACATCAGCATGAGTCTTTGAGAGCAGCCAGGAGAAAACCTGCAGTATCCATCTTACTGTCAAGAATTGTAGCAGAGTTTTTTACAGGATTTTATTTTTATGCCCGCCATTTTCAAAGCATGTCTGTTTCAGTAGTGTAGTGGTTATCACGTTCGCCTCACACGCGTAAGGTCCCCTGTTCGAAACTGGGCGGAAACATGTATGACTTTGCAATAACATTATTTGGACTTGGAAAACCACTCCAGTCCTCTTCTTGGTGCACAGGACAGGAAGGCCGACCATCTCTTTCTCGCATTGGGCCTCATGCAGAAATTAATTTTGTTGCAGTTCCACAACTGACCAAAAGCCAGTCATTCTCCATTAACGTACACTAGCTCCACCACCAGACCCCAGCAGCAGAGGTTCCGAGAGGGGGTCCCCGGAGGTGCGGGGAACCCCGGACCAGCTGGACCAGAGCCTCGCGGCAAACCGAGCAGAGACTCGCGGGGCTTCACCTGCATTCCCGTCGCGCTGAGACCGCGGAGAGCCGAGAATCGAGGACCGATATAAAAGATTAAAAAGAGATGGACACTGACTTTCCAATGACATTGGTACACAGTTATTAAGTTCCTGCAATCAGGAAGTTCTTTTGGCACAGAGCTGTCCTCGTTAGTATGGTGGACAGTATCTCTGCCTGTCACGCAGAAGACCGGGGTTCGATTCCCCGACGGGGAGACTTCTTGTTTCGTACGATGATACCTACATGATTGAGTCAAGTAAACAATGGTCATTAAGAAAATAGACTAGCAGTTGCTGTCTGCCTGCCAAAGAAGCTTCTAATTGCTGCAGCTTGATCAGAGGAAAATCTGATTGAGGGTGGATTTTATACACACAGAAAATGTCATTGAAGAAGTAAAAAGAGCAGTTATTTAGGACAGCATCTAGAGCATCTCTGGGAGAATCGCTTTTTATGCCTGCCGTCGCCTCGTCCCAGACACAGACTGACAGCACGGCCCTGAAAGCCACTCACCAACCCGTCTCACCGCCCCGCTGCTCAGAAACTCACCTTTGACTCACCGTCCAGACCCGGAGACACCCAAAGACCCGGCTCACCGTGCGAACCCGGGGACCCGCTGTTAAGCTCCCCCCCGACCAGCCACCGGAGTGAAAGAGCCAGCCCGCGAAAGGTCCCCTGTTTGAAACTGGGCGGAAACATGTATGACTTTGCAATAACATTATATGGACTTGGAAAACCACTCCAGTCCTCTTCTTGGTGCACAGGACAGGAAGGCCGACCATCTCTTTCTCGCATTGGGTCTCATTCAGAAATTAATTTTGTTGCAGTTCCACAACTGACCAAAAGCCAGTCATTCTCCATTAACGTACACTAGCTCCACCACCAGACCCCAGCAGCAGAGGTTCCGAGAGGGGGTCCCCGGAGGTGCGGGGAACCCCGGACCAGCTGGACCAGAGCCTCGCGGCAAACCGAGCCGAGACTCGCGGGGCTTCACCTGCATTCCCGTCGCGCTGAGACCGCGGAGAGCCGAGAATCGAGGACCGATATAAAAGATTAAAAAGAGATGGACACTGACTTTCCAATGACATTGGTACACAGTTATTAAGTTCCTGCAATCAGGAAGTTCTTTTGGCACAAAGCTGTCCTCGTTAGTATAGTGGACAGTATCTCTGCCTGTCACGCAGAAGACCGGGGGTCGATTCCCCGACGGGGAGACTTCTTGTTTCGTACGATGATACCTACATGATTGAGTCAAGTAAACAATGGTCAATAAGAAAATAGACTAGCAGTTGCTGTCTGCCTGCCAAAGAAGCTTCTAAATGCTGCAGCTTGATCAGAGGAAACTCTGATTGAGGGTGGATTTTATACACACAGAAAATGTCATTGAAGAAGTAAAAAGAGCAGTTATTTAGGACAGCATCTAGAGCAGTGGTTCTTAACCTGGGTTCGATCGAACC
The DNA here is from genome assembly GCF_033807715.1 of Cololabis saira. NCBI lineage: Eukaryota > Metazoa > Chordata > Actinopteri > Beloniformes > Belonidae > Cololabis > Cololabis saira. The sequence goes on along the minus strand of NC_084593.1, from coordinate 42,296,116 downwards.
CTAGGGGTTCGGTGAGTCGGTCTTAGGGGTTCGGTGGAGCCTCCGCCGCAGAGGTCCACCCCTCAGTCTGCAGTTACCTGAACTGCTCATGTGAAACACGTATCTGATGGGTGAGGAGCTGGATGGTCCAAAACTATTTTATTTGCTACATTGATCCAACGAAAAATAATTAAAAACCGTGCTTATTAATCACAAAACACAGTTTAAACATCATGACCAAATCCGCTCCGACCCGGTGTGTCTGTGATCAGCGCTGACAGACTGCAGCTTCGCCTGAATTATGGTTCCGCGTTAAATCGACGGCGTAGCCGCCGGCGTAAGGTCGCAGTACGGTGTGCGTCGCCGCGAACAATACGCCGTCGGTTCTGCGTTGGTGTGACGCGGAACCATAAATCAGCCTAGGCGGATTTATGGTTCCCGGAGCAAGGGCTCCCTCGCGGTTGATGTTGATCCGCGGTCGGACCAAACTTGTTAAGGAGCCTACTCAAACTCACTCTTATCTACGCGGAAATTAATGCTAAAATATAAAGAAGGCGTCCCAAAGTGTGATTTATGGTGAAATAGGAAACTGAAGATGTGTACGCTGTATGAGTAGGCTGTTCCCACTGTTCCCTCCACTTCTGCAGCGCAGCTTTAGCCCCGCCCCCTGCAGCCATCAACAGCACCTGCTGCTTTCTGTCGGGTTGTCGTGTGATTTGTGATTACAGAATATTTTAATCCATGCTAACTATGTCGGGCAAAAAAAGAAAGTGGTCGGACGAATATGTAAAACATGGATTTACATGTATCACGGAACGTGACGGGAGTCAGCGTCCCATCTGCATGATTTGCAATGCCTAATTGAGCAACTCTAGTCTCGCACCTGCAAAACTGAAGGAACACTTCTTGAAGCTGCATGGAGATGGGGAACACAAGAACACAACGCTTGCTGAATTTAAGGTGAAGAGAGCCAGATTAGACGAAAAGGCCACTCTGCCCGCTCTTGGATTTGTACCCATCAACAAACCGATCCTCACAGCATCGTATGAAGTTGCTTATCTGATCGCAAAGCAGGGCAAACCGCACACCATTGGCGAAACACTCGTAAAACCAGCTGTGTTAAAGATGGCGAATCTGATACTCGGAACAGCGGCTGAAGGTAAATTATCCCAAATTCCTCTTTCAAATGACACCATCAGCGACAGAATAGAGTGCATGAGTAAAGACATCTTGGCTCAAGTAGTCGCGGATTTGATTTCAAGCCCGGCAAAATTCAGCCTTCAACTCGACGAGACCACCGACGTTTCCAATTTAAGCCAGCTTGCTGTTTTTGTGCGCTATGTGAAAGACGACATGATAAAAGAAGAGTTTTTATTTTGTAAGCCTCTTACAACAACAACTAAGGCAGCCGATGTGAAGAAGCTTGTGGATGACTTCTTCAGAGACAACAACCTTTCATGGGATATGGTTTCTGCAGTTTGTACGGACGGAGCTCCAGTGATGCTGGGAAGAAAGTCTGGTTTTGGTGCGCTAGTAAAAGCCGATGCACCGCACATCATTGTTACGCATTGCATTCTGCACAGGCATGCGTTGGCAACAAAAACCTTGCCGCCCAAAATGGCAGAAGTATTAAAAATTGTAGTGGAATGTGTGAACTATGTGCGAAATAGTGCTCTGAGGCACCGCATCTTCAGTGAGCTGTGTAAAGAAATGGGCTCTGAATTCGAGGTACTTCTTTACCATTCGAATGTTCGGTGGTTATCCCGGGGAAAGGTGCTGAATCGTGTTTTTGCCCTGCGTGTGGAATTAGCCCAGTTTTTGCAAGAACACCAACATTGTCATGCAGATTGCTTCAAAGATTCTGAGTTCATTCTCATTTTAGCATACATGGCTGATATATTTGCAGCTCTCAATCATCTAAATCAGCAGATGCAGGGTGGTGGAGTTAACATAATGGAAGCAGAAGAAAACCTGAAGGATTTTCAAAAAAAGTTACCGTTATGGAAACGCAAGCAGAGAACAACAACTTCGCAAACTTCCCCCTTCTGGACGACTGTGTAAGTAAGATCGAAGATGTGTGTGGACTTGGAGACATATCTGTACCTATGGAACTGAAGCAAACAATTGCCACGCACTTAGATGAGCTTGCAAAGTCTCTAAATGGATACTTCCCTACAAGTGCATCCTATCCAGCATGGGTGAGACAGCCATTCACGTTTGCTATTGAGACAGCAGATGTCAATGATGAATACCTCGACGAAATCATTGAACTTCAGCAGAGCCAGGTTCAACAGCAACTCTTCAGAACAACAACGCTCTCAACGTTTTGGTGTCAACAAATGGAAAAGTATCCAGTTATTGCTAAGAAAGCCCTGGATTTTTTTGTACCATTCGTTACAACATATCTTTGTGAGCAATCGTTTTCGA